>NC_079222.1:43668909-43980051 GCF_029633865.1 Lampris incognitus
AAGGATGAAGAGCAGTCAAACTGTTTTATAAGCGGATGAACCGCAGTCAAACTGATTTATAATCGGACGAAGAGCAGTCAAACTGATTTATAAGAGAATGAAGAGCAGTCAAACTGCTTTATAAGAGGATGAAGAGCAGTCAAACTGTTCTATAGGAGGATGAAGCGCAGTCAAACTGGTTTATAGGAGGATGAAGAGCAGTCAAACTGTTTTATAATCGGAACGAAGAGCAGTCAAACGGTTTTATAAGAGGATGAAGAGCAGTCAAATTGATTTATAAGAGGATGAAGAGCAGTCAAACTGTTTTATAAGAGGACGAAGTGCAGTCAAACTTATTTGTAAAAGGATGAAGAGCAGTCAAACTGATTTATAAGAGGATTAAGAGCAGTCAAACTGCTTTATAAAAGGATGAAGAGCAGTCAAACTGATTTATAATCGGACGAAGAGCAGTCAAACTGTTCTATACGGGGATGAAGCGCAGTCAAACTGGTTTATAGGAGGATAAAGAGCAGTCAAACTATTTTATAAGAGGATGAAGAGCAGTCAAACAGATTTATAATCCGACGAAGAGCAGTCAAACTGTTCTATAGGAGGATGAAGCGCAGTCAAACTGGTTTATAGGAGGACGAAGAGCAGTCAAACTGCTTTATAGGAGGATGAAGAGCAGTCAAACTGCTTTATAAAACGATGAAGAGCAGTCCAACTGTTTTATAAGAGGATGAAGAGCAGTCAAACTGTTTTATAAGAGGATGAAGAGCAGTCAAACTGATTTGTAAGAGGCTGAAGAGCAGTCAAACTGCTTTATAAAAGGCTGAAGAGCAGTCAAACTGATTTATAATCGGACGAAGAGCAGTCAATGATCGGACGAAGAGCAGTCAAACTCTTCTATAGGAGGATGAAGCGCAGTCAAACTGTTTTACACGAGGATGTAGAGCAGTCAGACTGGTTTACAAGAGGATGAAGAGCAGTCAACCTGTTTTACAAGAGGATGAAGAGCAGTCAAACTGTTTTATAAGAGAATGAAGAGCAGTCAAACTGCTTTATACAAGGATGAAGAGCAGTCAAACTGTTTTATAAGAGGACGAAGAGCAGTCAAACTGTTTTATAAGCGGACGAACAGCAGTCAAACTGAGTTATAATCGGACGAAGAGCAGTCAAACTGATTTATAATCGGACGAAGAGCAGTCAAACGGTTTTATAAGAGGATGAAGAGCAGTCAAACTGCTTTATAAAAGGATGAAGAGCAGTCAAACTGATTTATAAGAGGATGAAGAGCAGTCAAACCGCTTTATAAAAGGATGAAGAGCAGTCAAACTGCTTTATAAGAGGATGAAGAGCAGTCAAACTGCTTTATAAGAGGATGAAGAGCAGTCAAACCGCTTTATAAAAGGATCAAGAGCAGTCTACTGTTTTATAAGAGGACGAAGAGCAGTCAAAATGATTTATAATCGGATGAAGAGCAGTCAAACAGATTTATAAGTTGAAGAGCAGTCAAACTGCTTTATAAAAGGATGACGAGCAGTCAAACGGTTTTATAAGAGGACGAAGAGCAGTCAAACTGATTTATAATCGGATTACCAGCAATCAATAATCGGACGAAGAGCAGTCAAACTGTTATATAGGAGGACGAAGAGCAGTCAAACTGAATTATAATCGGATGAAGAGCAGTCAAACTGATTTATAAGCGGATGAAGAGCAGTCAAACTGCTTTATAAAAGGATGAAGAGCAGTCAAACTGTTTAATAAGAGGACGAAGAGCAGTCAAACTGTTTTATAAGCGGACGAAGAGCAGTCAAACTGATTTATAATCGGACGAAGAGCAGTCAAACGGTTTTATAAGAGGATGAAGAGCAGTCAAATTTATTTATAAGAGGATGAAGAGCAGTCAAACGGTTTTATAAGAGGATGAAGAGCAGCCAAATGAGTTATAAGAGGATGAAGAGCAGTCAAACTGATTTATAATCGGACGAAGAGCAGTCAAACGGTTTTATAAGAGGATGAAGAGCAGTCGAATTGATTTATAAGAGGATGAAGAGCAGTCAAACTGCTTTATAAAAGGATGAAGAGCAGTCAAACTGTTTTATAAGAGGACGAAGAGCAGTCAAACTGATTTATAAGAGGATGAAGAGCAGTCAAACTGATTTATAAGAGGATAAAGAGCAGTGAAACTGCTTTATAAAACGATGAAGAGCAGTCAAACTGTTTTATAAGAGGACGAAGTGCAGTCAAACTGATTTGTAAAAGGATGAAGAGCAGTCAAACTGATTTATAAGAGGATGAAGAGCAGTCAAACTGCTTTATAAAAGGATGAAGAGCAGTCAAACTGATTTTTAAACGGACAAAGAGCAGTCAATAATCGGACGAAGAGCAGCCAAACTGTTCTATAGGAGGATGAAGCGCAGTCAAACTGTTTTACACGAGGATGTAGAGCAGTCAGACTGGTTTACAAGAGTATGAAGACTAGTCAACCTGTTTTACAAGAGGTTGAAGAGCAGTCAAACTGTTTTATAAGAGGATGAAGAGCAGTCAAACTGATTTATAAGAGGATGAAGAGCAGTCAAACTGCTTTATAAAAGGATGAAGAGCAGTCAAACTGTTTTATAAACAGACGAAGAGCAGTCAAACTGATTTATAATCGGACGAAGAGCAGTCAAACCGATTTATAAAAGGATGAAGAGCAGTCAAACTGTTTTATAAGCGGATGAACCGCAGTCAAACTGATTTATAATCGGACGAAGAGCAGTCAAACTGATTTATAAGAGAATGAAGAGCAGTCAAACTGCTTTATAAGAGGATGAAGAGCAGTCAAACTGTTCTATAGGAGGATGAAGCGCAGTCAAACTGGTTTATATGAGGATGAAGAGCAGTCAAACTGCTTTATAAGAGGATGAAGAGCAGTCAAACTGCTTTATAAAACGATGAAGAGCAGTCAAACTGTTTTATAAGAGGAAGAAGAGCAGTCAAACTGATTTATAAGAGGATGAAGAGCAGTCAAACTGATTTAAAAGAGGATGAAGAGCAGTCAAACTGTTTTATAAGAGAATGAAGAGCAGTCTAACTGCTTTATAAAAGGATGAAGAGCAGTCAAACTGTATTATAAGAGGACGAAGAGCAGTCAAACTGATTTATAATCGGACGAAGAGCAGTCAAACTGATTTATAATCGGACGAAGAGCAGTCAAACGGTTTTATAAGGGGATGAAGAGCAGTCAAATTGATTTATAAGAGGATGAAGAGCAGTCAAACTGCTTTATAAAAGGATGAAGAGCAGTCAAACTGTTTTATACGAGATGTAGAGCAGTCAGACTGTTTTACAAGAGAATGAAGAGCAGTCAAACTGTTTTATAAGCGGACGAAGAGCAGTCAAACTGATTTATAAGAGGATGAAGAGCAGTCAAACTGCTTTATAAAAGGATGAAGAGCAGTCACACTGATTTATAAACGGACGAAGAGCAGTCAATAATCGGACGAAGAGCAGCCAAACAGTTCTATAGGAGGATGAAGCGCAGTCAAACTGTTTTACACGAGGATGTAGAGCAGTCAGACTGGTTTACAAGAGGTTGAAGAGCAGTAAAACTGTTATATACGAGGATGAAGCGCAGTCAAACTGGTTTATAGGAGGATGAAGAGCAGTCAAACTATTTTATAAGAGGATGAAGAGCAGTCAAACTGATTTATAATCCGACGAAGAGCAGTCAAACTGTTCTATAGGAGGATGAAGCGCAGTCAAACTGGTTTATAGGAGGATGAAGAGCAGTCAAACTGCTTTATAGGAGGATGAAGAGCAGTCAAACTGCTTTATAAAACGATGAAGAGCAGTCCAACTGTTTTATAAGAGGACGAAAAGCAGTCAAACTGATTAATTAGAGGATGAAGAGCAGTCAAACTGATTTATAAGAGGAAGAAGAGCAGTCAAACTGCTTTATAAAAGGCTGAAGAGCAGTCAAACTGATTTATAATCGGACGAAGAGCAGTCAATGATCGGACGAAGAGCAGTCAAACTCTTCTATAGGAGGATGAAGCGCAGTCAAACTGTTTTACACGAGGATGTAGAGCAGTCAGACTGGTTTACAAGAGGATGAAGAGCAGTCAACCTGTTTTACAAGAGGATGAAGAGCAGTCAAACTGTTTTATAAGAGAATGAAGAGCAGTCTAACTGCTTTATAAAAGGATGAAGAGCAGTCAAACTGTTTTATAAGAGGACGAAGAGCAGTCAAACTGAATTATAATCGGATGAAGAGCAGTCAAACTGATTTATAAGAGGATGAAGAGCAGTCAAACTGCTTTATAAAAGGATGAAGAGCAGTCAAACTGTTTTATAAGAGGACGAAGAGCAGTCAAACTGTTTTATAAGCGGACGAACAGCAGTCAAACTGATTTATAATCGGACGAAGAGCAGTCAAACTGATTTATAATCGGACGAAGAGCAGTCAAACGGTTTTATAAGAGGATGAAGAGCAGTCAAATTGATTTATAAGAGGATGAAGAGCAGTCAAACGGTTTTATAAGAGGATAAAGAGCAGTGAAACTGCTTTATAAAACGATGAAGAGCAGTCAAACTGTTTTATAAGAGGACGAAGTGCAGTCAAACTGATTTGTAAAAGGATGAAGAGCAGTCAAACTGATTTATAAGAGGATGAAGAGCAGTCAAACTGCTTTATAAAAGGATGAAGAGCAGTCAAACTGATTTTTAAACGGACGAAGAGCAGTCAATAATCGGACGAAGAGCAGCCAAACTGTTCTATAGGAGGATGAAGCGCAGTCAAACTGTTTTACACGAGGATGTAGAGCAGTCAGACTGGTTTACAAGAGTATGAAGACTAGTCAACCTGTTTTACAAGAGGTTGAAGAGCAGTCAAACTGTTTTATAAGAGGATGAAGAGCAGTAGAACTGATTTATAAGAGGATGAAGAGCAGTCAAACTGCTTTATAAAAGGATGAAGAGCAGTCAAACTGTTTTATAAGCAGACGAAGAGCAGTCAAACTGATTTATAATCGGACGAAGAGCAGTCAAACCGATTTATAAAAGGATGAAGAGCAGTCAAACTGTTTTATAAGCGGATGAACCGCAGTCAAACTGATTTATAATCGGACGAAGAGCAGTCAAACTGATTTATAAGAGAATGAAGAGCAGTCAAACTGCTTTATAAGAGGATGAAGAGCAGTCAAACTGTTCTATAGGAGGATGAAGCGCAGTCAAACTGGTTTATATGAGGATGAAGAGCAGTCAAACTGCTTTATAAGAGGATGAAGAGCAGTCAAACTGCTTTATAAAACGATGAAGAGCAGTCAAACTGTTTTATAAGAGGAAGAAGAGCAGTCAAACTGATTTATAAGAGGATGAAGAGCAGTCAAACTGATTTAAAAGAGGATGAAGAGCAGTCAAACTGCTTTATAAAAGGATGAAGAGCAGTCAAACTGTTTTATAAGAGAATGAAGAGCAGTCTAACTGCTTTATAAAAGGATGAAGAGCAGTCAAACTGTATTATAAGAGGACGAAGAGCAGTCAAACTGATTTATAATCGGACGAAGAGCAGTCAAACTGATTTATAATCGGACGAAGAGCAGTCAAACGGTTTTATAAGAGGATGAAGAGCAGTCAAACTGCTTTATAAAAGGATGAAGAGCAGTCAAACTGTTTTATACGAGATGTAGAGCAGTCAGACTGTTTTACAAGAGAATGAAGAGCAGTCAAACTGTTTTATAAGCGGACGAAGAGCAGTCAAACTGATTTATAAGAGGATGAAGAGCAGTCAAACTGCTTTATAAAAGGATGAAGAGCAGTCAAACTGATTTATAAGAGGATGAAGAGCACTCAAACTGAATTATAATCGGATGAAGAGCAGTCAAACTGTTTTATACGAGATGTAGAGCAGTCAGACTGTTTTACAAGAGAATGAAGAGCAGTCAAACTGTTTTATAAGCGGACGAAGAGCAGTCAAACTGATTTATAATCGGACGAAGAGCAGTCAAACGGTTTTATAAGAGGATGAAGAGCAGTCAAATTGATTTATAAGAGGATGAAGAGCAGTCAAACGGTTTTATAAGAGGATGAAGAGCAGCCAAATGAGTTATAAGAGGATGAAGAGCAGTCAAACTGATTTATAATCGGACGAAGAGCAGTCAAACTGATTTATAATCGGACGAAGAGCAGTCAAACGGTTTTATAAGCGGACGAACAGCAGTCAAACTGAGTTATAATCGGACGAAGAGCAGTCAAACTGATTTATAATCGGACGAAGAGCAGTCAAACGGTTTTATAAGAGGATGAAGAGCAGTCAAATTGATTTATAGGAGGATGAAGAGCAGTCAAACTGCTTTATAAAAGGATGAAGAGCAGTCAAACTGTTTTATACGAGATTGTAGAGCAGTCAAACCGCTTTATAAAAGGATGAAGAGCAGTCTACTGTTTTATAAGAGGATGAAGAGCAGTCAAACTGATTTATAAGAGGATGAAGAGCAGTCAAACTGCTTTATAAAAGGATGAAGAGCAGTCAAACTGATTTATAAGAGGATGAAGAGCAGTCAAACCGCTTTATAAAAGGATGAAGAGCAGTCAAACTGCTTTATAAGAGGATGAAGAGCAGTCAAACTGCTTTATAAGAGGATGAAGAGCAGTCAAACCGCTTTATAAAAGGATCAAGAGCAGTCTACTGTTTTATAAGAGGACGAAGAGCAGTCAAAATGATTTATAATCGGATGAAGAGCAGTCAAACAGATTTATAAGTTGAAGAGCAGTCAAACTGCTTTATAAAAGGATGACGAGCAGTCAAACGGTTTTATAAGAGGACGAAGAGCAGTCAAACTGATTTATAATCGGATTACCAGCAATCAATAATCGGACGAAGAGCAGTCAAACTGTTATATAGGAGGACGAAGAGCAGTCAAACTGAATTATAATCGGATGAAGAGCAGTCAAACTGATTTATAAGCGGATGAAGAGCAGTCAAACTGCTTTATAAAAGGATGAAGAGCAGTCAAACTGTTTAATAAGAGGACGAAGAGCAGTCAAACTGTTTTATAAGCGGACGAAGAGCAGTCAAACTGATTTATAATCGGACGAAGAGCAGTCAAACGGTTTTATAAGAGGATGAAGAGCAGTCAAATTTATTTATAAGAGGATGAAGAGCAGTCAAACGGTTTTATAAGAGGATGAAGAGCAGCCAAATGAGTTATAAGAGGATGAAGAGCAGTCAAACTGATTTATAATCGGACGAAGAGCAGTCAAACTGATTTATAATCGGACGAAGAGCAGTCAAACGGTTTTATAAGAGGATGAAGAGCAGTCGAATTGATTTATAAGAGGATGAAGAGCAGTCAAACTGCTTTATAAAAGGATGAAGAGCAGTCAAACTGTTTTATAAGAGGACGAAGAGCAGTCAAACTGATTTATAAGAGGATGAAGAGCAGTCAAACTGATTTATAAGAGGATAAAGAGCAGTGAAACTGCTTTATAAAACGATGAAGAGCAGTCAAACTGTTTTATAAGAGGACGAAGTGCAGTCAAACTGATTTGTAAAAGGATGAAGAGCAGTCAAACTGATTTATAAGAGGATGAAGAGCAGTCAAACTGCTTTATAAAAGGATGAAGAGCAGTCAAACTGATTTTTAAACGGACAAAGAGCAGTCAATAATCGGACGAAGAGCAGCCAAACTGTTCTATAGGAGGATGAAGCGCAGTCAAACTGTTTTACACGAGGATGTAGAGCAGTCAGACTGGTTTACAAGAGTATGAAGACTAGTCAACCTGTTTTACAAGAGGTTGAAGAGCAGTCAAACTGTTTTATAAGAGGATGAAGAGCAGTCAAACTGATTTATAAGAGGATGAAGAGCAGTCAAACTGCTTTATAAAAGGATGAAGAGCAGTCAAACTGTTTTATAAGCAGACGAAGAGCAGTCAAACTGATTTATAATCGGACGAAGAGCAGTCAAACCGATTTATAAAAGGACGAAGAGCAGTCAAACTGTTTTATAAGCGGATGAACCGCAGTCAAACTGATTTATAATCGGACGAAGAGCAGTCAAACTGATTTATAAGAGAATGAAGAGCAGTCAAACTGCTTTATAAGAGGATGAAGAGCAGTCAAACTGTTCTATAGGAGGATGAAGCGCAGTCAAACTGGTTTATATGAGGATGAAGAGCAGTCAAACTGCTTTATAAGAGGATGAAGAGCAGTCAAACTGCTTTATAAAACGATGAAGAGCAGTCAAACTGTTTTATAAGAGGAAGAAGAGCAGTCAAACTGATTTATAAGAGGATGAAGAGCAGTCAAACTGATTTAAAAGAGGATGAAGAGCAGTCAAACTGCTTTATAAAAGGATGAAGAGCAGTCAAACTGTTTTATAAGAGAATGAAGAGCAGTCTAACTGCTTTATAAAAGGATGAAGAGCAGTCAAACTGTATTATAAGAGGACGAAGAGCAGTCAAACTGATTTATAATCGGACGAAGAGCAGTCAAACTGATTTATAATCGGACGAAGAGCAGTCAAACGGTTTTATAAGAGGATGAAGAGCAGTCAAATTGATTTATAAGAGGATGAAGAGCAGTCAAACTGCTTTATAAAAGGATGAAGAGCAGTCAAACTGTTTTATACGAGATGTAGAGCAGTCAGACTGTTTTACAAGAGAATGAAGAGCAGTCAAACTGTTTTATAAGCGGACGAAGAGCAGTCAAACTGATTTATAAGAGGATGAAGAGCAGTCAAACTGCTTTATAAAAGGATGAAGAGCAGTCACACTGATTTATAAACGGACGAAGAGCAGTCAATAATCGGACGAAGAGCAGCCAAACAGTTCTATAGGAGGATGAAGCGCAGTCAAACTGTTTTACACGAGGATGTAGAGCAGTCAGACTGGTTCACAAGAGGTTGAAGAGCAGTAAAACTGTTATATACGAGGATGAAGCGCAGTCAAACTGGTTTATAGGAGGATGAAGAGCAGTCAAACTATTTTATAAGAGGATGAAGAGCAGTCAAACTGATTTATAATCCGACGAAGAGCAGTCAAACTGTTCTATAGGAGGATGAAGCGCAGTCAAACTGGTTTATAGGAGGATGAAGAGCAGTCAAACTGCTTTATAGGAGGATGAAGAGCAGTCAAACTGCTTTATAAAACGATGAAGAGCAGTCCAACTGTTTTATAAGAGGACGAAAAGCAGTCAAACTGATTTATAAGAGGATGAAGAGCAGTCAAACTGATTTATAAGAGGAAGAAGAGCAGTCAAACTGCTTTATAAAAGGCTGAAGAGCAGTCAAACTGATTTATAATCGGACGAAGAGCAGTCAATGATCGGACGAAGAGCAGTCAAACTCTTCTATAGGAGGATGAAGCGCAGTCAAACTGTTTTACACGAGGATGTAGAGCAGTCAGACTGGTTTACAAGAGGATGAAGAGCAGTCAACCTGTTTTACAAGAGGATGAAGAGCAGTCAAACTGTTTTATAAGAGAATGAAGAGCAGTCTAACTGCTTTATAAAAGGATGAAGAGCAGTCAAACTGTTTTATAAGAGGACGAAGAGCAGTCAAACTGAATTATAATCGGATGAAGAGCAGTCAAACTGATTTATAAGAGGATGAAGAGCAGTCAAACTGCTTTATAAAAGGATGAAGAGCAGTCAAACTGTTTTATAAGAGGACGAAGAGCAGTCAAACTGTTTTATAAGCGGACGAACAGCAGTCAAACTGATTTATAATCGGACGAAGAGCAGTCAAACTGATTTATAATCGGACGAAGAGCAGTCAAACGGTTTTATAAGAGGACGAAGTGCAGTCAAACTGATTTGTAAAAGGATGAAGAGCAGTCAAACTGATTTATAAGAGGATGAAGAGCAGTCAAACTGCTTTATAAAAGGATGAAGAGCAGTCAAACTGATTTTTAAACGGACGAAGAGCAGTCAATAATCGGACGAAGAGCAGCCAAACTGTTCTATAGGAGGATGAAGCGCAGTCAAACTGTTTTACACGAGGATGTAGAGCAGTCAGACTGGTTTACAAGAGTATGAAGACTAGTCAACCTGTTTTACAAGAGGTTGAAGAGCAGTCAAACTGTTTTATAAGAGGATGAAGAGCAGTAGAACTGATTTATAAGAGGATGAAGAGCAGTCAAACTGCTTTATAAAAGGATGAAGAGCAGTCAAACTGTTTTATAAGCAGACGAAGAGCAGTCAAACTGATTTATAATCGGACGAAGAGCAGTCAAACCGATTTATAAAAGGATGAAGAGCAGTCAAACTGTTTTATAAGCGGATGAACCGCAGTCAAACTGATTTATAATCGGACGAAGAGCAGTCAAACTGATTTATAAGAGAATGAAGAGCAGTCAAACTGCTTTATAAGAGGATGAAGAGCAGTCAAACTGTTCTATAGGAGGATGAAGCGCAGTCAAACTGGTTTATATGAGGATGAAGAGCAGTCAAACTGCTTTATAAGAGGATGAAGAGCAGTCAAACTGCTTTATAAAACGATGAAGAGCAGTCAAACTGTTTTATAAGAGGAAGAAGAGCAGTCAAACTGATTTATAAGAGGATGAAGAGCAGTCAAACTGATTTAAAAGAGGATGAAGAGCAGTCAAACTGCTTTATAAAAGGATGAAGAGCAGTCAAACTGTTTTATAAGAGAATGAAGAGCAGTCTAACTGCTTTATAAAAGGATGAAGAGCAGTCAAACTGTATTATAAGAGGACGAAGAGCAGTCAAACTGATTTATAATCGGACGAAGAGCAGTCAAACTGATTTATAATCGGACGAAGAGCAGTCAAACGGTTTTATAAGAGGATGAAGAGCAGTCAAACTGCTTTATAAAAGGATGAAGAGCAGTCAAACTGTTTTATACGAGATGTAGAGCAGTCAGACTGTTTTACAAGAGAATGAAGAGCAGTCAAACTGTTTTATAAGCGGACGAAGAGCAGTCAAACTGATTTATAAGAGGATGAAGAGCAGTCAAACTGCTTTATAAAAGGATGAAGAGCAGTCAAACTGATTTATAAGAGGATGAAGAGCACTTAAACTGAATTATAATCGGATGAAGAGCAGTCAAACTGTTTAATAAGAGGACAAAGAGCAGTCAAACTGTTTTATAAGCGGACGAAGAGCAGTCAAACTGATTTATAATCGGACGAAGAGCAGTCAAACGGTTTTATAAGAGGATGAAGAGCAGTCAAATTGATTTATAAGAGGATGAAGAGCAGTCAAACGGTTTTATAAGAGGATGAAGAGCAGCCAAATGAGTTATAAGAGGATGAAGAGCAGTCAAACTGATTTATAATCGGACGAAGAGCAGTCAAACTGATTTATAATCGGACGAAGAGCAGTCAAACGGTTTTATAAGAGGATGAAGAGCAGTCAAATTGATTTATAAGAGGATGAAGAGCAGTCAAACTGTTTTATAAGAGGACGAAGTGCAGTCAAACTGATTTGTAAAAGGATGAAGAGCAGTCAAACTGATTTATAAGAGGATTAAGGGCAGTCAAACTGCTTTATAAAAGGATGAAGAGCAGTCAAACTGATTTATAATCGGACGAAGAGCAGTCAAACTGTTCTATACGGGGATGAAGCGCAGTCAAACTGGTTTATAGGAGGATGAAGAGCAGTCAAACTATTTTATAAGAGGATGAAGAGCAGTCAAACTGATTTATAATCCGACGAAGAGCAGTCAAACTGTTCTATAGGAGGATGAAGCGCAGTCAAACTGGTTTATAGGAGGACAAAGAGCAGTCAAACTGCTTTATAGGAGGATGAAGAGCAGTCAAACTGCTTTATAAAACGATGAAGAGCAGTCCAACTGTTTTATAAGAGGACGAAGAGCAGTCAAACTGTTTTATAAGAGGATGAAGAGCAGTCAAACTGATTTATAAGAGGCTGAAGAGCAGTCAAACTGCTTTATAAAAGGCTGAAGAGCAGTCAAACTGATTTATAATCGGACGAAGAGCAGTCAATGATCGGACGAAGAGCAGTCAAACTCTTCTATAGGAGGATGAAGTGCAGTCAAACTGTTTTATAAAAGGCTGAAGAGCAGTCAAACTGATTTATAATCGGACGAAGAGCAGTCAATGATCGGACGAAGAGCAGTCAAACTCTTCTATAGGAGGATGAAGCGCAGTCAAACTGTTTTACACGAGGATGTAGAGCAGTCAAACTGTTTTATAAGAGAATGAAGAGCAGTCAAACTGCTTTATAAAAGGATGAAGAGCAGTCAAACTGTTTTATAAGAGGACGAAGAGCAGTCAAACTGTTTTATAAGCGGACGAACAGCAGTCAAACTAAGTTATAATCGGACGAAGAGCAGTCAAACTGATTTATAATCGGACGAAGAGCAGTCAAACGGTTTTATAAGAGGATGAAGAGCAGTCAAATTGATTTATAGGAGGATGAAGAGCAGTCAAACTGCTTTATAAAAGGATGAAGAGCAGTCAAACTGTTTTATACGAGATTGTAGAGCAGTCAAACCGCTTTATAAAAAGGATGAAGAGCAGTCTACTGTTTTATAAGAGGATGAAGAGCAGTCAAACTGATTTATAAGAGGATGAAGAGCAGTCAAACTGCTTTATAAAAGGATGAAGAGCAGTCAAACTGATTTATAAGAGGATGAAGAGCAGTCAAACCGCTTTATAAAAGGATGAAGAGCAGTCAAACTGCTTTATAAGAGGATGAAGAGCAGTCAAACTGCTTTATAAGAGGATGAAGAGCAGTCAAACCGCTTTATAAAAGGATCAAGAGCAGTCTACTGTTTTATAAGAGGACGAAGAGCAGTCAAAATGATTTATAATCGGATGAAGAGCAGTCAAACAGATTTATAAGAGGATGAAGAGCAGTCAAACTGCTTTATAAAAGGATGACGAGGAGTCAAACTGTTTTATAAGAGGACGAAGAGCAGTCAAACTGATTTATAATCGGATTACCAGCAATCAATAATCGGACGAAGAGCAGTCAAACTGTTATATAGGAGGACGAAGAGCAGTCAAACTGAATTATAATCGGATGAAGAGCAGTCAAACTGATTTATAAGAGGATGAAGAGCAGTCAAACTGCTTTATAAAAGGATGAAGAGCAGTCAAACTGTTTAATAAGAGGACGAAGAGCAGTCAAACTGTTTTATAAGCGGACGAAGAGCAGTCAAACTGATTTATAATCGGACGAACAGCAGTCAAACGGTTTTATAAGAGGATGAAGAGCAGTCAAATTGATTTATAAGAGGATGAAGAGCAGTCAAACGGTTTTATAAGAGGATGAAGAGCAGCCAAATGAGTTATAAGAGGATGAAGAGCAGTCAAACTGATTTATAAAAGGATGAAGAGCAGTCAAACTGATTTATAATCGGACGAAGAGCAGTCAAACGGTTTTATAAGAGGATGAAGAGCAGTCAAATTGATTTATAAGAGGATGAAGAGCAGTCAAACGGTTTTATAAGAGGATGAAGAGCAGCCAAATGAGTTATAAGAGGATGAAGAGCAGTCAAACTGATTTATAATCGGACGAAGAGCAGTCAAACTGATTTATAATCGGACGAAGAGCAGTCAAACGGTTTTATAAGAGGATGAAGAGCAGTCAAATTGATTTATAAGAGGATGAAGAGCAGTCAAACTGTTTTATAAGAGGACGAAGTGCAGTCAAACTGATTTGTAAAAGGATGAAGAGCAGTCAAACTGATTTATAAGAGGATTAAGAGCAGTCAAACTGCTTTATAAAAGGATGAAGAGCAGTCAAACTGATTTATAATCGGACGAAGAGCAGTCAAACTGTTCTATACGGGGATGAAGCGCAGTCAAACTGGTTTATAGGAGGATGAAGAGCAGTCAAACTATTTTATAAGAGGATGAAGAGCAGTCAAACTGATTTATAATCCGACGAAGAGCAGTCAAACTGTTCTATAGGAGGATGAAGCGCAGTCAAACTGGTTTATAGGAGGACGAAGAGCAGTCAAACTGCTTTATAGGAGGATGAAGAGCAGTCAAACTGCTTTATAAAACGATGAAGAGCAGTCCAACTGTTTTATAAGAGGACGAAGAGCAGTCAAACTGTTTTATAAGAGGATGAAGAGCAGTCAAACTGATTTATAAGAGGCTGAAGAGCAGTCAAACTGCTTTATAAAAGGCTGAAGAGCAGTCAAACTGATTTATAATCGGACGAAGAGCAGTCAATGATCGGACGAAGAGCAGTCAAACTCTTCTATAGGAGGATGAAGCGCAGTCAAACTGTTTTACACGAGGATGTAGAGCAGTCAGACTGGTTTACAAGAGGATGAAGAGCAGTCAACCTGTTTTAAAAGAGGATGAAGAGCAGTCAAACTGTTTTATAAGAGAATGAAGAGCAGTCAAACTGCTTTATAAAAGGATGAAGAGCAGTCAAACTGTTTTATAAGAGGACGAAGAGCAGTCAAACTGTTTTATAAGCGGACGAACAGCAGTCAAACTGAGTTATAATCGGACGAAGAGCAGTCAAACTGATTTATAATCGGACAAAGAGCAGTCAAACGGTTTTATAAGAGGATGAAGAGCAGTCAAATTGATTTATAGGAGGATGAAGAGCAGTCAAACTGCTTTATAAAAGGATGAAGAGCAGTCAAACTGTTTTATACGAGATTGTAGAGCAGTCAAACCGATTTATAAAAGGATGAAGAGCAGTCTACTGTTTTATAAGAGGATGAAGAGCAGTCAAACTGATTTATAAGAGGATGAATAGCAGTCAAACTGCTTTATAAAAGGATGAAGAGCAGTCAAACTGATTAATAAGAGGATGAAGAGCAGTCAAACCGCTTTATAAAAGGATGAAGAGCAGTCAAACTGCTTTATAAGAGGATGAAGAGCAGTCAAACTGCTTTATAAGAGGATGAAGAGCAGTCAAACCGCTTTATAAAAGGATCAAGAGCAGTCTACTGTTTTATAAGAGGACGAAGAGCAGTCAAAATGATTTATAATCGGATGAAGAGCAGTCAAACAGATTTATAAGTTGAAGAGCAGTCAAACTGCTTTATAAAAGGATGACGAGCAGTCAAACGGTTTTATAAGAGGACGAAGAGCAGTCAAACTGATTTATAATCGGATTACCAGCAATCAATAATCGGACGAAGAGCAGTCAAACTGTTATATAGGAGGACGAAGAGCAGTCAAACTGAATTATAATCGGATGAAGAGCAGTCAAACTGATTTATAAGAGGATGAAGAGCAGTCAAACTGCTTTATAAAAGGATGAAGAGCAGTCAAACTGTTTAATAAGAGGACGAAGAGCAGTCAAACTGTTTTATAAGCGGACGAAGAGCAGTCAAACTGATTTATAATCGGACGAAGAGCAGTCAAACGGTTTTATAAGAGGATGAAGAGCAGTCAAATTGATTTATAAGAGGATGAAGAGCAGTCAAACGGTTTTATAAGAGGATGAAGAGCAGCCAAATGAGTTATAAGAGAATGAAGAGCAGTCAAACTGATTTATAATCGGACGAAGAGCAGTCAAACTGATTTATAATCGGACGAAGAGCAGTCAAACGGTTTTATAAGAGGATGAAGAGCAGTCGAATTGATTTATAAGAGGATGAAGAGCAGTCAAACTGCTTTATAAAAGGATGAAGAGCAGTCAAACTGTTTTATAAGAGGACGAAGAGCAGTCAAACTGATTTATAAGAGGATGAAGAGAT
The DNA here is from genome assembly GCF_029633865.1 of Lampris incognitus. NCBI lineage: Eukaryota > Metazoa > Chordata > Actinopteri > Lampriformes > Lampridae > Lampris > Lampris incognitus. The sequence continues at coordinate 43,684,533 of NC_079222.1, forward strand.
GTCAAACTGATTTATAAGAGGATAAAGAGCAGTGAAACTGCTTTATAAAACGATGAAGAGCAGTCAAACTGTTTTATAAGAGGACGAAGTGCAGTCAAACTGATTTGTAAAAGGATGAAGAGCAGTCAAACTGATTTATAAGAGGATGAAGAGCAGTCAAACTGCTTTATAAAAGGACGAAGAGCAGTCAAACTGATTTTTAAACGGACGAAGAGCAGTCAATAATCGGACGAAGAGCAGCCAAACTGTTCTATAGGAGGATGAAGCGCAGTCAAACTGTTTTACACGAGGATGTAGAGCAGTCAGACTGGTTTACAAGAGTATGAAGACTAGTCAACCTGTTTTACAAGAGGTTGAAGAGCAGTCAAACTGTTTTATAAGAGGATGAAGAGCAGTCAAACTGATTTATAAGAGGATGAAGAGCAGTCAAACTGCTTTATAAAAGGATGAAGAGCAGTCAAACTGTTTTATAAGCAGACGAAGAGCAGTCAAACTGATTTATAAGAGAATGAAGAGCAGTCAAACTGCTTTATAAGAGGATGAAGAGCAGTCAAACTGCTTTATAAGAGAATGAAGAGCAGTCAAACTGCTTTATAAGAGGATGAAGAGCAGTCAAACTGTTCTATAGGAGGATGAAGCGCAGTCAAACTGGTTTATATGAGGATGAAGAGCAGTCAAACTGCTTTATAAGAGGATGAAGAGCAGTCAAACTGCTTTATAAGAGGATGAAGAGCAGTCAAACTGTTCTATAGGAGGATGAAGCGCAGTCAAACTGGTTTATATGAGGATGAAGAGCAGTCAAACTGCTTTATAAGAGGATGAAGAGCAGTCAAACTGCTTTATAAAACGATGAAGAGCAGTCAAACTGTTTTATAAGAGGAAGAAGAGCAGTCAAACTGATTTATAAGAGGATGAAGAGCAGTCAAACTGATTTAAAAGAGGATGAAGAGCAGTCAAACTGCTTTATAAAAGGATGAAGAGCAGTCAAACTGTTTTATAAGAGAATGAAGAGCAGTCTAACTGCTTTATAAAAGGATGAAGAGCAGTCAAACTGTATTATAAGAGGACGAAGAGCAGTCAAACTGATTTATAATCGGACGAAGAGCAGTCAAACTGATTTATAATCGGACGAAGAGCAGTCAAACGGTTTTATAAGAGGATGAAGAGCAGTCAAATTGATTTATAAGAGGATGAAGAGCAGTCAAACTGCTTTATAAAAGGATGAAGAGCAGTCAAACTGTTTTATACGAGATGTAGAGCAGTCAGACTCTTTTACAAGAGAATGAAGAGCAGTCAAACTGTTTTATAAGCGGACGAAGAGCAGTCAAACTGATTTATAAGAGGATGAAGAGCAGTCAAACTGCTTTATAAAAGGATGAAGAGCAGTCACACTGATTTATAAACGGACGAAGAGCAGTCAATAATCGGACGAAGAGCAGCCAAACTGTTCTATAGGAGGATGAAGCGCAGTCAAACTGTTTTACACGAGGATGTAGAGCAGTCAGACTGGTTTACAAGAGGTTGAAGAGCAGTAAAACTGTTATATACGAGGATGAAGCGCAGTCAAACTGGTTTATAGGAGGATGAAGAGCAGTCAAACTATTTTATAAGAGGATGAAGAGCAGTCAAACTGATTTATAATCCGACGAAGAGCAGTCAAACTGTTCTATAGGAGGATGAAGCGCAGTCAAACTGGTTTATAGGAGGATGAAGAGCAGTCAAACTGCTTTATAGGAGGATGAAGAGCAGTCAAACTGCTTTATAAAACGATGAAGAGCAGTCCAACTGTTTTATAAGAGGACGAAAAGCAGTCAAACTGATTTATAAGAGGATGAAGAGCAGTCAAACTGATTTATAAGAGGAAGAAGAGCAGTCAAACTGCTTTATAAAAGGCTGAAGAGCAGTCAAACTGATTTATAATCCGACGAAGAGCAGTCAATGATCGGACGAAGAGCAGTCAAACTCTTCTATAGGAGGATGAAGCGCAGTCAAACTGTTTTACACGAGGATGTAGAGCAGTCAGACTGGTTTACAAGAGGATGAAGAGCAGTCAACCTGTTTTACAAGAGGATGAAGAGCAGTCAAACTGTTTTATAAGAGAATGAAGAGCAGTCTAACTGCTTTATAAAAGGATGAAGAGCAGTCAAACTGTTTTATAAGAGGACGAAGAGCAGTCAAACTGAATTATAATCGGATGAAGAGCAGTCAAACTGATTTATAAGAGGATGAAGAGCAGTCAAACTGCTTTATAAAAGGATGAAGAGCAGTCAAACTGTTTTATAAGAGGACGAAGAGCAGTCAAACTGTTTTATAAGCGGACGAACAGCAGTCAAACTGATTTATAATCGGACGAAGAGCAGTCAAACTGATTTATAATCGGACGAAGAGCAGTCAAACGGTTTTATAAGAGGATGAAGAGCATTCAAATTGATTTATAAGAGGATGAAGAGCAGTCAAACGGTTTTATAAGAGGATAAAGAGCAGTGAAACTGCTTTATAAAACGATGAAGAGCAGTCAAACTGTTTTATAAGAGGACGAAGTGCAGTCAAACTGATTTGTAAAAGGATGAAGAGCAGTCAAACAGATTTATAAGAGGATGAAGAGCAGTCAAACTGCTTTATAAAAGGATGACGAGCAGTCAAACTGTTTTATAAGAGGACGAAGAGCAGTCAAACTGATTTATAATCGGATTACCAGCAATCAATAATCGGACGAAGAGCAGTCAAACTGTTATATAGGAGGACGAAGAGCAGTCAAACTGAATTATAATCGGATGAAGAGCAGTCAAACTGATTTATAAGAGGATGAAGAGCAGTCAAACTGCTTTATAAAAGGATGAAGAGCAGTCAAACTGTTTAATAAGAGGACGAAGAGCAGTCAAACTGTTTTATAAGCGGACGAAGAGCAGTCAAACTGATTTATAATCGGACGAACAGCAGTCAAACGGTTTTATAAGAGGATGAAGAGCAGTCAAATTGATTTATAAGAGGATGAAGAGCAGTCAAACGGTTTTATAAGAGGATGAAGAGCAGCCAAATGAGTTATAAGAGGATGAAGAGCAGTCAAACTGATTTATAAAAGGATGAAGAGCAGTCAAACTGATTTATAATCGGACGAAGAGCAGTCAAACGGTTTTATAAGAGGATGAAGAGCAGTCAAATTGATTTATAAGAGGATGAAGAGCAGTCAAACGGTTTTATAAGAGGATGAAGAGCAGCCAAATGAGTTATAAGAGGATGAAGAGCAGTCAAACTGATTTATAATCGGACGAAGAGCAGTCAAACTGATTTATAATCGGACGAAGAGCAGTCAAACGGTTTTATAAGAGGATGAAGAGCAGTCAAATTGATTTATAAGAGGATGAAGAGCAGTCAAACTGTTTTATAAGAGGACGAAGTGCAGTCAAACTGATTTGTAAAAGGATGAAGAGCAGTCAAACTGATTTATAAGAGGATTAAGAGCAGTCAAACTGCTTTATAAAAGGATGAAGAGCAGTCAAACTGATTTATAATCGGACGAAGAGCAGTCAAACTGTTCTATACGGGGATGAAGCGCAGTCAAACTGGTTTATAGGAGGATGAAGAGCAGTCAAACTATTTTATAAGAGGATGAAGAGCAGTCAAACTGATTTATAATCCGACGAAGAGCAGTCAAACTGTTCTATACGGGGATGAAGCGCAGTCAAACTGTTCTATAGGAGGATGAAGCGCAGTCAAACTGCTTTATAGGAGGACGAAGAGCAGTCAAACTGCTTTATAGGAGGATGAAGAGCAGTCAAACTGCTTTATAAAACGATGAAGAGCAGTCCAACTGTTTTATAAGAGGACGAAGAGCAGTCAAACTGTTTTATAAGAGGATGAAGAGCAGTCAAACTGATTTATAAGAGGCTGAAGAGCAGTCAAACTGCTTTATAAAAGGCTGAAGAGCAGTCAAACTGATTTATAATCGGACGAAGAGCAGTCAATGATCGGACGAAGAGCAGTCAAACTCTTCTATAGGAGGATGAAGCGCAGTCAAACTGTTTTACACGAGGATGTAGAGCAGTCAGACTGGTTTACAAGAGGATGAAGAGCAGTCAACCTGTTTTAAAAGAGGATGAAGAGCAGTCAAACTGTTTTATAAGAGAATGAAGAGCAGTCAAACTGCTTTATAAAAGGATGAAGAGCAGTCAAACTGTTTTATAAGAGGACGAAGAGCAGTCAAACTGTTTTATAAGCGGACGAACAGCAGTCAAACTGAGTTATAATCGGACGAAGAGCAGTCAAACTGATTTATAATCGGACGAAGAGCAGTCAAACGGTTTTATAAGAGGATGAAGAGCAGTCAAATTGATTTATAGGAGGATGAAGAGCAGTCAAACTGCTTTATAAAAGGATGAAGAGCAGTCAAACTGTTTTATACGAGATTGTAGAGCAGTCAAACCGATTTATAAAAGGATGAAGAGCAGTCTACTGTTTTATAAGAGGATGAAGAGCAGTCAAACGGTTTTATAAGAGGATGAAGAGCAGTCAAACTGCTTTATAAAAGGATGAAGAGCAGTCAAACTGATTTATAAGAGGATGAAGAGCAGTCAAACCGCTTTATAAAAGGATGAAGAGCAGTCAAACTGCTTTATAAGAGGATGAAGAGCAGTCAAACTTCTTTATAAGAGGATGAAGAGCAGTCAAACCGCTTTATAAAAGGATCAAGAGCAGTCTACTGTTTTATAAGAGGACGAAGAGCAGTCAAAATGATTTATAATCGGATGAAGAGCAGTCAAACAGATTTATAAGTTGAAGAGCAGTCAAACTGCTTTATAAAAGGATGACGAGCAGTCAAACGGTTTTATAAGAGGACGAAGAGCAGTCAAACTGATTTATAATCGGATTACCAGCAATCAATAATCGGACGAAGAGCAGTCAAACTGTTATATAGGAGGACGAAGAGCAGTCAAACTGAATTATAATCGGATGAAGAGCAGTCAAACTGATTTATAAGAGGATGAAGAGCAGTCAAACTGCTTTATAAAAGGATGAAGAGCAGTCAAACTGTTTAATAAGAGGACGAAGAGCAGTCAAACTGTTTTATAAGCGGACGAAGAGCAGTCAAACTGATTTATAATCGGACGAAGAGCAGTCAAACGGTTTTATAAGAGGATGAAGAGCAGTCAAATTGATTTATAAGAGGATGAAGAGCAGTCAAACGGTTTTATAAGAGGATGAAGAGCAGCCAAATGAGTTATAAGAGGATGAAGAGCAGTCAAACTGATTTATAATTGGACGAAGAGCAGTCAAACTGATTTATAATCGGACGAAGACCAGTCAAACGGTTTTATAAGAGGATGAAGAGCAGTCGAATTGATTTATAAGAGGATGAAGAGCAGTCAAACTCATTTATAAGAGAATGAAGAGCAGTCAAACTGTTTTATAAGAGGACGAAGAGCAGTCAAACTGATTTATAAGAGGATGAAGAGCAGTCAAACTGATTTATAAGAGGATAAAGAGCAGTGAAACTGCTTTATAAAACGATGAAGAGCAGTCAAACTGATTTATAAGAGGATGAAGAGCAGTCAAACTGCTTTATAAAAGGATGAAGAGCAGTCAAACTGATTTTTAAACGGACGAAGAGCAGTCAATAATCGGACGAAGAGCAGCCAAACTGTTCTATAGGAGGATGAAGCGCAGTCAAACTGTTTTACACGAGGATGTAGAGCAGTCAGACTGGTTTACAAGAGTATGAAGACTAGTCAACCTGTTTTACAAGAGGTTGAAGAGCAGTCAAACTGTTTTATAAGAGGATGAAGAGCAGTCAAACTGATTTATAAGAGGATGAAGAGCAGTCAAACTGCTTTATAAAAGGATGAAGAGCAGTCAAACTGTTTTATAAGCAGACGAAGAGCAGTCAAACTGATTTATAATCGGACGAAGAGCAGTCAAACCGATTTATAAAAGGATGAAGAGCAGTCAAACTGTTTTATAAGCGGATGAACCGCAGTCAAACTGATTTATAATCGGACGAAGAGCAGTCAAACTGATTTATAAGAGAATGAAGAGCAGTCAAACTGCTTTATAAGAGGATGAAGAGCAGTCAAACTGTTCTATAGGAGGATGAAGCGCAGTCAAACTGGTTTATATGAGGATGAAGAGCAGTCAAACTGCTTTATAAGAGGATGAAGAGCAGTCAAACTGCTTTATAAAACGATGAAGAGCAGTCAAACTGTTTTATAAGAGGAAGAAGAGCAGTCAAACTGATTTATAAGAGGATGAAGAGCAGTCAAACTGATTTAAAAGAGGATGAAGAGCAGTCAAACTGCTTTATAAAAGGATGAAGAGCAGTCAAACTGTTTTATAAGAGAATGAAGAGCAGTCTAACTGCTTTATAAAAGGATGAAGAGCAGTCAAACTGTATTATAAGAGGACGAAGAGCAGTCAAACTGATTTATAATCGGACGAAGAGCAGTCAAACTGATTTATAATCGGACGAAGAGCAGTCAAACGGTTTTATAAGAGGATGAAGAGCAGTCAAATTGATTTATAAGAGGATGAAGAGCAGTCAAACTGCTTTATAAAAGGATGAAGAGCAGTCAAACTGTTTTATACGAGATGTAGAGCAGTCAGACTGTTTTACAAGAGAATGAAGAGCAGTCAAACTGTTTTATAAGCGGACGAAGAGCAGTCAAACTGATTTATAAGAGGATGAAGAGCAGTCAAACTGCTTTATAAAAGGATGAAGAGCAGTCACACTGATTTATAAACGGACGAAGAGCAGTCAATAATCGGACGAAGAGCAGCCAAACTGTTCTATAGGAGGATGAAGCGCAGTCAAACTGTTTTACACGAGGATGTAGAGCAGTCAGACTGGTTTACAAGAGGTTGAAGAGCAGTAAAACTGTTATATACGAGGATGAAGCGCAGTCAAACTGGTTTATAGGAGGATGAAGAGCAGTCAAACTATTTTATAAGAGGATGAAGAGCAGTCAAACTGATTTATAATCCGACGAAGAGCAGTCAAACTGTTCTATAGGAGGATGAAGCGCAGTCAAACTGGTTTATAGGAGGATGAAGAGCAGTCAAACTGCTTTATAGGAGGATGAAGAGCAGTCAAACTGCTTTATAAAACGATGAAGAGCAGTCCAACTGTTTTATAAGAGGACGAAAAGCAGTCAAACTGATTTATAAGAGGATGAAGAGCAGTCAAACTGATTTATAAGAGGAAGAAGAGCAGTCAAACTGCTTTATAAAAGGCTGAAGAGCAGTCAAACTGATTTATAATCCGACGAAGAGCAGTCAATGATCGGACGAAGAGCAGTCAAACTCTTCTATAGGAGGATGAAGCGCAGTCAAACTGTTTTACACGAGGATGTAGAGCAGTCAGACTGGTTTACAAGAGGATGAAGAGCAGTCAACCTGTTTTACAAGAGGATGAAGAGCAGTCAAACTGTTTTATAAGAGAATGAAGAGCAGTCTAACTGCTTTATAAAAGGATGAAGAGCAGTCAAACTGTTTTATAAGAGGACGAAGAGCAGTCAAACTGAATTATAATCGGATGAAGAGCAGTCAAACTGATTTATAAGAGGATGAAGAGCAGTCAAACTGCTTTATAAAAGGATGAAGAGCAGTCAAACTGTTTTATAAGCGGACGAACAGCAGTCAAACTGATTTATAATCGGACGAAGAGCAGTCAAACTGATTTATAATCGGACGAAGAGCAGTCAAACGGTTTTATAAGAGGATGAAGAGCATTCAAATTGATTTATAAGAGGATGAAGAGCAGTCAAACGGTTTTATAAGAGGATAAAGAGCAGTGAAACTGCTTTATAAAACGATGAAGAGCAGTCAAACTGTTTTATAAGAGGACGAAGTGCAGTCAAACTGATTTGTAAAAGGATGAAGAGCAGTCAAACTGATTTATAAGAGGATGAAGAGCAGTCAAACTGCTTTATAAAAGGATGAAGAGCAGTCAAACTGATTTTTAAACGGACGAAGAGCAGTCAATAATCGGACGAAGAGCAGCCAAACTGTTCTATAGGAGGATGAAGCGCAGTCAAACTGTTTTACACGAGGATGTAGAGCAGTCAGACTGGTTTACAAGAGTATGAAGACTAGTCAACCTGTTTTACAAGAGGTTGAAGAGCAGTCAAACTGTTTTATAAGAGGATGAAGAGCAGTCAAACTGATTTATAAGAGGATGAAGAGAAGTCAAACTGCTTTATAAAAGGATGAAGAGCAGTCAAACTGTTTTATAAGCAGACGAAGAGCAGTCAAACTGATTTATAATCGGACGAAGAGCAGTCAAACCAATTTATAAAAGGATGAAGAGCAGTCAAACTGTTTTATAAGCGGATGAACCGCAGTCAAACTGATTTATAATCGGACGAAGAGCAGTCAAACTGATTTATAAGAGAATGAAGAGCAGTCAAACTGCTTTATAAGAGGATGAAGAGCAGTCAAACTGTTCTATAGGAGGATGAAGCGCAGTCAAACTGGTTTATATGAGGATGAAGAGCAGTCAAACTGCTTTATAAAACGATGAAGAGCAGTCAAACTGTTTTATAAGAGGAAGAAGAGCAGTCAAACTGATTTATAAGAGGATGAAGAGCAGTCAAACTGATTTAAAAGAGGATGAAGAGCAGTCAAACTGCTTTATAAAAGGATGAAGAGCAGTCAAACTGTTTTATAAGAGAATGAAGAGCAGTCTAACTGCTTTATAAAAGGATGAAGAGCAGTCAAACTGTATTATAAGAGGACGAAGAGCAGTCAAACTGATTTATAATCGGACGAAGAGCAGTCAAACTGATTTATAATCGGACGAAGAGCAGTCAAACGGTTTTATAAGAGGATGAAGAGCAGTCAAATTGATTTATAAGAGGATGAAGAGCAGTCAAACTGCTTTATAAAAGGATGAAGAGCAGTCAAACTGTTTTATACGAGATATAGAGCAGTCAGACTGTTTTACAAGAGAATGAAGAGCAGTCAAACTGTTTTATAAGCGGACGAAGAGCAGTCAAACTGATTTATAAGAGGATGAAGAGCAGTCAAACTGCTTTATAAAAGGATGAAGAGCAGTCACACTGATTTATAAACGGACGAAGAGCAGTCAATAATCGGACGAAGAGCAGCCAAACTGTTCTATAGGAGGATGAAGCGCAGTCAAACTGTTTTACACGAGGATGTAGAGCAGTCAGACTGGTTTACAAGAGGTTGAAGAGCAGTAAAACTGTTATATACGAGGATGAAGCGCAGTCAAACTGGTTTATAGGAGGATGAAGAGCAGTCAAACTATTTTATAAGAGGATGAAGAGCAGTCAAACTGATTTATAATCCGACGAAGAGCAGTCAAACTGTTCTATAGGAGGATGAAGCGCAGTCAAACTGGTTTATAGGAGGATGAAGAGCAGTCAAACTGCTTTATAGGAGGATGAAGAGCAGTCAAACTGCTTTATAAAACGATGAAGAGCAGTCCAACTGTTTTATAAGAGGACGAAAAGCAGTCAAACTGATTTATAAGAGGATGAAGAGCAGTCAAACTGATTTATAAGAGGAAGAAGAGCAGTCAAACTGCTTTATAAAAGGCTGAAGAGCAGTCAAACTGATTTATAATCGGACGAAGAGCAGTCAATGATCGGACGAAGAGCAGTCAAACTCTTCTATAGGAGGATGAAGCGCAGTCAAACTGTTTTACACGAGGATGTAGAGCAGTCAGACTGGTTTACAAGAGGATGAAGAGCAGTCAACCTGTTTTACAAGAGGATGAAGAGCAGTCAAACTGTTTTATAAGAGAATGAAGAGCAGTCTAACTGCTTTATAAAAGGATGAAGAGCAGTCAAACTGTTTTATAAGAGGACGAAGAGCAGTCAAACTGAATTATAATCGGATGAAGAGCAGTCAAACTGATTTATAAGAGGATGAAGAGCAGTCAAACTGCTTTATAAAAGGATGAAGAGCAGTCAAACTGTTTTATAAGAGGACGAAGAGCAGTCAAACTGTTTTATAAGCGGACGAACAGCAGTCAAACTGATTTATAATCGGACGAAGAGCAGTCAAACTGATTTATAATCGGACGAAGAGCAGTCAAACGGTTTTATAAGAGGATGAAGAGCAGTCAAATTGATTTATAAGAGGATGAAGAGCAGTCAAACGGTTTTATAAGAGGATGAAGAGCAGTCAAATTGATTTATAAGAGGATGAAGAGCAGTCAAACTGATTTATAATCGGACGAAGAGCAGTCAAACTGATTTATAATCGGACGAAGAGCAGTCAAACTGATTTATAAGAGGATGAAGAGCAGTCAAACTGATTTATAAGAGGATGAAGCGCAGTGAAACTGCTTTATAAAACGATGAATAGCAGTCAAACTGTTTTATAAGAGGACGAAGAGCATTCAAACTGATTTATAAGAGGATGAAGAGCAGTCAAACTGATTTATAAGAGGATGAAGAGCAGTCAAACTGCTTTATAAAAGGATGAAGAGCAGTCAAACTGATTTATAAACGGACGAAGAGCAGTCAATAATCGGACGAAGAGCAGCCAAACTGTTCTATAGGAGGATGAAGCGCAGTCAAACTGTTTTACACGAGGATGTAGAGCAGTCAGACTGGTTTACAAGAGTATGAAGAGCAGTCAAACTGTTTTATAAGAGGATGAAGAGCAGTCAAACTGATTTATAAGAGGATGAAGAGCAGTCAAACTGCTTTATAAAAGGATGAAGAGCAGTCAAACTGCTTTATAAAAGGATGAAGAGCAGTCAAACTGTTTTATAAGCAGACGAAGAGCAGTCAAACTGATTTATAATCGGACGAAGAGCAGTCAAACTGATTTATAAGAGGACGAAGAGCATTCAAACTGATTTATAAGAGGATGAAGAGCATTCAAACTGATTTATAAGAGGATGAAGAGCAGTCAAACTGCTTTATAAAAGGATGAAGAACAGTCAAACTGATTTATAAACGGACGAAGAGCAGTCAATAATCGGACGAAGAGCAGCCAAACTGTTCTATAGGAGGATGAAGCGCAGTCAAACTGTTTTACACGAGGATGTAGAGCAGTCAGACTGGTTTACAAGAGTATGAAGAGCAGTCAACCTGTTTTACAAGAGGTTGAAGAGCAGTCAAACTGTTTCATAAGAGGACGAAGAGCAGTCAACCTGTTTTACAAGAGGTTGAAGAGCGGTCAAACTGATTTATAAGAGGATGAAGAGCAGTCAAACTGCTTTATAAAAGGATGAAGAGCAGTCAAACTGTTTTATAAGCAGACGAAGAGCAGTCAAACTGATTTATAATCGGACGAAGAGCAGTCAAACTGATTTATAAGAGGATGAAGAGCAGTCAAACTGCTTTATAAGAGGATGAAGAGCAGTCAAACTGTTCTATAGGAGGATGAAGCGCAGTCAAACTGGTTTATATGAGGATGAAGAGCAGTCAAACTGATTTATAATCGGATGAACAGCAGTCAATAATCGGACGAAGAGCAGTCAAACTGTTATATAGGAGGACGAAGAGCAGTCAAACTGAATTATAATCGGATGAAGAGCAGTCAAACTGATTTATAAGAGGATGAAGAGCAGTAAAAACTGCTTTATAAAAGGATGAAGAGCAGTCAAACTGTTTAATAAGAGGACGAAGAGCAGTCAAACTGTTTTATAAGCGGACGAACAGCAGTCAAACTGATTTATAATCGGACGAAGAGCAGTCAAACTGATTTATAATCGGACGAAGAGCAGTCAAACGGTTTTATAAGAGGATGAAGAGCAGTCAAATTGATTTATAAGAGGATGAAGAGCAGTCAAACGGTTTTATAAGAGGATGAAGAGCAGTCAAATTGATTTATAAGAGAATGAAGAGCAGTCAAGCTGATTTATAATCGGAAGAAGAGCAATCAAACTGATTTATAATCGGACGAAGAGCAGTCAAACAGTTTTATAAGATGATGAAGAGCAGTCAAATTGATTTATAAGAGGATGAAGAGCAGTCAAACTGCTTTATAAAAGGATGAAGAGAAGTCAAACTGTTTTATAAGAGGACGAAGAGCAGTCAAACTGATTTATAAGAGGATGAAGAGCAGTCAAACTGATTTATAAGAGGATGAAGAGCAGTGAAACTGCTTTATAAAACGATGAATAGCAGTCAAACTGTTTTATAAGAGGACGAAGAGCATTCAAACTGATTTATAAGAGGATGAAGAGCAGTCAAACTGATTTATAAGAGGATGAAGAGCAGTCAAACTGCTTTATAAAAGGATGAAGAGCAGTCAAACTGATTTATAAACGGACGAAGAGCAGTCAATAATCGGACGAAGAGCAGCCAAACTGTTCTATAGGAGGATGAAGCGCAGTCAAACTGTTTTACACGAGGATGTAGAGCAGTCAGACTGGTTTACAAGAGTATGAAGAGCAGTCAAACTGTTTTATAAGAGGATGAAGAGCAGTCAAACTGATTTATAAGAGGATGAAGAGCAGTCAAACTGCTTTATAAAAGGATGAAGAGCAGTCAAACTGTTTTATAAGCAGACGAAGAGCAGTCAAACTGATTTATAATCGGACGAAGAGCAGTCAAACTGATTTATAAAAGGATGAAGAGCAGTCAAACTGTTTTATAAGCGGATGAACCGCAGTCAAACTGATTTATAATCCGACGAAGAGCAGTCAAACTGATTTATAAGAGGATGAAGAGTAGTCAAACTGCTTTATAAGAGGATGAAGAGCAGTCAAACTGTTCTATAGTAGGATGAAGCGCAGTCAAACTGGTTTATATGAGGATGAAGAGCAGTCAAACTGCTTTATAAGAGGATGAAGAGAAGTCAAACTGTTTTATTAGAGGACGAAGAGCAGTCAAACTGATTTATAAGAGGATGAAGAGCAGTCAAACTGATTTAAAAGAGGATGAAGAGCAGTCAAACTGCTTTATAAAAGGATGAAGAGCAGTCAAACTGATTTATAATCGGATGAACAGCAGTCAATAATCGGACGAAGAGCAGTCAAACTGTTTTATAAGAGGACGAAGAGCAGTCAAACTTTTTTATAAGCGGACGAACAGCAGTCAAACTGAGTTATAATCGGACGAAGAGCAGTCAAACTGATTTATAATCGGACGAAGAGCAGTCAAACGGTTTTATAAGAGGATGAAGAGCAGTCAAATTGATTTAGAAGAGGATGAAGAGCAGTCAAACTGCTTTATAAAAGGATGAAGAGCAGTCAAACTGTTTTATAAGAGGACGAAGAGCAGTCAAACTGTTTTATAAGCGGACGAACAGCAGTCAAACTGAGTTATAATCGGACGAAGAGCAGTCAAACTGATTTATAATCGGACGAAGAGCAGTCAAACGGTTTTATAAGAGGATGAAGAGCAGTCAAACTGCTTTATAAAAGGATGAAGAGCAGTCAAACTGATTTATAAGAGGATGAAGAGCAGTCAAACCGCTTTATAAAAGGATGAAGAGCAGTCAAACTGCTTTATAAGAGGATGAAGAGCAGTCAAACTGCTTTATAAGAGGATGAAGAGCAGTCAAACCGCTTTATAAAAGGATCAAGAGCAGTCAAACTGTTTAATAAGAGGACGAAGAGCAGTCAAAATGATTTATAATCGGATTACCAGCAGTCAATAATCGGACGAAGAGCAGTCAAACTGTTATATAGGAGGACGAAGAGCAGTCAAACTGAATTATAATCGGATGAAGAGCAGTCAAACTGATTTATAAGAGGATGAAGAGCAGTCAAACTGCTTTATAAAAGGATGAAGAGCAGTCAAACTGTTTAATAAGAGGACGAAGAGCAGTCAAACTGTTTTATAAGCGGACGAAGAGCAGTCAAACTGATTTATAATTGGACGAAGAGCAGTCAAACGGTTTTATAAGAGGATGAAGAGCAGTCAAATTGATTTATAAGAGGATGAAGAGCAGTCAAACGGTTTTATAAGAGGATGAAGAGCAGCCAAATGAGTTATAAGAGGATGAAGAGCAGTCAAACTGATTTATAATCGGACGAAGAGCAGTCAAACTGATTTATAATCGGACGAAGAGCAGTCAAACGGTTTTATAAGAGGATGAAGAGCAGTCAAATTGATTTATAAGAGGATGAAGAGCAGTCAAACTGTTTTATAAGAGGACGAAGTGCTGTCAAACTGATTTGTAAAAGGATGAAGAGCAGTCAAACTGATTTATAAGAGGATTAAGAGCAGTCAAACTGCTTTATAAAAGGATGAAGAGCAGTCAAACTGATTTATAATCGGACGAAGAGCAGTCAAACTGTTCTATACGGGGATGAAGCGCAGTCAAACTGGTTTATAGGAGGATGAAGAGCAGTCAAACTATTTTATAAGAGGATGAAGAGCAGTCAAACTGATTTATAATCCGACGAAGAGCAGTCAAACTGTTCTATAGGAGGATGAAGCGCAGTCAAACTGGTTTATAGGAGGACGAAGAGCAGTCAAACTGCTTTATAGGAGGATGAAGAGCAGTCAAACTGCTTTATAAAACGATGAAGAGCAGTCCAACTGTTTTATAAGAGGACGAAGAGCAGTCAAACTGTTTTATAAGAGGATGAAGAGCAGTCAAACTGATTTATAAGAGGCTGAAGAGCAGTCAAACTGCTTTATAAAAGGCTGAAGAGCAGTCAAACTGATTTATAATCGGACGAAGAGCAGTCAATGATCGGACGAAGAGCAGTCAAACTCTTCTATAGGAGGATGAAGCGCAGTCAAACTGTTTTACACGAGGATGTAGAGCAGTCAAACTGGTTTATAAGAGGATGAAGAGCAGTCAACCTGTTTTACAAGAGGATGAAGAGCAGTCAAACTGTTTTATAAGAGAATGAAGAGCAGTCAAACTGCTTTATAAAAGGATGAAGAGCAGTCAAACTGTTTTATAAGAGGACGAAGAGCAGTCAAACTGTTTTATAAGCGGACGAACAGCAGTCAAACTGAGTTATAATCGGACGAAGAGCAGTCAAACTGATTTGTAATCGGACGAAGAGCAGTCAAACGGTTTTATAAGAGGATGAAGAGCAGTCAAATTGATTTATAAGAGGATGAAGAGCAGTCAAACTGCTTTATAAAAGGATGAAGAGCAGTCAAACTGTTTTATACGAGGATGTAGAGCAGTCAAACCGCTTTATAAAAGGATAAAGAGCAGTCTACTGTTTTATAAGAGGATGAAGAGCAGTCAAACTGATTTATAAGAGGATGAAGAGCAGTCAAACTGCTTTATAAAAGGATGAAGAGCAGTCAAACTGATTTATAAGAGGATGAAGAGCAGTCAAACCGCTTTATAAAAGGATGAAGAGCAGTCAAACTGCTTTATAAGAGGATGAAGAGCAGTCAAACTGCTTTATAAGAGGATGAAGAGCAGTCAAACCGCTTTATAAAAGGATCAAGAGCAGTCTACTGTTTTATAAGAGGACGAAGAGCAGTCAAAATGATTTATAATCGGATGAAGAGCAGTCAAACAGATTTATAAGAGGATGAAGAGCAGTCAAACTGCTTTTTAAAAGGATGACGAGCAGTCAAACTGTTTTATAAGAGGACGAAGAGCAGTCAAACTGATTTATAATCGGACGAAGAGCAGTCAAACGGTTTTATAAGAGGATGAAGAACAGTCAAATTGATTTATAAGAGGATGAAGAGCAGTCAAACCGCTTTATAAAAGGATAAAGAGCAGTCTACTGTTTTATAAGAGGATGAAGAGCAGTCAAACTGATTTATAAGAGGATGAAGAGCAGTCAAACTGCTTTATAAAATGATGAAGAGCAGTCAAACTGATTTATAAGAGGATGAAGAGCAGTCAAACCGCTTTATAAAAGGATGAAGAGCAGTCAAACTGCTTTATAAGAGGATGAAGAGCAGTCAAACTGCTTTATAAGAGGATGAAGAGCAGTCAAACCGCTTTATAAAAGGATCAAGAGCAGTCTACTGTTTTATAAGAGGACGAAGAGCAGTCAAAATGATTTATAATCGGATGAAGAGCAGTCAAACAGATTTATAAGAGGATGAAGAGCAGTCAAACTGCTTTATAAAAGGATGACGAGCAGTCAATCTGTTTTATAAGAGGACGAAGAGCAGTCAAACTGATTTATAATCGGATTACCAGCAATCAATAATCGGACGAAGAGCAGTCAAAATGTTATATAGGAGGACGAAGAGCAGTCAAACTGAATTATAATCGGATGAAGAGCAGTCAAACTGATTTATAAGAGGATGAAGAGCAGTCAAACTGCTTTATAAAAGGATGAAGAGCAGTCAAACTGTTTAATAAGAGGATGAAGAGCAGTCAAACTGTTTTATAAGAGGACGAAGTGCAGTCAAACTGATTTGTAAAAGGATGAAGAGCAGTCAAACTGATTTATAAGAGGATTAAGAGCAGTCAAACTGCTTTATAAAAGGATGAAGAGCAGTCAAACTGATTTATAATCGGACGAAGAGCAGTCAAACTGTTCTATACGGGGATGAAGCGCAGTCAAACTGGTTTATAGGAGGATGAAGAGCAGTCAAACTATTTTATAAGAGGATGAAGAGCAGTCAAACTGATTTATAATCCGACGAAGAGCAGTCAAACTGTTCTATAGGAGGATGAAGCGCAGTCAAACTGGTTTATAGGAGGACGAAGAGCAGTCAAACTGCTTTATAGGAGGATGAAGAGCAGTCAAACTGCTTTATAAAACGATGAAGAGCAGTCCAACTGTTTTATAAGAGGACGAAGAGCAGTCAAACTGTTTTATAAGAGGATGAAGAGCAGTCAAACTGATTTATAAGAGGCTGAAGAGCAGTCAAACTGCTTTATAAAAGGCTGAAGAGCAGTCAAACTGATTTATAATCGGACGAAGAGCAGTCAATGATCGGACGAAGAGCAGTCAAACTCTTCTATAGGAGGATGAAGCGCAGTCAAACTGTTTTACACGAGGATGTAGAGCAGTCAGACTGGTTTACAAGAGGATGAAGAGCAGTCAACCTGTTTTACAAGAGGATGAAGAGCAGTCAAACTGTTTTATAAGAGAATGAAGAGCAGTCAAACTGCTTTATAAAAGGATGAAGAGCAGTCAAACTGTTTTATAAGAGGACGAAGAGCAGTCAAACTGTTTTATAAGCGGACGAACAGCAGTCAAACTGAGTTATAATCGGACGAAGAGCAGTCAAACTGATTTGTAATCGGACGAAGAGCAGTCAAACGGTTTTATAAGAGGATGAAGAGCAGTCAAATTGATTTATAAGAGGATGAAGAGCAGTCAAACTGCTTTATAAAAGGATGAAGAGCAGTCAAACTGTTTTATACGAGGATGTAGAGCAGTCAAACCGCTTTATAAAAGGATAAAGAGCAGTCTACTGTTTTATAAGAGGATGAAGAGCAGTCAAACTGATTTATAAGAGGATGAAGAGCAGTCAAACTGCTTTATAAAAGGATGAAGAGCAGTCAAACTGATTTATAAGAGGATGAAGAGCAGTCAAACCGCTTTATAAAAGGATGAAGAGCAGTCAAACTGCTTTATAAGAGGATGAAGAGCAGTCAAACTGATTTATAAGAGGATGAAGAGCAGTCAAACCGCTTTATAAAAGGATGAAGAGCAGTCAAACTGCTTTATAAGAGGATGAAGAGCAGTCAAACTGTTTTATAAGAGAATGAAGAGCAGTCAAACTGCTTTATAAAAGGATGAAGAGCAGTCAAACTGTTTTATAAGAGGACGAAGAGCAGTCAAACTGTTTTATAAGCGGACGAACAGCAGTCAAACTGAGTTATAATCGGACGAAGAGCAGTCAAACTGATTTGTAATCGGACGAAGAGCAGTCAAACGGTTTTATAAGAGGATGAAGAGCAGTCAAATTGATTTATAAGAGGATGAAGAGCAGTCAAACTGCTTTATAAAAGGATGAAGAGCAGTCAAACTGTTTTATACGAGGATGTAGAGCAGTCAAACCGCTTTATAAAAGGATAAAGAGCAGTCTACTGTTTTATAAGAGGATGAAGAGCAGTCAAACTGATTTATAAGAGGATGAAGAGCAGTCAAACTGCTTTATAAAAGGATGAAGAGCAGTCAAACTGATTTATAAGAGGATGAAGAGCAGTCAAACCGCTTTATAAAAGGATGAAGAGCAGTCAAACTGCTTTATAAGAGGATGAAGAGCAGTCAAACTGCTTTATAAGAGGATGAAGAGCAGTCAAACCGCTTTATAAAAGGATCAAGAGCAGTCTACTGTTTTATAAGAGGACAAAGAGCAGTCAAAATGATTTATAATCGGATGAAGAGCAGTCAAACAGATTTATAAGAGGATGAAGAGCAGTCAAACTGCTTTATAAAAGGATGACGAGCAGTCAAACTGTTTTATAAGAGGACGAAGAGCAGTCAAACTGATTTATAATCGGACGAAGAGCAGTCAAACGGTTTTATAAGAGGATGAAGAGCAGTCAAATTGATTTATAAGAGGATGAAGAGCAGTCAAACCGCTTTATAAAAGGATAAAGAGCAGTCTACTGTTTTATAAGAGGATGAAGAGCAGTCAAACTGATTTATAAGAGGATGAAGAGCAGTCAAACTGCTTTATAAAAGGATGAAGAGCAGTCAAACTGATTTATAAGAGGATGAAGAGCAGTCAAACCGCTTTATAAAAGGATGAAGAGCAGTCAAACTGCTTTATAAGAGGATGAAGAGCAGTCAAACTGCTTTATAAGAGGATGAAGAGCAGTCAAACCGCTTTATAAAAGGATCAAGAGCAGTCTACTGTTTTATAAGAGGACGAAGAGCAGTCAAAATGATTTATAATCGGATGAAGAGCAGTCAAACAGATTTATAAGAGGATGAAGAGCAGTCAAACTGCTTTATAAAAGGATGACGAGCAGTCAATCTGTTTTATAAGAGGACGAAGAGCAGTCAAACTGATTTATAATCGGATTACCAGCAATCAATAATCGGACGAAGAGCAGTCAAAATGTTATATAGGAGGACGAAGAGCAGTCAAACTGAATTATAATCGGATGAAGAGCAGTCAAACTGATTTATAAGAGGATGAAGAGCAGTCAAACTGCTTTATAAAAGGATGAAGAGCAGTCAAACTGTTTAATAAGAGGATGAAGAGCAGTCAAACTGTTTTATAAGAGGACGAAGTGCAGTCAAACTGATTTGTAAAAGGATGAAGAGCAGTCAAACTGATTTATAAGAGGATTAAGAGCAGTCAAACTGCTTTATAAAAGGATGAAGAGCAGTCAAACTGATTTATAATCGGACGAAGAGCAGTCAAACTGTTCTATACGGGGATGAAGCGCAGTCAAACTGGTTTATAGGAGGATGAAGAGCAGTCAAACTATTTTATAAGAGGATGAAGAGCAGTCAAACTGATTTATAATCCGACGAAGAGCAGTCAAACTGTTCTATAGGAGGATGAAGCGCAGTCAAACTGGTTTATAGGAGGACGAAGAGCAGTCAAACTGCTTTATAGGAGGATGAAGAGCAGTCAAACTGCTTTATAAAACGATGAAGAGCAGTCCAACTGTTTTATAAGAGGACGAAGAGCAGTCAAACTGTTTTATAAGAGGATGAAGAGCAGTCAAACTGATTTATAAGAGGCTGAAGAGCAGTCAAACTGCTTTATAAAAGGCTGAAGAGCAGTCAAACTGATTTATAATCGGACGAAGAGCAGTCAGTGATCGGACGAAGAGCAGTCAAACTCTTCTATAGGAGGATGAAGCGCAGTCAAACTGTTTTACACGAGGATGTAGAGCAGTCAGACTGGTTTACAAGAGGATGAAGAGCAGTCAACCTGTTTTACAAGAGGATGAAGAGCAGTCAAACTGTTTTATAAGAGAATGAAGAGCAGTCAAACTGCTTTATAAAAGGATGAAGAGCAGTCAAACTGTTTTATAAGCGGACGAACAGCAGTCAAACTGAGTTATAATCGGACGAAGAGCAGTCAAACTGATTTATAATCGGACGAAGAGCAGTCAAACGGTTTTATAAGAGGATGAAGAGCAGTCAAATTGATTTATAAGAGGATGAAGAGCAGTCAAACTGCTTTATAAAAGGATGAAGAGCAGTCAAACTGTTTTATACGAGGATGTAGAGCAGTCAAACCGCTTTATAAAAGGATAAAGAGCAGTCTACTGTTTTATAAGAGGATGAAGAGCAGTCAAACTGATTTATAAGAGGATGAAGAGCAGTCAAACTGCTTTATAAAAGGATGAAGAGCAGTCAAACTGATTTATAAGAGGATGAAGAGCAGTCAAACCGCTTTATAAAAGGATGAAGAGCAGTCAAACTGCTTTATAAGAGGATGAAGAGCAGTCAAACTGCTTTATAAGAGGATGAAGAGCAGTCAAACCGCTTTATAAAAGGATCAAGAGCAGTCTACTGTTTTATAAGAGGACGAAGAGCAGTCAAAATGATTTATAATCGGATGAAGAGCAGTCAAACAGATTTATAAGAGGATGAAGAGCAGTCAAACTGCTTTATAAAAGGATGACGAGCAGTCAAACTGTTTTATAAGAGGACGAAGAGCAGTCAAACTGATTTATAATCGGACGAAGAGCAGTCAAACGGTTTTATAAGAGGATGAAGAGCAGTCAAATTGATTTATAAGAGGATGAAGAGCAGTCAAACCGCTTTATAAAAGGATAAAGAGCAGTCTACTGTTTTATAAGAGGATGAAGAGCAGTCAAACTGATTTATAAGAGGATGAAGAGCAGTCAAACTGCTTTATAAAAGGATGAAGAGCAGTCAAACTGATTTATAAGAGGATGAAGAGCAGTCAAACCGCTTTATAAAAGGATGAAGAGCAGTCAAACTGCTTTATAAGAGGATGAAGAGCAGTCAAACTGCTTTATAAGAGGATGAAGAGCAGTCAAACCGCTTTATAAAAGGATCAAGAGCAGTCTACTGTTTTATAAGAGGACGAAGAGCAGTCAAAATGATTTATAATCGGATGAAGAGCAGTCAAACAGATTTATAAGAGGATGAAGAGCAGTCAAACTGCTTTATAAAAGGATGACGAGCAGTCAATCTGTTTTATAAGAGGACGAAGAGCAGTCAAACTGATTTATAATCGGATTACCAGCAATCAATAATCGGACGAAGAGCAGTCAAAATGTTATATAGGAGGACGAAGAGCAGTCAAACTGAATTATAATCGGATGAAGAGCAGTCAAACTGATTTATAAGAGGATGAAGAGCAGTCAAACTGCTTTATAAAAGGATGAAGAGCAGTCAAACTGTTTAATAAGAGGACGAAGAGCAGTCAAACTGTTTTATAAGCGGACGAAGAGCAGTCAAACTGATTTATAATCGGACGAAGAGCAGTCAAACGGTTTTATAAGAGGATGAAGAGCAGTCAAATTGATTTATAAGAGGATGAAGAGCAGTCAAACGGTTTTATAAGAGGATGAAGAGCAGCCAAATGAGTTATAAGAGGATGAAGAGCAGTCAAACTGATTTATAATCGGACGAAGAGCAGTCAAACTGATTTATAATCGGACGAAGAGCAGTCAAACGGTTTTATAAGAGTATGAAGAGCAGTCGAATTGATTTATAAGAGGATGAAGAGCAGTCAAACTGCTTTATAAAAGGATGAAGAGCAGTCAAACTGTTTTATAAGAGGATGAAGAGCAGTCAAACTGCTTTATAAAAGGATGAAGAGCAGTCAAACTGTTTTATACGAGGATGTAGAGCAGTCAAACCGCTTTATAAAAGGATAGAGAGCAGTCTACTGTTTTATAAGAGGATGAAGAGCAGTCAAACTGATTTATAAGAGGATGAAGAGCAGTCAAACTGCTTTATAAAAGGATCAAGAGCAGTCTACTGTTTTATAAGAGGACGAAGAGCAGTCAAAATGATTTATAATCGGATGAAGAGCAGTCAAACAGATTTATAAGAGGATGAAGAGCAGTCAAACTGCTTTATAAAAGGATGACGAGCAGTCAAACTGTTTTATAAGAGGACGAAGAGCAGTCAAACTGATTTATAATCGGACGAAGAGCAGTCAAACGGTTTTATAAGAGGATGAAGAGCAGTCAAATTGATTTATAAGAGGATGAAGAGCAGTCAAACCGCTTTATAAAAGGATAAAGAGCAGTCTACTGTTTTATAAGAGGATGAAGAGCAGTCAAACTGATTTATAAGAGGATGAAGAGCAGTCAAACTGCTTTATAAAAGGATGAAGAGCAGTCAAACTGATTTATAAGAGGATGAAGAGCAGTCAAACCGCTTTATAAAAGGATGAAGAGCAGTCAAACTGCTTTATAAGAGGATGAAGAGCAGTCAAACTGCTTTATAAGAGGATGAAGAGCAGTCAAACCGCTTTATAAAAGGATCAAGAGCAGTCTACTGTTTTATAAGAGGACGAAGAGCAGTCAAAATGATTTATAATCGGATGAAGAGCAGTCAAACAGATTTATAAGAGGATGAAGAGCAGTCAAACTGCTTTATAAAAGGATGACGAGCAGTCAATCTGTTTTATAAGAGGACGAAGAGCAGTCAAACTGATTTATAATCGGATTACCAGCAATCAATAATCGGACGAAGAGCAGTCAAAATGTTATATAGGAGGACGAAGAGCAGTCAAACTGAATTATAATCGGATGAAGAGCAGTCAAACTGATTTATAAGAGGATGAAGAGCAGTCAAACTGCTTTATAAAAGGACGAAGAGCAGTCAAACTGTTTTATACGAGGATGTAGAGCAGTCAGACTGTTTTACAAGAGGATGAAGAGCAGTCAAACCGCTTTATAAAAGGATGAAGAGCAGTCAAACTGATTTATAAGAGGATGAAGAGCAGTCAAACTGCTTTATAAAAGGATGAAGAGCAGTCAAACTGTTTTATAAGAGGACGAAGAGCAGTCAAACTGATTTATAATCGGACGAAGAGCAGTCAAACTGTTCTATACGAGGATGAAGCGCAATCAAACTGGTTTATAGGAGGATGAAGAGCAGTCAAACTATTTTATAAGAGGATGAAGAGCAGTCAAACTGATTTATAATCCGACGAAGAGCAGTCAAACTGTTCTATAGGAGGATGAAGCGCAGTCAAACTGGTTTATAGGAGGACGAAGAGCAGTCAAACTGATTTATAAGAGGATGAAGAGCAGTCAAACTGATTTATAAGAGGATGAAGAGCAGTCAAACTGCTTTATAAAAGGCTGAAGAGCAGTCAAACTGATTTATAATCGGACGAAGAGCAGTCAATGATCGGACGAAGAGCAGTCAAACTCTTCTATAGGAGGATGAAGCGCAGTCAAACTGTTTTACACGAGGATGTAGATCAGTCAGACTGGTTTACAAGATGATGAAGAGCAGTGAACCTGTTTTACAAGAGGATGAAGAGCAGTCAAACTGTTTTATAAGAGAATGAAGAGCAGTCTAACTGCTTTATAAAAGGATGAAGAGCAGTCAAACTGTTTTATAAGAGGACGAAGAGCAGTCAAACTGAATTATAATCGGATGAAGAGCAGTCAAACTGATTTATATGAGGATGAAGAGCAGTCAAACTGCTTTATAAAAGGATGAAGAGCAGTCAAACTGTTTTCGAAGACGACGAAGAGCAGTCAAACTGTTTTATAAGCGGACCAACAGCAGTCAAACTGATTTATAATCGGACGAAGAGCAGTCAAACTGATTTATAATCGGACGAAGAGCAGTCAAACGGTTTTATAAGAGGATGAAGAGCAGTCAAATTTTTTTATAAGAGGATGAAGAGCAGTCAAACGGTTTTATAAGAGGATGAAGAGCAGTCAAATTGATTTATAAGAGGATGAAGAGGAGTCAAACTGATTTATAGTCGGACGAAGAGCAGTCAAACTGATTTATAATCAGACGAAGAGCAGTCAAACGGTTTTATAAGAGGATGAAGAGCAGTCAAATTGATTTATAAGAGGATGAAGAGCAGTCAAACTGCTTTATAAAAGGATGAAGAGAAGTCAAACTGTTTTATAAGAGGACGAAGAGCAGTCAAACTGATTTATAAGAGGATGAAGAGCAGTCAAACTGTTTTATAAGCGGACGAACAGCAGTCAAACTGATTTATAATCGGACGAAGAGCAGTCAAACTGATTTATAATCGGACGAAGAGCAGTCAAACGGTTTTATAAGAGGATGAAGAGCAGTCAAATTGATTTATAAGAGGATGAAGAGCAGTCAAACGGTTTTATAAGAGGATGAAGAGCAGTCAAATTGATTTATAAGAGGATGAAGAGCAGTCAAACTGATTTATAAGAGGATGAAGAGCAGTCAAACTGCTTTATAAAAGGCTGAAGAGCAGTCAAACTGATTTATAATCGGACGAAGAGCAGTAAATGATCGGACGAAGAGCAGTCAAACTCTTCTATAGGAGGATGAAGCGCAGTCAAACTGTTTTACACGAGGATGTAGAGCAGTCAGACTGGTTTACAAGAGGATGAAGAGCAGTCAACCTGTTTTACAAGAGGATGAAGAGCAGTCAAACTGTTTTATAAGAGAATGAAGAGCAGTCTAACTGCTTTATAAAAGGATGAAGAGCAGTCAAACTGTTTTATAAGAGGATGAAGAGCAGTCAAACTGCTTTATAAAAGGCTGAAGAGCAGTCTAACTGCTTTATAAAAGGATGAAGAGCAGTCAAACTGTTTTATAAGAGGACGAAGAGCAGTCAAACTGAATTATAATCGGATGAAGAGCAGTCAAACTGATTTATAAGAGGATGAAGAGCAGTCAAACTGCTTTATAAAAGGATGAAGAGCAGTCAAACTGTTTTATAAGAGGATGAAGAGCAGTCAAACTGATTTATAATCGGACGAAGAGCAGTCAAACTGATTTATAATCGGACGAAGAGCAGTCAAACGGTTTTATAAGAGGATGAAGAGCAGTCAAATTGATTTATAAGAGGATGAAGAGCAGTCAAACTGCTTTATAAAAGGATGAAGAGAAGTCAAACTGTTTTATAAGAGGATGAAGAGCAGTCAAACTGATTTATAAGAGGATGAAGAGCAGTCAAACTGATTTATAAGAAGATGAAGAGCAGTGAAACTGCTTTATAAAACGATGAAGAGCAGTCAAACTGATTTAAAAGTGGATGAAGAGCAGTCAAACTGCTTTATAAAAGGATGAAGAGCAGTCAAACTGATTTATAATCGGATGAACAGCAGTCAATAATCGGACGAAGAGCAGTCAAACTGTTATATAGGAGGACGAAGAGCAGTCAAACTGAATTATAATCGGATGAAGAGCAGTCAAACTGATTTATAAGAGGATGAAGAGCAGTCAAACTGCTTTATAAAAGGATGAAGAGTAGTCAAACTGTTTAATAAGAGGACGAAGAGCAGTCAAACTGTTTTATAAGCGGACGCACAGCAGTCAAACTGTTTTATAATCGGACGAAGAGCAGTCAAACTGATTTATAATCGGACGAAGAGCAGTCAAACGGTTTTATAAGAGGATGAAGAGCAGTCAAATGGATTTATAAGAGGATGAAGAGCAGTCAAACTGCTTTATAAAAGGACGAAGAGCAGTCAAACTGTTTTATACGAGGATGTAGAGCAGTCAGACTGTTTTACAAGAGGTTGAAGAGCAGTCAACCTGTTTTACAAGAGGATGAAGAGCAGTCAAACCGCTTTATAAAAGGATGAAGTGCAGTCAAACTGATTTATAAGAGGATGAAGAGCAGTCAAACTGCTTTATAAAAGGATGAAGAGCAGTCAAACTGTTTTATAAGAGGACGAAGAGCAGTCAAACTGATTTATAATCGGACGAAGAGCAGTCAAACTGTTCTATACGAGGATGAAGCGCAGTCAAACTGGTTTATAGGAGGATGAAGAGCAGTCAAACTATTTTATAAGAGGATGAAGAGCAGTCAAACTGATTTATAATCTGACGAAGAGCAGTCAAACTGTTCTATAGGAGGATGAAGCGCAGTCAAACTGGTTTATAGGAGGACGAAGAGCAGTCAAACTGATTTATAAGAGGATGAAGAGCAGTCAAACTGATTTATAAGAGGATGAAGAGCAGTCAAACTGCTTTATAAAAGGCTGAAGAGCAGTCAAACTGATTTATAATCGGACGAAGAGCAGTCAATGATCGGACGAAGAGCAGTCAAATTCTTCTATAGGAGGATGAAGCGCAGTCAAACTGTTTTACACGAGGATGTATAGCAGTCAGACTGGTTTACAAGAGGATGAAGAGCAGTCAACCTGTTTTACAAGAGGATGAAGAGCAGTCAAACTGTTTTATAAGAGAATGAAGAGCAGTCTAACTGCTTTATAAAAGGATGAAGAGCAGTCAAACTGTTTTATAAGAGGACGAAGAGCAGTCAAACTGAATTATAATCGGATGAAGAGCAGTCAAACTGATTTATAAGAGGATGAAGAGCTGTCAAACTGCTTTATAAAAGGATGAAGAGCAGTCAAACTGTTTTATAAGAGAACGAAGAGCAGTCAAACTGATTTATAAGAGGATGAAGAGCAGTCAAACTTATTTATAAGATGATGAAGAGCAGTCAAACTGCTTTATAAAAGGATGAAGAGCAGACAAACTGATTTATAAACGGACGAAGAGCAGTCAATAATCGGACGAAGAGCAGCCAAACTGTTCTATAGGAGGATGAAGCGCAGTCAAACTGTTTTACACGAGGATGTAGAGCAGTCAGACTGGTTTACAAGAGTATGAAGAGCAGTCAACCTGTTTTACAAGAGGTTGAAGAGCAGTAAAACTGTTTTATAAGAGGATGAAGAGCAGTCAAACTGCTTTATAAGAGGATGAAGAGCAGTCAAACTGCTTTATAAAAGGATGAAGAGCAGTCAAACTGATTTATAAACGGACGAAGAGCAGTCAATAATCGGACGAAGAGCAGCCAAACTGTTCTATAGGAGGATGAAGCGCAGTCAAACTGTTTTACACGAGGATGTAGAGCAGTCAGACTGGTTTACAAGAGTATGAAGAGCAGTCAAACTGTTTTATAAGAGGACGAAGAGCAGTCAAACTGATTTATAATCGGACGAAGAGCAGTCAAACTGTTCTATACGAGGATGAAGCGCAGTCAAACTGGTTTATAGGAGGATGAAGAGCAGTCAAACTATTTTATAAGAGGATGAAGAGCAGTCAAACTGATTTATAAGAGGATGAAGAGCAGTGAAACTGCTTTATAAAACGATGAAGAGCAGTCAAACTGTTTTACAAGAGGTTGAAGAGCAGTCAACCTGTTTTACAAGAGGATGAAGAGCAGTCAAACCGCTTTATAAAAGGATGAAGTGCAGTCAAACTGATTTATAAGAGGATGAAGAGCAGTCAAACTGCTTTATAAAAGGATGAAGAGCAGTCAAACTGTTTTATAAGAGGACGAAGAGCAGTCAAACTGATTTATAATCGGACGAAGAGCAGTCAAACTGTTCTATACGAGGATGAAGCGCAGTCAAACTGGTTTATAGGAGGATGAAGAGCAGTCAAACTATTTTATAAGAGGATGAAGAGCAGTCAAACTGATTTATAATCTGACGAAGAGCAGTCAAACTGTTCTATAGGAGGATGAAGCGCAGTCAAACTGGTTTATAGGAGGACGAAGAGCAGTCAAACTGATTTATAAGAGGATGAAGAGCAGTCAAACTGATTTATAAGAGGATGAAGAGCAGTCAAACTGCTTTATAAAAGGCTGAAGAGCAGTCAAACTGATTTATAATCGGACGAAGAGCAGTCAATGATCGGACGAAGAGCAGTCAAATTCTTCTATAGGAGGATGAAGCGCAGTCAAACTGTTTTACACGAGGATGTATAGCAGTCAGACTGGTTTACAAGAGGATGAAGAGCAGTCAACCTGTTTTACAAGAGGATGAAGAGCAGTCAAACTGTTTTATAAGAGAATGAAGAGCAGTCTAACTGCTTTATAAAAGGATGAAGAGCAGTCAAACTGTTTTATAAGAGGACGAAGAGCAGTCAAACTGAATTATAATCGGATGAAGAGCAGTCAAACTGATTTATTTGAGGATGAAGAGCTGTCAAACTGCTTTATAAAAGGATGAAGAGCAGTCAAACTGTTTTATAAGAGAACGAAGAGCAGTCAAACTGATTTATAAGAGGATGAAGAGCAGTCAAACTTATTTATAAGATGATGAAGAGCAGTCAAACTGCTTTATAAAAGGATGAAGAGCAGACAAACTGATTTATAAACGGACGAAGAGCAGTCAATAATCGGACGAAGAGCAGCCAAACTGTTCTATAGGAGGATGAAGCGCAGTCAAACTGTTTTACACGAGGATGTAGAGCAGTCAGACTGGTTTACAAGAGTATGAAGAGCAGTCAACCTGTTTTACAAGAGGTTGAAGAGCAGTAAAACTGTTTTATAAGAGGATGAAGAGCAGTCAAACTGCTTTATAAGAGGATGAAGAGCAGTCAAACTGCTTTATAAAAGGATGAAGAGCAGTCAAACTGATTTATAAACGGACGAAGAGCAGTCAATAATCGGACGAAGAGCAGCCAAACTGTTCTATAGGAGGATGAAGCGCAGTCAAACTGTTTTACACGAGGATGTAGAGCAGTCAGACTGGTTTACAAGAGTATGAAGAGCAGTCAAACTGTTTTATAAGAGGACGAAGAGCAGTCAAACTGATTTATAATCGGACGAAGAGCAGTCAAACTGTTCTATACGAGGATGAAGCGCAGTCAAACTGGTTTATAGGAGGATGAAGAGCAGTCAAACTATTTTATAAGAGGATGAAGAGCAGTCAAACTGATTTATAATCCGACGAAGAGCAGTCAAACTGTTCTATAGGAGGATGAAGCGCAGTCAAACTGGTTTATAGGAGGACGAAGAGCAGTCAAACTGATTTATAAGAGGATGAAGAGCAGTCAAACTGCTTTATAAAAGGCTGAAGAGCAGTCAAACTGATTTATAATCGGACGAAGAGCAGTCAATGATCGGACGAAGAGCAGTCAAATTCTTCTATAGGAGGATGAAGCGCAGTCAAACTGTTTTACACGAGGATGTATAGCAGTCAGACTGGTTTACAAGAGGATGAAGAGCAGTCAACCTGTTTTACAAGAGGATGAAGAGCAGTCAAACTGTTTTATAAGAGAATGAAGAGCAGTCTAACTGCTTTATAAAAGGATGAAGAGCAGTCAAACTGTTTTATAAGAGGACGAAGAGCAGTCAAACTGAATTATAATCGGATGAAGAGCAGTCAAACTGATTTATTTGAGGATGAAGAGCTGTCAAACTGCTTTATAAAAGGATGAAGAGCAGTCAAACTGTTTTATAAGAGAACGAAGAGCAGTCAAACTGATTTATAAGAGGATGAAGAGCAGTCAAACTTATTTATAAGATGATGAAGAGCAGTCAAACTGCTTTATAAAAGGATGAAGAGCAGACAAACTGATTTATAAACGGACGAAGAGCAGTCAATAATCGGACGAAGAGCAGCCAAACTGTTCTATAGGAGGATGAAGCGCAGTCAAACTGTTTTACACGAGGATGTAGAGCAGTCAGACTGGTTTACAAGAGTATGAAGAGCAGTCAACCTGTTTTACAAGAGGTTGAAGAGCAGTAAAACTGTTTTATAAGAGGATGAAGAGCAGTCAAACTGCTTTATAAGAGGATGAAGAGCAGTCAAACTGCTTTATAAAAGGATGAAGAGCAGTCAAACTGATTTATAAACGGACGAAGAGCAGTCAATAATCGGACGAAGAGCAGCCAAACTGTTCTATAGGAGGATGAAGCGCAGTCAAACTGTTTTACACGAGGATGTAGAGCAGTCAGACTGGTTTACAAGAGTATGAAGAGCAGTCAAACTGTTTTATAAGAGGACGAAGAGCAGTCAAACTGATTTATAATCGGACGAAGAGCAGTCAAACTGTTCTATACGAGGATGAAGCGCAGTCAAACTGGTTTATAGGAGGATGAAGAGCAGTCAAACTATTTTATAAGAGGATGAAGAGCAGTCAAACTGATTTATAATCCGACGAAGAGCAGTCAAACTGTTCTATAGGAGGATGAAGCGCAGTCAAACTGGTTTATAGGAGGACGAAGAGCAGTCAAACTGATTTATAAGAGGATGAAGAGCAGTCAAACTGATTTATAAGAGGATGAAGAGCAGTCAAACTGCTTTATAAAAGGCTGAAGAGCAGTCAAACTGATTTATAATCGGACGAAGAGCAGTCAATGATCGGACGAAGAGCAGTCAAACTCTTCTATAGGAGGATGAAGCGCAGTCAAACTGTTTTACACGAGGATGTAGAGCAGTCAGACTGGTTTACAAGAGGATGAAGAGCAGTCAACCTGTTTTACAAGAGGATGAAGAGCAGTCAAACTGTTTTATAAGAGAATGAAGAGCAGTCTAACTGCTTTATAAAAGGATGAAGAGCAGTCAAGCTGTTTTATAAGAGGACGAAGAGCAGTCAAACTGAATTATAATCGGATGAAGAGCAGTCAAACTGATTTATAAAAGGATGAAGAGCAGTCAAACTGCTTTATAAAAGGATGAAGAGCAGTCAAACTGTTTTATAAGAGGACGAAGAGCAGTCAAACTGTTTTATAAGCGGACGAACAGCAGTCAAACTGATTTCTAATCGGACGAAGAGCAGTCAAACTGATTTATAATCGGACGAAGAGCAGTCAAACGGTTTTATAAGAGGATGAAGAGCAGTCAAATTGATTTATAAGAGGATGAAGAGCAGTCAAACTGATTTATAATCGGACGAAGAGCAGTCAAACTGATTTATAATCGGACGAAAAGCAGTCAAACGGTTTTATAAGAGGATGAAGAGCAGTCAAATTGATTTATAAGAGGATGAAGAGCAGTCAAACTGCTTTATAAAAGGATGAAGAGAAGCCAAACTGTTTTATAAGAGGACGAAGAGCAGTCAAACTGATTTATAAGAGGATGAAGAGCAGTCAAACTGATTTATAAGAGGATGAAGAGCAGTGAAACTGCTTTATAAAACGATGAAGAGCAGTCAAACTGTTTTATAAAAGAACGAAGAGCAGTCAAACTGATTTATAAAAGGATGAAGAGCAGTCAAACTTATTTATAAGATGATGAAGAGCAGTCAAACTGCTTTATAAAAGGATGAAGAGCAGTCAAACTGATTTATAAAACGATGAAGAGCAGTCAAACTGATTTAAAAGAGGATGAAGAGCAGTCAAACTGCTTTATAAAAGGATGAAGAGCAGTCAAACTGATTTATAATCGGATGAACAGCAGTCAATAATCGGACGAAGAGCAGTCAAACTGTTATATAGGAGGACGAAGAGCAGTCAAACTGAATTATAATCGGATGAAGAGCAGTCAAACTGATTTATAAGAGGATGAAGAGCAGTCAAACTGCTTTATAAAAGGATGAAGAGTAGTCAAACTGTTTAATAAGAGGACGAAGAGCAGTCAAACTGTTTTATAAGCGGACGCACAGCAGTCAAACTGATTTATAATCGGACGAAGAGCAGTCAAACTGATTTATAATCGGACGAAGAGCAGTCAAACGGTTTTATAAGAGGATGAAGAGCAGTCAAATGGATTTATAAGAGGATGAAGAGCAGTCAAACTGCTTTATAAAAGGACGAAGAGCAGTCAAACTGTTTTATACGAGGATGTAGAGCAGTCAGACTGTTTTACAAGAGGTTGAAGAGCAGTCAACCTGTTTTACAAGAGGATGAAGAGCAGTCAAACCGCTTTATAAAAGGATGAAGTGCAGTCAAACTGATTTATAAGAGGATGAAGAGCAGTCAAACTGCTTTATAAAAGGATGAAGAGCAGTCAAACTGTTTTATAAGAGGACGAAGAGCAGTCAAACTGATTTATAATCGGACGAAGAGCAGTCAAACTGTTCTATACGAGGATGAAGCGCAGTCAAACTGGTTTATAGGAGGATGAAGAGCAGTCAAACTATTTTATAAGAGGATGAAGAGCAGTCAAACTGATTTATAATCTGACGAAGAGCAGTCAAACTGTTCTATAGGAGGATGAAGCGCAGTCAAACTGGTTTATAGGAGGACGAAGAGCAGTCAAACTGATTTATAAGAGGATGAAGAGCAGTCAAACTGATTTATAAGAGGATGAAGAGCAGTCAAACTGCTTTATAAAAGGCTGAAGAGCAGTCAAACTGATTTATAATCGGTCGAAGAGCAGTCAATGATCGGACGAAGAGCAGTCAAATTCTTCTATAGGAGGATGAAGCGCAGTCAAACTGTTTTACACGAGGATGTATAGCAGTCAGACTGGTTTACAAGAGGATGAAGAGCAGTCAACCTGTTTTACAAGAGGATGAAGAGCAGTCAAACTGTTTTATAAGAGAATGAAGAGCAGTCTAACTGCTTTATAAAAGGATGAAGAGCAGTCAAACTGTTTTATAAGAGGACGAAGAGCAGTCAAACTGAATTATAATCGGATGATGAGCAGTCAAACTGATTTATAAGAGGATGAAGAGCTGTCAAACTGCTTTATAAAAGGATGAAGAGCAGTCAAACTGTTTTATAAGAGAACGA
Organism: Lampris incognitus; assembly: GCF_029633865.1. Classification (NCBI taxonomy): domain Eukaryota; kingdom Metazoa; phylum Chordata; class Actinopteri; order Lampriformes; family Lampridae; genus Lampris; species Lampris incognitus. The sequence continues at coordinate 43,716,905 of NC_079222.1, forward strand.
AGAGCAGTCAAACTGATTTATAAGAGGATGAAGAGCAGTCAAACTTATTTATAAGATGATGAAGAGCAGTCAAACTGCTTTATAAAAGGATGAAGAGCAGACAAACTGATTTATAAACGGACGAAGAGCAGTCAATAATCGGACGAAGAGCAGCCAAACTGTTCTATAGGAGGATGAAGCGCAGTCAAACTGTTTTACACGAGGATGTAGAGCAGTCAGACTGGTTTACAAGAGTATGAAGAGCAGTCAACCTGTTTTACAAGAGGTTGAAGAGCAGTAAAACTGTTTTATAAGAGGATGAAGAGCAGTCAAACTGCTTTATAAGAGGATGAAGAGCAGTCAAACTGCTTTATAAAAGGATGAAGAGCAGTCAAACTGATTTATAAACGGACGAAGAGCAGTCAATAATCGGACGAAGAGCAGCCAAACTGTTCTATAGGAGGATGAAGCGCAGTCAAACTGTTTTACACGAGGATGTAGAGCAGTCAGACTGGTTTACAAGAGTATGAAGAGCAGTCAAACTGTTTTATAAGAGGACGAAGAGCAGTCAAACTGATTTATAATCGGACGAAGAGCAGTCAAACTGTTCTATACGAGGATGAAGCGCAGTCAAACTGGTTTATAGGAGGATGAAGAGCAGTCAAACTGCTTTATAAAAGGATGAAGAGCAGTCAAACTGTTTTATAAGAGGACGAAGAGCAGTCAAACTGATTTATAATCGGACGAAGAGCAGTCAAACTGTTCTATACGAGGATGAAGCGCAGTCAAACTGGTTTATAGGAGGATGAAGAGCAGTCAAACTATTTTATAAGAGGATGAAGAGCAGTCAAACTGATTTATAATCTGACGAAGAGCAGTCAAACTGTTCTATAGGAGGATGAAGCGCAGTCAAACTGGTTTATAGGAGGACGAAGAGCAGTCAAACTGATTTATAAGAGGATGAAGAGCAGTCAAACTGATTTATAAGAGGATGAAGAGCAGTCAAACTGCTTTATAAAAGGCTGAAGAGCAGTCAAACTGATTTATAATCGGACGAAGAGCAGTCAATGATCGGACGAAGAGCAGTCAAATTCTTCTATAGGAGGATGAAGCGCAGTCAAACTGTTTTACACGAGGATGTATAGCAGTCAGACTGGTTTACAAGAGGATGAAGAGCAGTCAACCTGTTTTACAAGAGGATGAAGAGCAGTCAAACTGTTTTATAAGAGAATGAAGAGCAGTCTAACTGCTTTATAAAAGGATGAAGAGCAGTCAAACTGTTTTATAAGAGGACGAAGAGCAGTCAAACTGAATTATAATCGGATGAAGAGCAGTCAAACTGATTTATAAGAGGATGAAGAGCTGTCAAACTGCTTTATAAAAGGATGAAGAGCAGTCAAACTGTTTTATAAGAGAACGAAGAGCAGTCAAACTGATTTATAAGAGGATGAAGAGCAGTCAAACTTATTTATAAGATGATGAAGAGCAGTCAAACTGCTTTATAAAAGGATGAAGAGCAGACAAACTGATTTATAAACGGACGAAGAGCAGTCAATAATCGGACGAAGAGCAGCCAAACTGTTCTATAGGAGGATGAAGCGCAGTCAAACTGTTTTACACGAGGATGTAGAGCAGTCAGACTGGTTTACAAGAGTATGAAGAGCAGTCAACCTGTTTTACAAGAGGTTGAAGAGCAGTAAAACTGTTTTATAAGAGGATGAAGAGCAGTCAAACTGCTTTATAAGAGGATGAAGAGCAGTCAAACTGCTTTATAAAAGGATGAAGAGCAGTCAAACTGATTTATAAACGGACGAAGAGCAGTCAATAATCGGACGAAGAGCAGCCAAACTGTTCTATAGGAGGATGAAGCGCAGTCAAACTGTTTTACACGAGGATGTAGAGCAGTCAGACTGGTTTACAAGAGTATGAAGAGCAGTCAAACTGTTTTATAAGAGGACGAAGAGCAGTCAAACTGATTTATAATCGGACGAAGAGCAGTCAAACTGTTCTATACGAGGATGAAGCGCAGTCAAACTGGTTTATAGGAGGATGAAGAGCAGTCAAACTATTTTATAAGAGGATGAAGAGCAGTCAAACTGATTTATAATCCGACGAAGAGCAGTCAAACTGTTCTATAGGAGGATGAAGCGCAGTCAAACTGGTTTATAGGAGGACGAAGAGCAGTCAAACTGATTTATAAGAGGATGAAGAGCAGTCAAACTGATTTATAAGAGGATGAAGAGCAGTCAAACTGCTTTATAAAAGGCTGAAGAGCAGTCAAACTGATTTATAATCGGACGAAGAGCAGTCAATGATCGGACGAAGAGCAGTCAAACTCTTCTATAGGAGGATGAAGCGCAGTCAAACTGTTTTACACGAGGATGTAGAGCAGTCAGACTGGTTTACAAGAGGATGAAGAGCAGTCAACCTGTTTTACAAGAGGATGAAGAGCAGTCAAACTGTTTTATAAGAGAATGAAGAGCAGTCTAACTGCTTTATAAAAGGATGAAGAGCAGTCAAGCTGTTTTATAAGAGGACGAAGAGCAGTCAAACTGAATTATAATCGGATGAAGAGCAGTCAAACTGATTTATAAGAGGATGAAGAGCAGTCAAACTGCTTTATAAAAGGATGAAGAGCAGTCAAACTGTTTTATAAGAGGACGAAGAGCAGTCAAACTGTTTTATAAGCGGACGAACAGCAGTCAAACTGATTTATAATCGGACGAAGAGCAGTCAAACTGATTTATAATCGGACGAAGAGCAGTCAAACGGTTTTATAAGAGGATGAAGAGCAGTCAAATTGATTTATAAGAGGATGAAGAGCAGTCAAACTGCTTTAGAAAAGGATGAAGAGAAGCCAAACTGTTTTATAAGAGGACGAAGAGCAGTCAAACTGATTTATAAGAGGATGAAGAGCAGTCAAACTGATTTATAAGAGGATGAAGAGCAGTGAAACTGCTTTATAAAACGATGAAGAGCAGTCAAACTGTTTTATAAAAGAACGAAGAGCAGTCAAACTGATTTATAAGAGGATGAAGAGCAGTCAAACTTATTTATAAGATGATGAAGAGCAGTCAAACTGCTTTATAAAAGGATGAAGAGCAGTCAAACTGATTTATAAACGGACGAAGAGCAGTCAATAATCGGACGAAGAGCAGCCAAACTGTTCTATAGGAGGATGAAGCGCAGTCAAACTGTTTTACACGAGGATGTAGAGCAGTCAGACTGGTTTACAAGAGTATGAAGAGCAGTCAACCTGTTTTACAAGAGGTTGAAGAGCAGTAAAACTGTTTTATAAGAGGATGAAGAGCAGTCAAACTGCTTTATAAGAGGATGAAGAGCAGTCAAACTGCTTTATAAAAGGATGAAGAGCAGTCAAACTGTTTTATAAGCAGACGAAGAGCAGTCAAACTGATTTATAATCCGACGAAGAGCAGTCAAACTGATTTATAAAAGTATGAAGAGAAGTCAAACTGTTTTATAAGCGGATGAACCGCAGTCAAACTGATTTAGAATCGGACGAAGAGCAGTCAAACTGTTCTATAGGAGGATGAAGCGCAGTCAAACTGGTTTATATGAGGATGAAGAGCAGTCAAACTGCTTTATAAGAGGATGAAGAGCAGTCAAACTGTTCTATACGAGGATGAAGCGCAGTCAAACTGGTTTATAGGAGGATGAAGAGCAGTCAAACTATTTTATAAGAGGATGAAGAGCAGTCAAACTGATTTATAATCCGACGAAGAGCAGTCAAACTGTTCTATAGGAGGATGAAGCGCAGTCAAACTGGTTTATAGGAGGATGAAGAGCAGTCAAACTGCTTTATAGGAGGATGAAGAGCAGTCAAACTGCTTTATAAAACGATGAAAAGCAGTCCAACTGTTTTATAAGAGGACGAAGAGCAGTCAAACTGATTTATAAGAGGATGAAGAGCAGTCAAACTCATTTATAAGAGAATGAAGAGCAGTCAAACTGATTTATAAGAGGATGAAGAGCAGTCAAACTGAATTATAAGAGGATGAAGAGCAGTCAAACTGCTTTATAAAACGATGAAGAGCAGTCAAACTGTTTTATAAGAGGACGAAGAGCAGTCAAACTGATTCATAAGAGGATGAAGAGCAGTCAAACTGCTTTATCAAAGGATGAAGAGCAGTCACACTGATTTATAAACGGACGAAGAGCAGTCAATAATCGGACGAAGAGCAGCCAAACTGTTCTATAGGAGGATGAAGCGCAGTCAAAATGTTTTACACGAGGATGTAGAGCAGTCAGACTGGTTTACAAGAGGTTGAAGAGCAGTAAAACTGTTTTATAAGAGGATGAAGAGCAGTCAAACTGATTTATAAGAGGATGAAGAGCAGTCAAACTGCTTTATAAAAGGATGAAGAGCAGTCAAACTGTTTTATAAGCAGACGAAGAGCAGTCAAACTGATTTATAATCGGACGAAGAGCAGTCAAACTGATTTATAAAAGTATGAAGAGCAGTCAAACTGTTTTATAAGCGGATGAACCGCAGTCAAACTGATTTATAATCGGACGAAGAGCAGTCAAACTGATTTATAAGAGGATGAAGAGCAGTCAAACTGCTTTATAAGAGGATGAAGAGCAGTCAAACTGTTCTATAGGAGGATGAAGCGCAGTCAAACTGGTTTATAAAAGGATGAAGAGCAGTCAAACTGTTTTACAAGAGGATGAAGAGCAGTCAAACTGTTTTATAAGAGAATGAAGAGCAGTCTAACTGCTTTATAAAAGGATGAAGAGCAGTCAAACTGTTTTATAAGAGGATGAAGAGCAGTCAAACTGTTTTATAAGAGAATGAAGAGCAGTCTAACTGCTTTATAAAAGGATGAAGAGCAGTCAAACTGTTTTATAAGAGGACGAAGAGCAGTCAAACTGAATTATAATCGGATGAAGAGCAGTCAAACTGATTTATAAGAGGATGAAGAGCTGTCAAACTGCTTTATAAAAGGATGAAGAGCAGTCAAACTGTTTTATAAGAGAACGAAGAGCAGTCAAACTGATTTATAAGAGGATGAAGAGCAGTCAAACTTATTTATAAGATGATGAAGAGCAGTCAAACTGCTTTATAAAAGGATGAAGAGCAGACAAACTGATTTATAAACGGACGAAGAGCAGTCAATAATCGGACGAAGAGCAGCCAAACTGTTCTATAGGAGGATGAAGCGCAGTCAAACTGTTTTACACGAGGATGTAGAGCAGTCAGACTGGTTTACAAGAGTATGAAGAGCAGTCAACCTGTTTTACAAGAGGTTGAAGAGCAGTAAAACTGTTTTATAAGAGGATGAAGAGCAGTCAAACTGCTTTATAAGAGGATGAAGAGCAGTCAAACTGCTTTATAAAAGGATGAAGAGCAGTCAAACTGATTTATAAACGGACGAAGAGCAGTCAATAATCGGACGAAGAGCAGCCAAACTGTTCTATAGGAGGATGAAGCGCAGTCAAACTGTTTTACACGAGGATGTAGAGCAGTCAGACTGGTTTACAAGAGTATGAAGAGCAGTCAAACTGTTTTATAAGAGGACGAAGAGCAGTCAAACTGATTTATAATCGGACGAAGAGCAGTCAAACTGTTCTATACGAGGATGAAGCGCAGTCAAACTGGTTTATAGGAGGATGAAGAGCAGTCAAACTATTTTATAAGAGGATGAAGAGCAGTCAAACTGATTTATAATCCGACGAAGAGCAGTCAAACTGTTCTATAGGAGGATGAAGCGCAGTCAAACTGGTTTATAGGAGGACGAAGAGCAGTCAAACTGATTTATAAGAGGATGAAGAGCAGTCAAACTGATTTATAAGAGGATGAAGAGCAGTCAAACTGCTTTATAAAAGGCTGAAGAGCAGTCAAACTGATTTATAATCGGACGAAGAGCAGTCAATGATCGGACGAAGAGCAGTCAAACTCTTCTATAGGAGGATGAAGCGCAGTCAAACTGTTTTACACGAGGATGTAGAGCAGTCAGACTGGTTTACAAGAGGATGAAGAGCAGTCAACCTGTTTTACAAGAGGATGAAGAGCAGTCAAACTGTTTTATAAGAGAATGAAGAGCAGTCTAACTGCTTTATAAAAGGATGAAGAGCAGTCAAGCTGTTTTATAAGAGGACGAAGAGCAGTCAAACTGAATTATAATCGGATGAAGAGCAGTCAAACTGATTTATAAGAGGATGAAGAGCAGTCAAACTGCTTTATAAAAGGATGAAGAGCAGTCAAACTGTTTTATAAGAGGACGAAGAGCAGTCAAACTGTTTTATAAGCGGACGAACAGCAGTCAAACTGATTTATAATCGGACGAAGAGCAGTCAAACTGATTTATAATCGGACGAAGAGCAGTCAAACGGTTTTATAAGAGGATGAAGAGCAGTCAAATTGATTTATAAGAGGATGAAGAGCAGTCAAACTGATTTATAATCGGACGAAGAGCAGTCAAACTGATTTATAATCGGACGAAAAGCAGTCAAACGGTTTTATAAGAGGATGAAGAGCAGTCAAATTGATTTATAAGAGGATGAAGAGCAGTCAAACTGCTTTATAAAAGGATGAAGAGAAGCCAAACTGTTTTATAAGAGGACGAAGAGCAGTCAAACTGATTTATAAGAGGATGAAGAGCAGTCAAACTGATTTATAAGAGGATGAAGAGCAGTGAAACTGCTTTATAAAACGATGAAGAGCAGTCAAACTGTTTTATAAAAGAACGAAGAGCAGTCAAACTGATTTATAAGAGGATGAAGAGCAGTCAAACTTATTTATAAGATGATGAAGAGCAGTCAAACTGCTTTATAAAAGGATGAAGAGCAGTCAAACTGATTTATAAACGGACGAAGAGCAGTCAATAATCGGACGAAGAGCAGCCAAACTGTTCTATAGGAGGATGAAGCGCAGTCAAACTGTTTTACACGAGGATGTAGAGCAGTCAGACTGGTTTACAAGAGTATGAAGAGCAGTCAACCTGTTTTACAAGAGGTTGAAGAGCAGTAAAACTGTTTTATAAGAGGATGAAGAGCAGTCAAACTGCTTTATAAGAGGATGAAGAGCAGTCAAACTGCTTTATAAAAGGATGAAGAGCAGTCAAACTGTTTTATAAGCAGACGAAGAGCAGTCAAACTGATTTATAATCCGACGAAGAGCAGTCAAACTGATTTATAAAAGTATGAAGAGAAGTCAAACTGTTTTATAAGCGGATGAACCGCAGTCAAACTGATTTAGAATCGGACGAAGAGCAGTCAAACTGTTCTATAGGAGGATGAAGCGCAGTCAAACTGGTTTATATGAGGATGAAGAGCAGTCAAACTGCTTTATAAGAGGATGAAGAGCAGTCAAACTGTTCTATACGAGGATGAAGCGCAGTCAAACTGGTTTATAGGAGGATGAAGAGCAGTCAAACTATTTTATAAGAGGATGAAGAGCAGTCAAACTGATTTATAATCCGACGAAGAGCAGTCAAACTGTTCTATAGGAGGATGAAGCGCAGTCAAACTGGTTTATAGGAGGATGAAGAGCAGTCAAACTGCTTTATAGGAGGATGAAGAGCAGTCAAACTGCTTTATAAAACGATGAAGAGCAGTCCAACTGTTTTATAAGAGGACGAAGAGCAGTCAAACTGATTTATAAGAGGATGAAGAGCAGTCAAACTCATTTATAAGAGAATGAAGAGCAGTCAAACTGATTTATAAGAGGATGAAGAGCAGTCAAACTGAATTATAAGAGGATGAAGAGCAGTCAAACTGCTTTATAAAACGATGAAGAGCAGTCAAACTGTTTTATAAGAGGACGAAGAGCAGTCAAACTGATTCATAAGAGGATGAAGAGCAGTCAAACTGCTTTATAAAAGGATGAAGAGCAGTCACACTGATTTATAAACGGACGAAGAGCAGTCAATAATCGGACGAAGAGCAGCCAAACTGTTCTATAGGAGGATGAAGCGCAGTCAAAATGTTTTACACGAGGATGTAGAGCAGTCAGACTGGTTTACAAGAGGTTGAAGAGCAGTAAAACTGTTTTATAAGAGGATGAAGAGCAGTCAAACTGATTTATAAGAGGATGAAGAGCAGTCAAACTGCTTTATAAAAGGATGAAGAGCAGTCAAACTGTTTTATAAGCAGACGAAGAGCAGTCAAACTGATTTATAATCGGACGAAGAGCAGTCAAACTGATTTATAAAAGTATGAAGAGCAGTCAAACTGTTTTATAAGCGGATGAACCGCAGTCAAACTGATTTATAATCGGACGAAGAGCAGTCAAACTGATTTATAAGAGGATGAAGAGCAGTCAAACTGCTTTATAAGAGGATGAAGAGCAGTCAAACTGTTCTATAGGAGGATGAAGCGCAGTCAAACTGGTTTATATGAGGATGAAGAGCAGTCAAACTGCTTTATAAGAGGATGAAGAGCAGTCAAACTGTTCTATACGAGGATGAAGCGCAGTCAAACTGGTTTATAGGACGATGAAGAGCAGTCAAACTATTTTATAAGAGGATGAAGAGCAGTCAAACTGATTTATAATCCGACGAAGAGCAGTCAAACTGTTCTATAGGAGGATGAAGCGCAGTCAAACTGGTTTATAGGAGGATGAAGAGCAGTCAAACTATTTTATAAGAGGATGAAGAGCAGTCAAACTGATTTATAATCCGACGAAGAGCAGTCAAACTGTTCTATAGGAGGATGAAGCGCAGTCAAACTGGTTTATAGGAGGATGAAGAGCAGTCAAACTGCTTTATAGGAGGATGAAGAGCAGTCAAACTGCTTTATAAAACGATGAAGAGCAGTCCAACTGTTTTATAAGAGGACGAAGAGCAGTCAAACTGATTTATAAGAGGATGAAGAGCAGTCAAACTCATTTATAAGAGAATGAAGAGCAGTCAAACTGATTTATAAGAGGATGAAGAGCAGTCAAACTGAATTATAAGAGGATGAAGAGCAGTCAAACTGCTTTATAAAACGATGAAGAGCAGTCAAACTGTTTTATAAGAGGACGAAGAGCAGTCAAACTGATTTATAAGAGGATGAAGAGCAGTCAAACTGTTTTATAAGAGGACAAAGAGCAGTCAAACTGAATTATAATCGGATGAAGAGCAGTCAAACTGATTTATAAGAGGATGAAGAGCAGTCAAACTGCTTTATAAAAGGATGAAGAGCAGTCAAACTGTTTTATAAGAGGATGAAGAGCAGTCAAACTGTTTTATAAGCGGACGAACAGCAGTCAAACTGATTTATAAGAGGATGAAGAGCAATCAAACGGTTTTATAAGAGGATGAAGAGCAGTCAAATTGATTTATAAGAGGATGAAGAGGAGTCAAACTGATTTATAATCGGACGAAGAGCAGTCAAACGGTTTTATAAGAGGATGAAGAGCAGTCAAATTGATTTATAAGAGGATGAAGAGCAGTCAAACTGCTTTATAAAAGGATGAAGAGCAGTCAAACTGTTTTATAAGAGGATGAAGAGCAGTCAAACTGTTTTATAAGAGGACGAAGAGCAGTCAAACTGTTTTATAAGCGGACGAACAGCAGTCAAACTGATTTATAATCGGACGAAGAGCAGTCAAACTGATTTATAATCGGACGAAGAGCAGTCAAACGGTTTTATAAGAGGATGAAGAGCAGTCAAATTGATTTATAAGAGGATGAAGAGCAGTCAAACGGTTTTATAAGAGGATGAAGAGCAGTCAAATTGATTTATAAGAGGATGAAGAGCAGTCAAACTGATTTATAAGAGGACGAAGAGCAGTCAAACTGCTTTATAAAAGGCTGAAGAGCAGTCAAACTGATTTATAATCGGACGAAGAGCAGTCAATGATCGGACGAAGAGCAGTCAAACTCTTCTATAGGAGGATGAAGCGCAGTCAAACTGTTTTACACGAGGATGTAGAGCAGTCAGACTGGTTTACAAGAGGATGAAGAGCAGTCAACCTGTTTTACAAGAGGATGAAGAGCAGTCAAACTGTTTTATAAGAGAATGAAGAGCAGTCTAACTGCTTTATAAAAGGATGAAGAGCAGTCAAACTGTTTTATAAGAGGATGAAGAGCAGTCAAACTGCTTTATAAAAGGCTGAAGAGCAGTCTAACTGCTTTATAAAAGGATGAAGAGCAGTCAAACTGTTTTATAAGCGGACGAAGAGCAGTCAAACTGAATTATAATCGGATGAAGAGCAGTCAAACTGATTTATAAGAGGATGAAGAGCAGTCAAACTGCTTTATAAAAGGATGAAGAGCAGTCAAACTGTTCTATACGAGGATGAAGCGCAGTCAAACTGGTTTATAGGAGGATGAAGAGCAGTCAAACTATTTTATAAGAGGATGAAGAGCAGTCAAACTGATTTATAATCCGACGAAGAGCAGTCAAACTGTTCTATAGGAGGATGAAGCGCATTCAAACAGGTTTATAGGAGGACGAAGAGCAGTCAAACTGATTTATAAGAGGATGAAGAGCAGTCAAACTGATTTATAAGAGGATGAAGAGCAGTCAAACTGCTTTATAAAAGGCTGAAGAGCAGTCAAACTGATTTATAATCGGACGAAGAGCAGTCAATGATCGGACGAAGAGCAGTCAAACTCTTCTATAGCAGGATGAAGCGCAGTCAAATTGATTTATAAGAGGACGAAGAGCAGTCAAACTGCTTTATAAAAGGATGAAGAGAAGTCAAACTGTTTTATAAGAGGACGAAGAGCAGTCAAACTGATTTATAAGAGGATGAAGAGCAGTCAAACTGCTTTATAAAACGATGAAGAGCAGTCAAACTGTTTTATAAGAGGACGAAGAGCAGTCAAACTGATTTATAAGAGGATGAAGAGCAGTCAAACTGATTTATAAGAGGATGAAGAGCAGTCAAACTGCTTTATAAAAGGATGAAGAGCAGTCACACTGATTTATAAACGGACGAAGAGCAGTCAATAATCGGACGAAGAGCAGCCAAACTGTTCTATAGGAGGATGAAGCGCAGTCAAACTGTTTTACACGAGGATGTAGAGCAGTCAGACTGGTTTACAAGAGGTTGAAGAGCAGTAAAACTGTTTTATAAGAGGATGAAGAGCAGTCAAACTGATTTATAAGAGGATGAAGAGCAGTCAAACTGCTTTATAAAAGGATGAAGAGCAGTCAAACTGTTTTATAAGCAGACGAAGAGCAGTCAAACTGATTTATAATCGGACGAAGAGCAGTCAAACTGATTTATAAAAGTATGAAGAGCAGTCAAACTGTTTTATAAGCGGATGAACCGCAGTCAAACTGATTTATAATCGGACGAAGAGCAGTCAAACTGATTTATAAGAGGATGAAGAGCAGTCAAACTGCTTTATAAGAGGATGAAGAGCAGTCAAACTGTTCTATAGGAGGATGAAGCGCAGTCAAACTGGTTTATATGAGGATGAAGAGCAGTCAAACTGCTTTATAAGAGGATGAAGAGCAGTCAAACTGTTCTATACGAGGATGAAGCGCAGTCAAACTGGTTTATAGGAGGATGAAGAGCAGTCAAACTATTTTATAAGAGGATGAAGAGCAGTCAAACTGATTTATAATCCGACGAAGAGCAGTCAAACTGTTCTATAGGAGGATGAAGCGCAGTCAAACTGGTTTATAGGAGGATGAAGAGCAGTCAAACTGCTTTATAGGAGGATGAAGAGCAGTCAAACTGCTTTATAAAACGATGAAGAGCAGTCCAACTGTTTTATAAGAGGACGAAGAGCAGTCAAATTGATTTATAAGAGGATGAAGAGCAGTCAAACTGATTTATAAGAGGAAGAAGAGCAGTCAAACTGCTTTATAAAAGGCTGAACAGCAGTCAAACTGATTTATAATCGGACGAAGAGCAGTCAATGATCGGACGAAGAGCAGTCAAACTCTGCTATAGGTGGATGAAGCGCAGTCAAACTGTTTTACACGAGGATGTAGAGCAGTCTGACTGGTTTACAAGAGGATGAAGAGCAGTCAACCTGTTTTACAAGAGGATGAAGAGCAGTCAAACTGTTTTATAAGAGAATGAAGAGCAGTCTAACTGCTTTATAAAAGGATAAAGAGCAGTCAAACTGTTTTATAAGAGGACGAAGAGCAGTCAAACTGAATTATAATCGGATAAAGAGCAGTCAAACTGATTTATAAGAGGATGAAGAGCAGTCAAACTGCTTTATAAAAGGATGAAGAGCAGTCAAACTGTTTTATAAGAGGACGAAGAGCAGTCAAACTGTTTTATAAGCGGACGAACAGCAGTCAAACTGATTTATAATCGGACGAAGAGCAGTCAAACTGATTTATAATCGGACGAAGAGCAGTCAAACGGTTTTATAAGAGGATGAAGAGCAGTCAAATTGATTTATAAGAGGATGAAGAGCAGTCAAACGGTTTTATAAGAGGATGAAGAGCAGTCAAATTGATTTATAAGAGGATGAAGAGGAGTCAAACTGATTTATAATCGGACGAAGAGCAGTCAAACTGATTTATAATCGGACGAAGAGCAATCAAACGGTTTTATAAGAGGATGAAGAGCAGTCAAATTGATTTATAAGAGGATGAAGAGCAGTCAAACTGCTTTATAAAAGGATGAAGAGAAGTCAAACTGTTTTATAAGAGGACGAAGAGCAGTAAAAACTGTTTTATAAGAGGACGAAGAGCAGTCAAACTGTTTTATAAGCGGACGAACAGCAGTCAAACTGATTTATAATCGGACGAAGAGCAGTCAAACTGATTTATAATCGGACGAAGAGCAGTCAAACGGTTTTATAAGAGGATGAAGAGCAGTCAAATTGATTTATAAGAGGATGAAGAGCAGTCAAACGGTTTTATAAGAGGATGAAGAGCAGTCAAATTGATTTATAAGAGGATGAAGAGCAGTCAAACTGATTTATAAGAGGATGAAGAGCAGTCAAACTGATTTATAAGAGGATGAAAAGCAGTCAAACTGCTTTATAAAAGGCTGAAGAGCAGTCAAACTGATTTATAATCGGACGAAGAGCAGTCAATGATCGGACGAAGAGCAGTCAAACTCTTCTATAGGAGGATGAAGCGCAGTCAAATTGATTTATAAGAGGATGAAGAGCAGTCAAACTGCTTTATAAAAGGATGAAGAGAAGTCAAACTGTTTTATAAGAGGACAAAGAGCAGTCAAACTGATTTATAAGAGGATGAAGAGCAGTCAAACTGATTTATAAGAGGATGAAGAGCAGTCAAACTGCTTTATAAAACGATGAAGAGCAGTCAAACTGTATTATAAGAGGACGAAGAGCAGTCAAACTGCTTTATAAAAGGATGAAGAGCAGTCACACTGATTTATAAACGGACGAAGAGCAGTCAATAATCGGACGAAGAGCAGCCAAACTGTTCTATAGGAGGATGAAGCGCAGTCAAACTGTTTTACACGAGGATGTAGAGCAGTCAGACTGGTTTACAAGAGGTTGAAGAGCAGTAAAACTGTTTTATAAGAGGATGAAGAGCAGTCAAATTGATTTATAAGAGGATGAAGAGCAGTCAAACTGCTTTATAAAAGGATGAAGAGAAGCCAAACTGTTTTATAAGAGGACGAAGAGCAGTCAAACTGATTTATAATCGGACGAAAAGCAGTCAAACGGTTTTATAAGAGGATGAAGAGCAGTCAAATTGATTTAGAAGAGGATGAAGAGCAGTCAAACTGCTTTATAAAAGGATGAAGAGAAGCCAAACTGTTTTATAAGAGGACGAAGAGCAGTCAAACTGATTTATAAGAGCATGAAGAGCAGTCAAACTGATTTATAAGAGGATGAAGAGCAGTGAAACTGCTTTATAAAACGATGAAGAGCAGTCAAACTGTTTTATAAAAGAACGAAGAGCAGTCAAACTGATTTATAAGAGGATGAAGAGCAGTCAAACTTATTTATAAGATGATGAAGAGCAGTCAAACTGCTTTATAAAAGAATGAAGAGCAGTCAAACTGATTTATAAACGGACGAAGAGCAGTCAATAATCGGACGAAGAGCAGCCAAACTGTTCTATAGGAGGATGAAGCGCAGTCAAACTGTTTTACACGAGGATGTAGAGCAGTCAGACTGGTTTACAAGAGTATGAAGAGCAGTCAACCTGTTTTACAAGAGGTTGAAGAGCAGTAAAACTGTTTTATAAGAGGATGAAGAGCAGTCAAACTGCTTTATAAGAGGATGAAGAGCAGTCAAACTACTTTATAAAAGGATGAAGAGCAGTCAAACTGTTTTATAAGCAGACGAAGAGCAGTCAAACTGATTTATAATCCGACGAAGAGCAGTCAAACTGATTTATAAAAGTATGAAGAGAAGTCAAACTGTTTTATAAGCGGATGAACCGCAGTCAAACTGATTTAGAATCGGACGAAGAGCAGTCAAACTGTTCTATAGGAGGATGAAGCGCAGTCAAACTGGTTTATATGAGGATGAAGAGCAGTCAAACTGCTTTATAAGAGGATGAAGAGCAGTCAAACTGTTCTATACGAGGATGAAGCGCAGTCAAACTGGTTTATAGGAGGATGAAGAGCAGTCAAACTATTTTATAAGAGGATGAAGAGCAGTCAAACTGATTTATAATCCGACGAAGAGCAGTCAAACTGTTCTATAGGAGGATGAAGCGCAGTCAAACTGGTTTATAGGAGGATGAAGAGCAGTCAAACTGCTTTATAGGAGGATGAAGAGCAGTCAAACTGCTTTATAAAACGATGAAGAGCAGTCCAACTGTTTTATAAGAGGACGAAGAGCAGTCAAACTGATTTATAAGAGGATGAAGAGCAGTCAAACTCATTTATAAGAGAATGAAGAGCAGTCAAACTGATTTATAAGAGGATGAAGAGCAGTCAAACTGAATTATAAGAGTATGAAGAGCAGTCAAACTGCTTTATAAAACGATGAAGAGCGGTCAAACTGTTTTATAAGAGGACGAAGAGCAGTCAAACTGATTTATAAGAGGATGAAGAGCAGTCAAACTGCTTTATCAAAGGATGAAGAGCAGTCACACTGATTTATAAACGGACGAAGAGCAGTCAATAATCGGACGAAGAGCAGCCAAACTGTTCTATAGGAGGATGAAGCGCAGTCAAAATGTTTTACACGAGGATGTAGAGCAGTCAGACTGGTTTACAAGAGGTTGAAGAGCAGTAAAACTGTTTTATAAGAGGATGAAGAGCAGTCAAACTGATTTATAAGAGGATGAAGAGCAGTCAAACTGCTTTATAAAAGGATGAAGAGCAGTCAAACTGTTTTATAAGCAGACGAAGAGCAGTCAAACTGATTTATAATCGGACGAAGAGCAGTCAAACTGATTTATAAAAATATGAAGAGCAGTCAAACTGTTTTATAAGCGGATGAACCGCAGTCAAACTGATTTATAATCGGACGAAGAGCAGTCAAACTGATTTATAAGAGGATGAAGAGCAGTCAAACTGCTTTATAAGAGGATGAAGAGCAGTCAAACTGGTTTATATGAGGATGAAGAGCAGTCAAACTGCTTTATAAGAGGATGAAGAGCAGTCAAACTGGTTTATAGGAGGATGAAGAGCAGTCAAACTGCTTTATAGGAGGATGAAGAGCAGTCAAACTGCTTTATAAAACGATGAAGAGCAGTCCAACTGTTTTATAAGAGGACGAAGAGCAGTCAAACTGATTTATAAGAGGATAAAGAGCAGTCAAACTGATTTATAAGAGGAAGAAGAGCAGTCAAACTGCTTTATAAAAGGCTGAAGAGCAGTCAAACTGATTTATAATCGGACGAAGAGCAGTCAATGATCGGACGAAGAGCAGTCAAACTCTTCTATAGGAGGATGAAGCGCAGTCAAACTGTTTTACACGAGGATGTAGAGCAGTCAGACTGGTTTACAAGAGGATGAAGAGCAGTCAACCTGTTTTACAAGAGGATGAAGAGCAGTCAAACTGTTTTATAAGAGAATGAAGAGCAGTCTAACTGCTTTATAAGAGGATGAAGAGCAGTCAAACTGTTTTATAAGAGGACGAAGAGCAGTCAAACTGAATTATAATCGGATGAAGAGCAGTCAAACTGATTTATAAGAGGATGAAGAGCAGTCAAACTGCTTTATAAAAGGATGAAGAGCAGTCAAACTGTTTTATAAGAGGACGAAGAGCAGTCAAACTGTTTTATAAGCGGACGAACAGCAGTCAAACTGATTTATAAGAGGATGAAGAGCAATTAAACGGTTTTATAAGAGGATGAAGAGCAGTCAAATTGATTTATAAGAGGATGAAGAGGAGTCAAACTGATTTATAATCGGACGAAGAGCAGTCAAACTGATTTATAATCGGACGAAGAGCAGTCAAACGGTTTTATAAGAGGATGAAGAGCAGTCAAATTGATTTATAAGAGGATGAAGAGCAGTCAAACTGCTTTATAAAAGGATGAAGAGAAGTCAAACTGTTTTATAAGAGGACGAAGAGCATTATAAGAGGACGAAGAGCAGTCAAACTGTTTTATAAGCGGACGAACAGCAGTCAAACTGATTTATAATCGGACGAAGAGCAGTCAAACTGATTTATAATCGGACGAAGAGCAGTCAAACGGTTTTATAAGAGGATGAAGAGCAGTCAAATTGATTTATAAGAGGATGAAGAGCAGTCAAACGGTTTTATAAGAGGATGAAGAGCAGTCAAATTGATTTATAAGGGGATGAAGAGCAGTCAAACTGATTTATAAGAGGATGAAGAGCAGTCAAACTGCTTTATAAAAGGCTGAAGAGCAGTCAAACTGATTTATAATCGGACGAAGAGCAGTCAATGATCGGACGAAGAGCAGTCAAACTCTTCTATAGGAGGATGAAGCGCAGTCAAACTGTTTTACACGAGGATGTAGAGCAGTCAGACTGGTTTACAAGAGGATGAAGAGCAGTCAACCTGTTTTACAAGAGGATGAAGAGCAGTCAAACTGTTTTATAAGAGAATGAAGAGCAGTCTAACTGCTTTATAAAAGGATGAAGAGCAGTCAAACTGTTTTATAAGAGGATGAAGAGCAGTCAAACTGCTTTATAAAAGGCTGAAGAGCAGTCTAACTGCTTTATAAAAGGATGAAGAGCAGTCAAACTGTTTTATAAGCGGACGAAGAGCAGTCAAACTGAATTATAATCGGATGAAGAGCAGTCAAACTGATTTATAAGAGGATGAAGAGCAGTCAAACTGCTTTATAAAAGGATGAAGAGCAGTCAAACTGTTCTATACGAGGATGAAGCGCAGTCAAACTGGTTTATAGGAGGATGAAGAGCAGTCAAACTATTTTATAAGAGGATGAAGAGCAGTCAAACTGATTTATAATCCGACGAAGAGCAGTCAAACTGTTCTATAGGAGGATGAAGCGCATTCAAACAGGTTTATAGGAGGACGAAGAGCAGTCAAACTGATTTATAAGAGGATGAAGAGCAGTCAAACTGATTTATAAGAGGATGAAGAGCAGTCAAACTGCTTTATAAAAGGCTGAAGAGCAGTCAAACTGATTTATAATCGGACGAAGAGCAGTCAATGATCGGACGAAGAGCAGTCAAACTCTTCTATAGGAGGATGAAGCGCAGTCAAATTGATTTATAAGAGGATGAAGAGCAGTCAAACTGCTTTATAAAAGGATGAAGAGAAGTCAAACTGTTTTATAAGAGGACGAAGAGCAGTCAAACTGATTTATAAGAGGATGAAGAGCAGTCAAACTGATTTATAAGAGGATGAAGAGCAGTCAAACTGCTTTATAAAACGATGAAGAGCAGTCAAACTGTTTTATAAGAGGACGAAGAGCAGTCAAACTGATTTATAAGAGGATGAAGAGCAGTCAAACTGCTTTATAAAAGGATGAAGAGCAGTCAAACTGATTTATAAACGGACGAAGAGCAGTCAATAATCGGACGAAGAGCAGCCAAACTGTTCTATAGGAGGATGAAGCGCAGTCAAACTGTTTTACACGAGGATGTAGAGCAGTCAGACTGGTTTACAAGAGGTTGAAGAGCAGTAAAACTGTTTTATAAGAGGATGAAGAGCAGTCAAACTGATTTATAAGAGGATGAAGAGCAGTCAAACTGCTTTATAAAAGGATGAAGAGCAGTCAAACTGTTTTATAAGCAGACGAAGAGCAGTCAAACTGATTTATAATCGGACGAAGAGCAGTCAAACTGATTTATAAAAGTATGAAGAGCAGTCAAACTGTTTTATAAGCGGATGAACCGCAGTCAAACTGATTTATAATCGGACGAAGAGCAGTCAAACTGATTTATAAGAGGATGAAGAGCAGTCAAACTGCTTTATAAGAGGATGAAGAGCAGTCAAACTGTTCTATAGGAGGATGAAGCGCAGTCAAACTGGTTTATATGAGGATGAAGAGCAGTCAAACTGCTTTATAAGAGGATGAAGAGCAGTCAAACTGTTCTATACGAGGATGAAGCGCCGTCAAACTGGTTTATAGGAGGATGAAGAGCAGTCAAACTATTTTATAAGAGGATGAAGAGCAGTCAAACTGATTTATAATCCGACGAAGAGCAGTCAAACTGTTCTATAGGAGAATGAAGCGCAGTCAAACTGGTTTATAGGAGGATGAAGAGCAGTCAAACTGCTTTATAGGAGGATGAAGAGCAGTCAAACTGCTTTATAAAACGATGAAGAGCAGTCAAACTGTTTTATAAGAGGACGAAGAGCAGTCAAACTGATTTATAAGAGGATGAAGAGCAGTCAAACTGCTTTATAAAAGGATGAAGAGCAGTCACACTGATTTATAAACGGACGAAGAGCAGTCAATAATCGGACGAAGAGCAGCCAAACTGTCCTATAGGAGGATGAAGCGCAGTCAAACTGTTTTACACGAGGATGTAGAGCAGTCAGACTGGTTTACAAGAGGTTGAAGAGCAGTAAAACTGTTTTATAAGAGGATGAAGAGCAGTCAAACTGATTTATAAGAGGATGAAGAGCAGTCAAACTGCTTTATAAAAGGATGAAGAGCAGTCAAACTGTTTTATAAGAGGACGAAGAGCAGTCAAACTGTTTTATAAGCGGACGAACAGCAGTCAAACTGATTTATAATCGGACGAAGAGCAGTCAAACTGATTTATAATCGGACGAAGAGCAGTCAGACGGTTTTATAAGAGGATGAAGAGCAGTCAAATTGATTTATAAGAGGATGAAGAGCAGTCATACGGTTTTATAAGAGGATGAAGAGCAGTCAAATTGATTTATAAGAGGATGAAGAGGAGTCAAACTGATTTATAATCGGACGAAGAGCAGTCAAACTGATTTATAATCGGACGAAGAGCAATCAAACGGTTTTATAAGAGGATGAAGAGCAGTCAAATTGATTTATAAGAGGATGAAGAGCAGTCAAACTGCTTTATAAAAGGATGAAGAGAAGTCAAACTGTTTTATAAGAGGACGAAGAGCAGTCAAACTGTTTTATAAGAGGACGAAGAGCAGTCAAACTGTTTTATAAGCGGACGAACAGCAGTCAAACTGATTTATAATCGGACGAAGAGCAGTCAAACTGATTTATAATCGGACGAAGAGCAGTCAAACGGTTTTATAAGAGGATGAAGAGCAGTCAAATTGATTTATAAGAGGATGAAGAGCAGTCAAACGGTTTTATAAGAGTATGAAGAGCAGTCAAATTGATTTATAAGAGGATGAAGAGCAGTCAAACTGATTTATAAGAGGATGAAGAGCAGTCAAACTGATTTATAAGAGGATGAAGAGCAGTCAAACTGCTTTATAAAAGGCTGAAGAGCAGTCAAACTGATTTATAATCGGACGAAGAGCAGTCAATGATCGGACGAAGAGCAGTCAAACTCTTCTATAGGAGGATGAAGCGCAGTCAAACTGTTTTACACGAGGATGTAGAGCAGTCAGACTGGTTTACAAGAGGATGAAGAGCAGTCAACCTGTTTTACAAGAGGATGAAGAGCAGTCAAACTGTTTTATAAGAGAATGAAGAGCAGTCTAACTGCTTTATAAAAGGATAAAGAGCAGTCAAACTGTTTTATAAGAGGACGAAGAGCAGTCAAACTGAATTATAATCGGATGAAGAGCAGTCAAACTGCTTTATAAAACGATGAAGAGCAGTCAAACTGTTTTATAAGAGGACGAAGAGCAGTCAAACTGATTTATAAGAGGATGAAGAGCAGTCAAACTGCTTTATAAAAGGATGAAGAGCAGTCACACTGATTTATAAACGGACGAAGAGCAGTCAATAATCGGACGAAGAGCAGCCAAACTGTCCTATAGGAGGATGAAGCGCAGTCAAACTGTTTTACACGAGGATGTAGAGCAGTCAGACTGGTTTACAAGAGGTTGAAGAGCAGTAAAACTGTTTTATAAGAGGATGAAGAGCAGTCAAACTGATTTATAAGAGGATGAAGAGCAGTCAGACTGCTTTATAAAAGGATGAAGAGCAGTCAAACTGTTTTATAAGAGGACGAAGAGCAGTCAAACTGTTTTATAAGCGGACGAACAGCAGTCAAACTGATTTATAATCGGACGAAGAGCAGTCAAACTGATTTATAATCGGACGAAGAGCAGTCAGACGGTTTTATAAGAGGATGAAGAGCAGTCAAATTGATTTATAAGAGGATGAAGAGCAGTCAAACGGTTTTATAAGAGGATGAAGAGCAGTCAAATTGATTTATAAGAGGATGAAGAGGAGTCAAACTGATTTATAATCGGACGAAGAGCAGTCAAACTGATTTATAATCGGACGAAGAGCAATCAAACGGTTTTATAAGAGGATGAAGAGCAGTCAAATTGATTTATAAGAGGATGAAGAGCAGTCAAACTGCTTTATAAAAGGATGAAGAGAAGTCAAACTGTTTTATAAGAGGACGAAGAGCAGTCAAACTGTTTTATAAGAGGACGAAGAGCAGTCAAACTGTTTTATAAGCGGACGAACAGCAGTCAAACTGATTTATAATCGGACGAAGAGCAGTCAAACTGATTTATAATCGGACGAAGAGCAGTCAAACGGTTTTATAAGAGGATGAAGAGCAGTCAAATTGATTTATAAGAGGATGAAGAGCAGTCAAACGGTTTTATAAGAGTATGAAGAGCAGTCAAATTGATTTATAAGAGGATGAAGAGCAGTCAAACTGATTTATAAGAGGATGAAGAGCAGTCAAACTGATTTATAAGAGGATGAAGAGCAGTCAAACTGCTTTATAAAAGGCTGAAGAGCAGTCAAACTGATTTATAATCGGACGAAGAGCAGTCAATGATCGGACGAAGAGCAGTCAAACTCTTCTATAGGAGGATGAAGCGCAGTCAAATTGATTTATAAGAGGATGAAGAGCAGTCAAACTGCTTTATAAAAGGATGAAGAGCAGTCAGACTGGTTTACAAGAGGATGAAGAGCAGTCAACCTGTTTTACAAGAGGATGAAGAGCAGTCAAACTGTTTTATAAGAGAATGAAGAGCAGTCTAACTGCTTTATAAAAGGATAAAGAGCAGTCAAACTGTTTTATAAGAGGACGAAGAGCAGTCAAACTGAATTATAATCGGATGAAGAGCAGTCAAACTGCTTTATAAAACGATGAAGAGCAGTCAAACTGTTTTATAAGAGGACGAAGAGCAGTCAAACTGATTTATAAGAGGATGAAGAGCAGTCAAACTGCTTTATAAAAGGATGAAGAGCAGTCACACTGATTTATAAACGGACGAAGAGCAGTCAATAATCGGACGAAGAGCAGCCAAACTGTCCTATAGGAGGATGAAGCGCAGTCAAACTGTTTTACACGAGGATGTAGAGCAGTCAGACTGGTTTACAAGAGGTTGAAGAGCAGTAAAACTGTTTTATAAGAGGATGAAGAGCAGTCAAACTGATTTATAAGAGGATGAAGAGCAGTCAGACTGCTTTATAAAAGGATGAAGAGCAGTCAAACTGTTTTATAAGAGGACGAAGAGCAGTCAAACTGTTTTATAAGCGGACGAACAGCAGTCAAACTGATTTATAATCGGACGAAGAGCAGTCAAACTGTTCTATAGGAGGATGAAGCGCAGTCAAACTGGTTTATAGGAGGACGAAGAGCAGTCAAACTGATTTATAAGAGGATGAAGAGCAGTCAAACTGATTTATAAGAGGATGAAGAGCAGTCAAACTGCTTTATAAAAGGCTGAAGAGCAGTCAAACTGATTTATAATCGGACGAAGAGCAGTCAATGATCGGACGAAGAGCAGTCAAACTCTTCTATAGGAGGATGAAGCGCAGTCAAACTGTTTTACACGAGGATGTAGAGCAGTCAGACTGGTTTACAAGAGGATGAAGAGCAGTCAACCTGTTTTACAAGAGGATGAAGAGCAGTCAAACTGTTTTATAAGAGAATGAAGAGCAGTCTAACTGCTTTATAAAAGGATGAAGAGCAGTCAAGCTGTTTTATAAGAGGACGAAGAGCAGTCAAACTGAATTATAATCGGATGAAGAGCAGTCAAACTGATTTATAAAAGGATGAAGAGCAGTCAAACTGCTTTATAAAAGGATGAAGAGCAGTCAAACTGTTTTATAAGAGGACGAAGAGCAGTCAAACTGTTTTATAAGCGGACGAACAGCAGTCAAACTGATTTATAATCGGACGAAGAGCAGTCAAACTGATTTATAATCGGACGAAGAGCAGTCAAACGGTTTTATAAGAGGATGAAGAGCAGTCAAATTGATTTATAAGAGGATGAAGAGCAGTCAAACTGATTTATAATCGGACGAAGAGCAGTCAAACTGATTTATAATCGGACGAAAAGCAGTCAAACGGTTTTATAAGAGGATGAAGAGCAGTCAAATTGATTTATAAGAGGATGAAGAGCAGTCAAACTGCTTTATAAAAGGATGAAGAGAAGCCAAACTGTTTTATAAGAGGACGAAGAGCAGTCAAACTGATTTATAAGAGGATGAAGAGCAGTCAAACTGATTTATAAGAGGATGAAGAGCAGTGAAACTGCTTTATAAAACGATGAAGAGCAGTCAAACTGTTTTATAAAAGAACGAAGAGCAGTCAAACTGATTTATAAAAGGATGAAGAGCAGTCAAACTTATTTATAAGATGATGAAGAGCAGTCAAACTGCTTTATAAAAGGATGAAGAGCAGTCAAACTGATTTATAAAACGATGAAGAGCAGTCAAACTGATTTAAAAGAGGATGAAGAGCAGTCAAACTGCTTTATAAAAGGATGAAGAGCAGTCAAACTGATTTATAATCGGATGAACAGCAGTCAATAATCGGACGAAGAGCAGTCAAACTGTTATATAGGAGGACGAAGAGCAGTCAAACTGAATTATAATCGGATGAAGAGCAGTCAAACTGATTTATAAGAGGATGAAGAGCAGTCAAACTGCTTTATAAAAGGATGAAGAGTAGTCAAACTGTTTAATAAGAGGACGAAGAGCAGTCAAACTGTTTTATAAGCGGACGCACAGCAGTCAAACTGATTTATAATCGGACGAAGAGCAGTCAAACTGATTTATAATCGGACGAAGAGCAGTCAAACGGTTTTATAAGAGGATGAAGAGCAGTCAAATGGATTTATAAGAGGATGAAGAGCAGTCAAACTGCTTTATAAAAGGACGAAGAGCAGTCAAACTGTTTTATACGAGGATGTAGAGCAGTCAGACTGTTTTACAAGAGGTTGAAGAGCAGTCAACCTGTTTTACAAGAGGATGAAGAGCAGTCAAACCGCTTTATAAAAGGATGAAGTGCAGTCAAACTGATTTATAAGAGGATGAAGAGCAGTCAAACTGCTTTATAAAAGGATGAAGAGCAGTCAAACTGTTTTATAAGAGGACGAAGAGCAGTCAAACTGATTTATAATCGGACGAAGAGCAGTCAAACTGTTCTATACGAGGATGAAGCGCAGTCAAACTGGTTTATAGGAGGATGAAGAGCAGTCAAACTATTTTATAAGAGGATGAAGAGCAGTCAAACTGATTTATAATCTGACGAAGAGCAGTCAAACTGTTCTATAGGAGGATGAAGCGCAGTCAAACTGGTTTATAGGAGGACGAAGAGCAGTCAAACTGATTTATAAGAGGATGAAGAGCAGTCAAACTGATTTATAAGAGGATGAAGAGCAGTCAAACTGCTTTATAAAAGGCTGAAGAGCAGTCAAACTGATTTATAATCGGTCGAAGAGCAGTCAATGATCGGACGAAGAGCAGTCAAATTCTTCTATAGGAGGATGAAGCGCAGTCAAACTGTTTTACACGAGGATGTATAGCAGTCAGACTGGTTTACAAGAGGATGAAGAGCAGTCAACCTGTTTTACAAGAGGATGAAGAGCAGTCAAACTGTTTTATAAGAGAATGAAGAGCAGTCTAACTGCTTTATAAAAGGATGAAGAGCAGTCAAACTGTTTTATAAGAGGACGAAGAGCAGTCAAACTGAATTATAATCGGATGATGAGCAGTCAAACTGATTTATAAGAGGATGAAGAGCTGTCAAACTGCTTTATAAAAGGATGAAGAGCAGTCAAACTGTTTTATAAGAGAACGAAGAGCAGTCAAACTGATTTATAAGAGGATGAAGAGCAGTCAAACTTATTTATAAGATGATGAAGAGCAGTCAAACTGCTTTATAAAAGGATGAAGAGCAGACAAACTGATTTATAAACGGACGAAGAGCAGTCAATAATCGGACGAAGAGCAGCCAAACTGTTCTATAGGAGGATGAAGCGCAGTCAAACTGTTTTACACGAGGATGTAGAGCAGTCAGACTGGTTTACAAGAGTATGAAGAGCAGTCAACCTGTTTTACAAGAGGTTGAAGAGCAGTAAAACTGTTTTATAAGAGGATGAAGAGCAGTCAAACTGCTTTATAAGAGGATGAAGAGCAGTCAAACTGCTTTATAAAAGGATGAAGAGCAGTCAAACTGATTTATAAACGGACGAAGAGCAGTCAATAATCGGACGAAGAGCAGCCAAACTGTTCTATAGGAGGATGAAGCGCAGTCAAACTGTTTTACACGAGGATGTAGAGCAGTCAGACTGGTTTACAAGAGTATGAAGAGCAGTCAAACTGTTTTATAAGAGGACGAAGAGCAGTCAAACTGATTTATAATCGGACGAAGAGCAGTCAAACTGTTCTATACGAGGATGAAGCGCAGTCAAACTGGTTTATAGGAGGATGAAGAGCAGTCAAACTGCTTTATAAAAGGATGAAGAGCAGTCAAACTGTTTTATAAGAGGACGAAGAGCAGTCAAACTGATTTATAATCGGACGAAGAGCAGTCAAACTGTTCTATACGAGGATGAAGCGCAGTCAAACTGGTTTATAGGAGGATGAAGAGCAGTCAAACTATTTTATAAGAGGATGAAGAGCAGTCAAACTGATTTATAATCTGACGAAGAGCAGTCAAACTGTTCTATAGGAGGATGAAGCGCAGTCAAACTGGTTTATAGGAGGACGAAGAGCAGTCAAACTGATTTATAAGAGGATGAAGAGCAGTCAAACTGATTTATAAGAGGATGAAGAGCAGTCAAACTGCTTTATAAAAGGCTGAAGAGCAGTCAAACTGATTTATAATCGGACGAAGAGCAGTCAATGATCGGACGAAGAGCAGTCAAATTCTTCTATAGGAGGATGAAGAGCAGTCAAACTGCTTTATAAAAGGCTGAAGAGCAGTCAAACTGATTTATAATCGGACGAAGAGCAGTCAATGATCGGACGAAGAGCAGTCAAACTCTTCTATAGGAGGATGAAGCGCAGTCAAACTGTTTTACACGAGGATGTAGAGCAGTCAGACTGGTTTACAAGAGGATGAAGAGCAGTCAACCTGTTTTACAAGAGGATGAAGAGCAGTCAAACTGTTTTATAAGAGAATGAAGAGCAGTCTAACTGCTTTATAAAAGGATGAAGAGCAGTCAAACTGTTTTATAAGAGGATGAAGAGCAGTCAAACTGCTTTATAAAAGGCTGAAGAGCAGTCTAACTGCTTTATAAAAGGATGAAGAGCAGTCAAACTGTTTTATAAGCGGACGAAGAGCAGTCAAACTGAATTATAATCGGATGAAGAGCAGTCAAACTGATTTATAAGAGGATGAAGAGCAGTCAAACTGCTTTATAAAAGGATGAAGAGCAGTCAAACTGTTCTATACGAGGATGAAGCGCAGTCAAACTGGTTTATAGGAGGATGAAGAGCAGTCAAACTATTTTATAAGAGGATGAAGAGCAGTCAAACTGATTTATAATCCGACGAAGAGCAGTCAAACTGTTCTATAGGAGGATGAAGCGCATTCAAACAGGTTTATAGGAGGACGAAGAGCAGTCAAACTGATTTATAAGAGGATGAAGAGCAGTCAAACTGATTTATAAGAGGATGAAGAGCAGTCAAACTGCTTTATAAAAGGCTGAAGAGCAGTCAAACTGATTTATAATCGGACGAAGAGCAGTCAATGATCGGACGAAGAGCAGTCAAACTCTTCTATAGGAGGATGAAGCGCAGTCAAATTGATTTATAAGAGGATGAAGAGCAGTCAAACTGCTTTATAAAAGGATGAAGAGAAGTCAAACTGTTTTATAAGAGGACGAAGAGCAGTCAAACTGATTTATAAGAGGATGAAGAGCAGTCAAACTGATTTATAAGAGGATGAAGAGCAGTCAAACTGCTTTATAAAACGATGAAGAGCAGTCAAACTGTTTTATAAGAGGACGAAGAGCAGTCAAACTGATTTATAAGAGGATGAAGAGCAGTCAAACTGCTTTATAAAAGGATGAAGAGCAGTCAAACTGATTTATAAACGGACGAAGAGCAGTCAATAATCGGACGAAGAGCAGCCAAACTGTTCTATAGGAGGATGAAGCGCAGTCAAACTGTTTTACACGAGGATGTAGAGCAGTCAGACTGGTTTACAAGAGGTTGAAGAGCAGTAAAACTGTTTTATAAGAGGATGAAGAGCAGTCAAACTGATTTATAAGAGGATGAAGA
The DNA here is from genome assembly GCF_029633865.1 of Lampris incognitus. NCBI lineage: Eukaryota > Metazoa > Chordata > Actinopteri > Lampriformes > Lampridae > Lampris > Lampris incognitus. The sequence continues at coordinate 43,743,734 of NC_079222.1, forward strand.
GCAGTCAAACTGCTTTATAAAAGGATGAAGAGCAGTCAAACTGTTTTATAAGCAGACGAAGAGCAGTCAAACTGATTTATAATCGGACGAAGAGCAGTCAAACTGATTTATAAAAGTATGAAGAGCAGTCAAACTGTTTTATAAGCGGATGAACCGCAGTCAAACTGATTTATAATCGGACGAAGAGCAGTCAAACTGATTTATAAGAGGATGAAGAGCAGTCAAACTGCTTTATAAGAGGATGAAGAGCAGTCAAACTGTTCTATAGGAGGATGAAGCGCAGTCAAACTGGTTTATATGAGGATGAAGAGCAGTCAAACTGCTTTATAAGAGGATGAAGAGCAGTCAAACTGTTCTATACGAGGATGAAGCGCCGTCAAACTGGTTTATAGGAGGATGAAGAGCAGTCAAACTATTTTATAAGAGGATGAAGAGCAGTCAAACTGATTTATAATCCGACGAAGAGCAGTCAAACTGTTCTATAGGAGAATGAAGCGCAGTCAAACTGGTTTATAGGAGGATGAAGAGCAGTCAAACTGCTTTATAGGAGGATGAAGAGCAGTCAAACTGCTTTATAAAACGATGAAGAGCAGTCAAACTGTTTTATAAGAGGACGAAGAGCAGTCAAACTGATTTATAAGAGGATGAAGAGCAGTCAAACTGCTTTATAAAAGGATGAAGAGCAGTCACACTGATTTATAAACGGACGAAGAGCAGTCAATAATCGGACGAAGAGCAGCCAAACTGTCCTATAGGAGGATGAAGCGCAGTCAAACTGTTTTACACGAGGATGTAGAGCAGTCAGACTGGTTTACAAGAGGTTGAAGAGCAGTAAAACTGTTTTATAAGAGGATGAAGAGCAGTCAAACTGATTTATAAGAGGATGAAGAGCAGTCAAACTGCTTTATAAAAGGATGAAGAGCAGTCAAACTGTTTTATAAGAGGACGAAGAGCAGTCAAACTGTTTTATAAGCGGACGAACAGCAGTCAAACTGATTTATAATCGGACGAAGAGCAGTCAAACTGATTTATAATCGGACGAAGAGCAGTCAGACGGTTTTATAAGAGGATGAAGAGCAGTCAAATTGATTTATAAGAGGATGAAGAGCAGTCATACGGTTTTATAAGAGGATGAAGAGCAGTCAAATTGATTTATAAGAGGATGAAGAGGAGTCAAACTGATTTATAATCGGACGAAGAGCAGTCAAACTGATTTATAATCGGACGAAGAGCAATCAAACGGTTTTATAAGAGGATGAAGAGCAGTCAAATTGATTTATAAGAGGATGAAGAGCAGTCAAACTGCTTTATAAAAGGATGAAGAGAAGTCAAACTGTTTTATAAGAGGACGAAGAGCAGTCAAACTGTTTTATAAGAGGACGAAGAGCAGTCAAACTGTTTTATAAGCGGACGAACAGCAGTCAAACTGATTTATAATCGGACGAAGAGCAGTCAAACTGATTTATAATCGGACGAAGAGCAGTCAAACGGTTTTATAAGAGGATGAAGAGCAGTCAAATTGATTTATAAGAGGATGAAGAGCAGTCAAACGGTTTTATAAGAGTATGAAGAGCAGTCAAATTGATTTATAAGAGGATGAAGAGCAGTCAAACTGATTTATAAGAGGATGAAGAGCAGTCAAACTGATTTATAAGAGGATGAAGAGCAGTCAAACTGCTTTATAAAAGGCTGAAGAGCAGTCAAACTGATTTATAATCGGACGAAGAGCAGTCAATGATCGGACGAAGAGCAGTCAAACTCTTCTATAGGAGGATGAAGCGCAGTCAAACTGTTTTACACGAGGATGTAGAGCAGTCAGACTGGTTTACAAGAGGATGAAGAGCAGTCAACCTGTTTTACAAGAGGATGAAGAGCAGTCAAACTGTTTTATAAGAGAATGAAGAGCAGTCTAACTGCTTTATAAAAGGATAAAGAGCAGTCAAACTGTTTTATAAGAGGACGAAGAGCAGTCAAACTGAATTATAATCGGATGAAGAGCAGTCAAACTGCTTTATAAAACGATGAAGAGCAGTCAAACTGTTTTATAAGAGGACGAAGAGCAGTCAAACTGATTTATAAGAGGATGAAGAGCAGTCAAACTGCTTTATAAAAGGATGAAGAGCAGTCACACTGATTTATAAACGGACGAAGAGCAGTCAATAATCGGACGAAGAGCAGCCAAACTGTCCTATAGGAGGATGAAGCGCAGTCAAACTGTTTTACACGAGGATGTAGAGCAGTCAGACTGGTTTACAAGAGGTTGAAGAGCAGTAAAACTGTTTTATAAGAGGATGAAGAGCAGTCAAACTGATTTATAAGAGGATGAAGAGCAGTCAGACTGCTTTATAAAAGGATGAAGAGCAGTCAAACTGTTTTATAAGAGGACGAAGAGCAGTCAAACTGTTTTATAAGCGGACGAACAGCAGTCAAACTGATTTATAATCGGACGAAGAGCAGTCAAACTGATTTATAATCGGACGAAGAGCAGTCAGACGGTTTTATAAGAGGATGAAGAGCAGTCAAATTGATTTATAAGAGGATGAAGAGCAGTCAAACGGTTTTATAAGAGGATGAAGAGCAGTCAAATTGATTTATAAGAGGATGAAGAGGAGTCAAACTGATTTATAATCGGACGAAGAGCAGTCAAACTGATTTATAATCGGACGAAGAGCAATCAAACGGTTTTATAAGAGGATGAAGAGCAGTCAAATTGATTTATAAGAGGATGAAGAGCAGTCAAACTGCTTTATAAAAGGATGAAGAGAAGTCAAACTGTTTTATAAGAGGACGAAGAGCAGTCAAACTGTTTTATAAGAGGACGAAGAGCAGTCAAACTGTTTTATAAGCGGACGAACAGCAGTCAAACTGATTTATAATCGGACGAAGAGCAGTCAAACTGATTTATAATCGGACGAAGAGCAGTCAAACGGTTTTATAAGAGGATGAAGAGCAGTCAAATTGATTTATAAGAGGATGAAGAGCAGTCAAACGGTTTTATAAGAGTATGAAGAGCAGTCAAATTGATTTATAAGAGGATGAAGAGCAGTCAAACTGATTTATAAGAGGATGAAGAGCAGTCAAACTGATTTATAAGAGGATGAAGAGCAGTCAAACTGCTTTATAAAAGGCTGAAGAGCAGTCAAACTGATTTATAATCGGACGAAGAGCAGTCAATGATCGGACGAAGAGCAGTCAAACTCTTCTATAGGAGGATGAAGCGCAGTCAAATTGATTTATAAGAGGATGAAGAGCAGTCAAACTGCTTTATAAAAGGATGAAGAGCAGTCAGACTGGTTTACAAGAGGATGAAGAGCAGTCAACCTGTTTTACAAGAGGATGAAGAGCAGTCAAACTGTTTTATAAGAGAATGAAGAGCAGTCTAACTGCTTTATAAAAGGATAAAGAGCAGTCAAACTGTTTTATAAGAGGACGAAGAGCAGTCAAACTGAATTATAATCGGATGAAGAGCAGTCAAACTGCTTTATAAAACGATGAAGAGCAGTCAAACTGTTTTATAAGAGGACGAAGAGCAGTCAAACTGATTTATAAGAGGATGAAGAGCAGTCAAACTGCTTTATAAAAGGATGAAGAGCAGTCACACTGATTTATAAACGGACGAAGAGCAGTCAATAATCGGACGAAGAGCAGCCAAACTGTCCTATAGGAGGATGAAGCGCAGTCAAACTGTTTTACACGAGGATGTAGAGCAGTCAGACTGGTTTACAAGAGGTTGAAGAGCAGTAAAACTGTTTTATAAGAGGATGAAGAGCAGTCAAACTGATTTATAAGAGGATGAAGAGCAGTCAGACTGCTTTATAAAAGGATGAAGAGCAGTCAAACTGTTTTATAAGAGGACGAAGAGCAGTCAAACTGTTTTATAAGCGGACGAACAGCAGTCAAACTGATTTATAATCGGACGAAGAGCAGTCAAACTGTTCTATAGGAGGATGAAGCGCAGTCAAACTGGTTTATAGGAGGACGAAGAGCAGTCAAACTGATTTATAAGAGGATGAAGAGCAGTCAAACTGATTTATAAGAGGATGAAGAGCAGTCAAACTGCTTTATAAAAGGCTGAAGAGCAGTCAAACTGATTTATAATCGGACGAAGAGCAGTCAATGATCGGACGAAGAGCAGTCAAACTCTTCTATAGGAGGATGAAGCGCAGTCAAACTGTTTTACACGAGGATGTAGAGCAGTCAGACTGGTTTACAAGAGGATGAAGAGCAGTCAACCTGTTTTACAAGAGGATGAAGAGCAGTCAAACTGTTTTATAAGAGAATGAAGAGCAGTCTAACTGCTTTATAAAAGGATGAAGAGCAGTCAAGCTGTTTTATAAGAGGACGAAGAGCAGTCAAACTGAATTATAATCGGATGAAGAGCAGTCAAACTGATTTATAAAAGGATGAAGAGCAGTCAAACTGCTTTATAAAAGGATGAAGAGCAGTCAAACTGTTTTATAAGAGGACGAAGAGCAGTCAAACTGTTTTATAAGCGGACGAACAGCAGTCAAACTGATTTATAATCGGACGAAGAGCAGTCAAACGGTTTTATAAGAGGATGAAGAGCAGTCAAATTGATTTATAAGAGGATGAAGAGCAGTCAAACTGATTTATAATCGGACGAAGAGCAGTCAAACTGATTTATAATCGGACGAAAAGCAGTCAAACGGTTTTATAAGAGGATGAAGAGCAGTCAAATTGATTTATAAGAGGATGAAGAGCAGTCAAACTGCTTTATAAAAGGATGAAGAGAAGCCAAACTGTTTTATAAGAGGACGAAGAGCAGTCAAACTGATTTATAAGAGGATGAAGAGCAGTCAAACTGATTTATAAGAGGATGAAGAGCAGTGAAACTGCTTTATAAAACGATGAAGAGCAGTCAAACTGTTTTATAAAAGAACGAAGAGCAGTCAAACTGATTTATAAAAGGATGAAGAGCAGTCAAACTTATTTATAAGATGATGAAGAGCAGTCAAACTGCTTTATAAAAGGATGAAGAGCAGTCAAACTGATTTATAAAACGATGAAGAGCAGTCAAACTGATTTAAAAGAGGATGAAGAGCAGTCAAACTGCTTTATAAAAGGATGAAGAGCAGTCAAACTGATTTATAATCGGATGAACAGCAGTCAATAATCGGACGAAGAGCAGTCAAACTGTTATATAGGAGGACGAAGAGCAGTCAAACTGAATTATAATCGGATGAAGAGCAGTCAAACTGATTTATAAGAGGATGAAGAGCAGTCAAACTGCTTTATAAAAGGATGAAGAGTAGTCAAACTGTTTAATAAGAGGACGAAGAGCAGTCAAACTGTTTTATAAGCGGACGCACAGCAGTCAAACTGATTTATAATCGGACGAAGAGCAGTCAAACTGATTTATAATCGGACGAAGAGCAGTCAAACGGTTTTATAAGAGGATGAAGAGCAGTCAAATGGATTTATAAGAGGATGAAGAGCAGTCAAACTGCTTTATAAAAGGACGAAGAGCAGTCAAACTGTTTTATACGAGGATGTAGAGCAGTCAGACTGTTTTACAAGAGGTTGAAGAGCAGTCAACCTGTTTTACAAGAGGATGAAGAGCAGTCAAACCGCTTTATAAAAGGATGAAGTGCAGTCAAACTGATTTATAAGAGGATGAAGAGCAGTCAAACTGCTTTATAAAAGGATGAAGAGCAGTCAAACTGTTTTATAAGAGGACGAAGAGCAGTCAAACTGATTTATAATCGGACGAAGAGCAGTCAAACTGTTCTATACGAGGATGAAGCGCAGTCAAACTGGTTTATAGGAGGATGAAGAGCAGTCAAACTATTTTATAAGAGGATGAAGAGCAGTCAAACTGATTTATAATCTGACGAAGAGCAGTCAAACTGTTCTATAGGAGGATGAAGCGCAGTCAAACTGGTTTATAGGAGGACGAAGAGCAGTCAAACTGATTTATAAGAGGATGAAGAGCAGTCAAACTGATTTATAAGAGGATGAAGAGCAGTCAAACTGCTTTATAAAAGGCTGAAGAGCAGTCAAACTGATTTATAATCGGTCGAAGAGCAGTCAATGATCGGACGAAGAGCAGTCAAATTCTTCTATAGGAGGATGAAGCGCAGTCAAACTGTTTTACACGAGGATGTATAGCAGTCAGACTGGTTTACAAGAGGATGAAGAGCAGTCAACCTGTTTTACAAGAGGATGAAGAGCAGTCAAACTGTTTTATAAGAGAATGAAGAGCAGTCTAACTGCTTTATAAAAGGATGAAGAGCAGTCAAACTGTTTTATAAGAGGACGAAGAGCAGTCAAACTGAATTATAATCGGATGATGAGCAGTCAAACTGATTTATAAGAGGATGAAGAGCTGTCAAACTGCTTTATAAAAGGATGAAGAGCAGTCAAACTGTTTTATAAGAGAACGAAGAGCAGTCAAACTGATTTATAAGAGGATGAAGAGCAGTCAAACTTATTTATAAGATGATGAAGAGCAGTCAAACTGCTTTATAAAAGGATGAAGAGCAGACAAACTGATTTATAAACGGACGAAGAGCAGTCAATAATCGGACGAAGAGCAGCCAAACTGTTCTATAGGAGGATGAAGCGCAGTCAAACTGTTTTACACGAGGATGTAGAGCAGTCAGACTGGTTTACAAGAGTATGAAGAGCAGTCAACCTGTTTTACAAGAGGTTGAAGAGCAGTAAAACTGTTTTATAAGAGGATGAAGAGCAGTCAAACTGCTTTATAAGAGGATGAAGAGCAGTCAAACTGCTTTATAAAAGGATGAAGAGCAGTCAAACTGATTTATAAACGGACGAAGAGCAGTCAATAATCGGACGAAGAGCAGCCAAACTGTTCTATAGGAGGATGAAGCGCAGTCAAACTGTTTTACACGAGGATGTAGAGCAGTCAGACTGGTTTACAAGAGTATGAAGAGCAGTCAAACTGTTTTATAAGAGGACGAAGAGCAGTCAAACTGATTTATAATCGGACGAAGAGCAGTCAAACTGTTCTATACGAGGATGAAGCGCAGTCAAACTGGTTTATAGGAGGATGAAGAGCAGTCAAACTGCTTTATAAAAGGATGAAGAGCAGTCAAACTGTTTTATAAGAGGACGAAGAGCAGTCAAACTGATTTATAATCGGACGAAGAGCAGTCAAACTGTTCTATACGAGGATGAAGCGCAGTCAAACTGGTTTATAGGAGGATGAAGAGCAGTCAAACTATTTTATAAGAGGATGAAGAGCAGTCAAACTGATTTATAATCTGACGAAGAGCAGTCAAACTGTTCTATAGGAGGATGAAGCGCAGTCAAACTGGTTTATAGGAGGACGAAGAGCAGTCAAACTGATTTATAAGAGGATGAAGAGCAGTCAAACTGATTTATAAGAGGATGAAGAGCAGTCAAACTGCTTTATAAAAGGCTGAAGAGCAGTCAAACTGATTTATAATCGGACGAAGAGCAGTCAATGATCGGACGAAGAGCAGTCAAATTCTTCTATAGGAGGATGAAGCGCAGTCAAACTGTTTTACACGAGGATGTATAGCAGTCAGACTGGTTTACAAGAGGATGAAGAGCAGTCAACCTGTTTTACAAGAGGATGAAGAGCAGTCAAACTGTTTTATAAGAGAATGAAGAGCAGTCTAACTGCTTTATAAAAGGATGAAGAGCAGTCAAACTGTTTTATAAGAGGACGAAGAGCAGTCAAACTGAATTATAATCGGATGAAGAGCAGTCAAACTGATTTATAAGAGGATGAAGAGCTGTCAAACTGCTTTATAAAAGGATGAAGAGCAGTCAAACTGTTTTATAAGAGAACGAAGAGCAGTCAAACTGATTTATAAGAGGATGAAGAGCAGTCAAACTTATTTATAAGATGATGAAGAGCAGTCAAACTGCTTTATAAAAGGATGAAGAGCAGACAAACTGATTTATAAACGGACGAAGAGCAGTCAATAATCGGACGAAGAGCAGCCAAACTGTTCTATAGGAGGATGAAGCGCAGTCAAACTGTTTTACACGAGGATGTAGAGCAGTCAGACTGGTTTACAAGAGTATGAAGAGCAGTCAACCTGTTTTACAAGAGGTTGAAGAGCAGTAAAACTGTTTTATAAGAGGATGAAGAGCAGTCAAACTGCTTTATAAGAGGATGAAGAGCAGTCAAACTGCTTTATAAAAGGATGAAGAGCAGTCAAACTGATTTATAAACGGACGAAGAGCAGTCAATAATCGGACGAAGAGCAGCCAAACTGTTCTATAGGAGGATGAAGCGCAGTCAAACTGTTTTACACGAGGATGTAGAGCAGTCAGACTGGTTTACAAGAGTATGAAGAGCAGTCAAACTGTTTTATAAGAGGACGAAGAGCAGTCAAACTGATTTATAATCGGACGAAGAGCAGTCAAACTGTTCTATACGAGGATGAAGCGCAGTCAAACTGGTTTATAGGAGGATGAAGAGCAGTCAAACTATTTTATAAGAGGATGAAGAGCAGTCAAACTGATTTATAATCCGACGAAGAGCAGTCAAACTGTTCTATAGGAGGATGAAGCGCAGTCAAACTGGTTTATAGGAGGACGAAGAGCAGTCAAACTGATTTATAAGAGGATGAAGAGCAGTCAAACTGATTTATAAGAGGATGAAGAGCAGTCAAACTGCTTTATAAAAGGCTGAAGAGCAGTCAAACTGATTTATAATCGGACGAAGAGCAGTCAATGATCGGACGAAGAGCAGTCAAACTCTTCTATAGGAGGATGAAGCGCAGTCAAACTGTTTTACACGAGGATGTAGAGCAGTCAGACTGGTTTACAAGAGGATGAAGAGCAGTCAACCTGTTTTACAAGAGGATGAAGAGCAGTCAAACTGTTTTATAAGAGAATGAAGAGCAGTCTAACTGCTTTATAAAAGGATGAAGAGCAGTCAAGCTGTTTTATAAGAGGACGAAGAGCAGTCAAACTGAATTATAATCGGATGAAGAGCAGTCAAACTGATTTATAAGAGGATGAAGAGCAGTCAAACTGCTTTATAAAAGGATGAAGAGCAGTCAAACTGTTTTATAAGAGGACGAAGAGCAGTCAAACTGTTTTATAAGCGGACGAACAGCAGTCAAACTGATTTATAATCGGACGAAGAGCAGTCAAACTGATTTATAATCGGACGAAGAGCAGTCAAACGGTTTTATAAGAGGATGAAGAGCAGTCAAATTGATTTATAAGAGGATGAAGAGCAGTCAAACTGCTTTATAAAAGGATGAAGAGAAGCCAAACTGTTTTATAAGAGGACGAAGAGCAGTCAAACTGATTTATAAGAGGATGAAGAGCAGTCAAACTGATTTATAAGAGGATGAAGAGCAGTGAAACTGCTTTATAAAACGATGAAGAGCAGTCAAACTGTTTTATAAAAGAACGAAGAGCAGTCAAACTGATTTATAAGAGGATGAAGAGCAGTCAAACTTATTTATAAGATGATGAAGAGCAGTCAAACTGCTTTATAAAAGGATGAAGAGCAGTCAAACTGATTTATAAACGGACGAAGAGCAGTCAATAATCGGACGAAGAGCAGCCAAACTGTTCTATAGGAGGATGAAGCGCAGTCAAACTGTTTTACACGAGGATGTAGAGCAGTCAGACTGGTTTACAAGAGTATGAAGAGCAGTCAACCTGTTTTACAAGAGGTTGAAGAGCAGTAAAACTGTTTTATAAGAGGATGAAGAGCAGTCAAACTGCTTTATAAGAGGATGAAGAGCAGTCAAACTGCTTTATAAAAGGATGAAGAGCAGTCAAACTGTTTTATAAGCAGACGAAGAGCAGTCAAACTGATTTATAATCCGACGAAGAGCAGTCAAACTGATTTATAAAAGTATGAAGAGAAGTCAAACTGTTTTATAAGCGGATGAACCGCAGTCAAACTGATTTAGAATCGGACGAAGAGCAGTCAAACTGTTCTATAGGAGGATGAAGCGCAGTCAAACTGGTTTATATGAGGATGAAGAGCAGTCAAACTGCTTTATAAGAGGATGAAGAGCAGTCAAACTGTTCTATACGAGGATGAAGCGCAGTCAAACTGGTTTATAGGAGGATGAAGAGCAGTCAAACTATTTTATAAGAGGATGAAGAGCAGTCAAACTGATTTATAATCCGACGAAGAGCAGTCAAACTGTTCTATAGGAGGATGAAGCGCAGTCAAACTGGTTTATAGGAGGATGAAGAGCAGTCAAACTGCTTTATAGGAGGATGAAGAGCAGTCAAACTGCTTTATAAAACGATGAAAAGCAGTCCAACTGTTTTATAAGAGGACGAAGAGCAGTCAAACTGATTTATAAGAGGATGAAGAGCAGTCAAACTCATTTATAAGAGAATGAAGAGCAGTCAAACTGATTTATAAGAGGATGAAGAGCAGTCAAACTGAATTATAAGAGGATGAAGAGCAGTCAAACTGCTTTATAAAACGATGAAGAGCAGTCAAACTGTTTTATAAGAGGACGAAGAGCAGTCAAACTGATTCATAAGAGGATGAAGAGCAGTCAAACTGCTTTATCAAAGGATGAAGAGCAGTCACACTGATTTATAAACGGACGAAGAGCAGTCAATAATCGGACGAAGAGCAGCCAAACTGTTCTATAGGAGGATGAAGCGCAGTCAAAATGTTTTACACGAGGATGTAGAGCAGTCAGACTGGTTTACAAGAGGTTGAAGAGCAGTAAAACTGTTTTATAAGAGGATGAAGAGCAGTCAAACTGATTTATAAGAGGATGAAGAGCAGTCAAACTGCTTTATAAAAGGATGAAGAGCAGTCAAACTGTTTTATAAGCAGACGAAGAGCAGTCAAACTGATTTATAATCGGACGAAGAGCAGTCAAACTGATTTATAAAAGTATGAAGAGCAGTCAAACTGTTTTATAAGCGGATGAACCGCAGTCAAACTGATTTATAATCGGACGAAGAGCAGTCAAACTGATTTATAAGAGGATGAAGAGCAGTCAAACTGCTTTATAAGAGGATGAAGAGCAGTCAAACTGTTCTATAGGAGGATGAAGCGCAGTCAAACTGGTTTATAAAAGGATGAAGAGCAGTCAAACTGTTTTACAAGAGGATGAAGAGCAGTCAAACTGTTTTATAAGAGAATGAAGAGCAGTCTAACTGCTTTATAAAAGGATGAAGAGCAGTCAAACTGTTTTATAAGAGGATGAAGAGCAGTCAAACTGTTTTATAAGAGAATGAAGAGCAGTCTAACTGCTTTATAAAAGGATGAAGAGCAGTCAAACTGTTTTATAAGAGGACGAAGAGCAGTCAAACTGAATTATAATCGGATGAAGAGCAGTCAAACTGATTTATAAGAGGATGAAGAGCTGTCAAACTGCTTTATAAAAGGATGAAGAGCAGTCAAACTGTTTTATAAGAGAACGAAGAGCAGTCAAACTGATTTATAAGAGGATGAAGAGCAGTCAAACTTATTTATAAGATGATGAAGAGCAGTCAAACTGCTTTATAAAAGGATGAAGAGCAGACAAACTGATTTATAAACGGACGAAGAGCAGTCAATAATCGGACGAAGAGCAGCCAAACTGTTCTATAGGAGGATGAAGCGCAGTCAAACTGTTTTACACGAGGATGTAGAGCAGTCAGACTGGTTTACAAGAGTATGAAGAGCAGTCAACCTGTTTTACAAGAGGTTGAAGAGCAGTAAAACTGTTTTATAAGAGGATGAAGAGCAGTCAAACTGCTTTATAAGAGGATGAAGAGCAGTCAAACTGCTTTATAAAAGGATGAAGAGCAGTCAAACTGATTTATAAACGGACGAAGAGCAGTCAATAATCGGACGAAGAGCAGCCAAACTGTTCTATAGGAGGATGAAGCGCAGTCAAACTGTTTTACACGAGGATGTAGAGCAGTCAGACTGGTTTACAAGAGTATGAAGAGCAGTCAAACTGTTTTATAAGAGGACGAAGAGCAGTCAAACTGATTTATAATCGGACGAAGAGCAGTCAAACTGTTCTATACGAGGATGAAGCGCAGTCAAACTGGTTTATAGGAGGATGAAGAGCAGTCAAACTATTTTATAAGAGGATGAAGAGCAGTCAAACTGATTTATAATCCGACGAAGAGCAGTCAAACTGTTCTATAGGAGGATGAAGCGCAGTCAAACTGGTTTATAGGAGGACGAAGAGCAGTCAAACTGATTTATAAGAGGATGAAGAGCAGTCAAACTGATTTATAAGAGGATGAAGAGCAGTCAAACTGCTTTATAAAAGGCTGAAGAGCAGTCAAACTGATTTATAATCGGACGAAGAGCAGTCAATGATCGGACGAAGAGCAGTCAAACTCTTCTATAGGAGGATGAAGCGCAGTCAAACTGTTTTACACGAGGATGTAGAGCAGTCAGACTGGTTTACAAGAGGATGAAGAGCAGTCAACCTGTTTTACAAGAGGATGAAGAGCAGTCAAACTGTTTTATAAGAGAATGAAGAGCAGTCTAACTGCTTTATAAAAGGATGAAGAGCAGTCAAGCTGTTTTATAAGAGGACGAAGAGCAGTCAAACTGAATTATAATCGGATGAAGAGCAGTCAAACTGATTTATAAGAGGATGAAGAGCAGTCAAACTGCTTTATAAAAGGATGAAGAGCAGTCAAACTGTTTTATAAGAGGACGAAGAGCAGTCAAACTGTTTTATAAGCGGACGAACAGCAGTCAAACTGATTTATAATCGGACGAAGAGCAGTCAAACTGATTTATAATCGGACGAAGAGCAGTCAAACGGTTTTATAAGAGGATGAAGAGCAGTCAAATTGATTTATAAGAGGATGAAGAGCAGTCAAACTGATTTATAATCGGACGAAGAGCAGTCAAACTGATTTATAATCGGACGAAAAGCAGTCAAACGGTTTTATAAGAGGATGAAGAGCAGTCAAATTGATTTATAAGAGGATGAAGAGCAGTCAAACTGCTTTATAAAAGGATGAAGAGAAGCCAAACTGTTTTATAAGAGGACGAAGAGCAGTCAAACTGATTTATAAGAGGATGAAGAGCAGTCAAACTGATTTATAAGAGGATGAAGAGCAGTGAAACTGCTTTATAAAACGATGAAGAGCAGTCAAACTGTTTTATAAAAGAACGAAGAGCAGTCAAACTGATTTATAAGAGGATGAAGAGCAGTCAAACTTATTTATAAGATGATGAAGAGCAGTCAAACTGCTTTATAAAAGAATGAAGAGCAGTCAAACTGATTTATAAACGGACGAAGAGCAGTCAATAATCGGACGAAGAGCAGCCAAACTGTTCTATAGGAGGATGAAGCGCAGTCAAACTGTTTTACACGAGGATGTAGAGCAGTCTGACTGGTTTACAAGAGTATGAAGAGCAGTCAACCTGTTTTACAAGAGGTTGAAGAGCAGTAAAACTGTTTTATAAGAGGATGAAGAGCAGTCAAACTGCTTTATAAGAGGATGAAGAGCAGTCAAACTACTTTATAAAAGGATGAAGAGCAGTCAAACTGTTTTATAAGCGGATGAACCGCAGTCAAACTGATTTAGAATCGGACGAAGAGCAGTCAAACTGTTCTATAGGAGGATGAAGCGCAGTCAAACTGGTTTATATGAGGATGAAGAGCAGTCAAACTGCTTTATAAGAGGATGAAGAGCAGTCAAACTGTTCTATACGAGGATGAAGCGCAGTCAAACTGGTTTATAGGAGGATGAAGAGCAGTCAAACTATTTTATAAGAGGATGAAGAGCAGTCAAACTGATTTATAATCCGACGAAGAGCAGTCAAACTGTTCTATAGGAGGATGAAGCGCAGTCAAACTGGTTTATAGGAGGATGAAGAGCAGTCAAACTGCTTTATAGGAGGATGAAGAGCAGTCAAACTGCTTTATAAAACGATGAAGAGCAGTCCAACTGTTTTATAAGAGGACGAAGAGCAGTCAAACTGATTTATAAGAGGATGAAGAGCAGTCAAACTCATTTATAAGAGAATGAAGAGCAGTCAAACTGATTTATAAGAGGATGAAGAGCAGTCAAACTGAATTATAAGAGGATGAAGAGCAGTCAAACTGCTTTATAAAACGATGAAGAGCAGTCAAACTGTTTTATAAGAGGACGAAGAGCAGTCAAACTGATTCATAAGAGGATGAAGAGCAGTCAAACTGCTTTATAAAAGGATGAAGAGCAGTCACACTGATTTATAAACGGACGAAGAGCAGTCAATAATCGGACGAAGAGCAGCCAAACTGTTCTATAGGAGGATGAAGCGCAGTCAAAATGTTTTACACGAGGATGTAGAGCAGTCAGACTGGTTTACAAGAGGTTGAAGAGCAGTAAAACTGTTTTATAAGAGGATGAAGAGCAGTCAAACTGATTTATAAGAGGATGAAGAGCAGTCAAACTGCTTTATAAAAGGATGAAGAGCAGTCAAACTGTTTTATAAGCAGACGAAGAGCAGTCAAACTGATTTATAATCGGACGAAGAGCAGTCAAACTGATTTATAAAAGTATGAAGAGCAGTCAAACTGTTTTATAAGCGGATGAACCGCAGTCAAACTGATTTATAATCGGACGAAGAGCAGTCAAACTGATTTATAAGAGGATGAAGAGCAGTCAAACTGCTTTATAAGAGGATGAAGAGCAGTCAAACTGTTCTATAGGAGGATGAAGCGCAGTCAAACTGGTTTATATGAGGATGAAGAGCAGTCAAACTGCTTTATAAGAGGATGAAGAGCAGTCAAACTGTTCTATACGAGGATGAAGCGCAGTCAAACTGGTTTATAGGACGATGAAGAGCAGTCAAACTATTTTATAAGAGGATGAAGAGCAGTCAAACTGATTTATAATCCGACGAAGAGCAGTCAAACTGTTCTATAGGAGGATGAAGCGCAGTCAAACTGGTTTATAGGAGGATGAAGAGCAGTCAAACTATTTTATAAGAGGATGAAGAGCAGTCAAACTGATTTATAATCCGACGAAGAGCAGTCAAACTGTTCTATAGGAGGATGAAGCGCAGTCAAACTGGTTTATAGGAGGATGAAGAGCAGTCAAACTGCTTTATAGGAGGATGAAGAGCAGTCAAACTGCTTTATAAAACGATGAAGAGCAGTCCAACTGTTTTATAAGAGGACGAAGAGCAGTCAAACTGATTTATAAGAGGATGAAGAGCAGTCAAACTCATTTATAAGAGAATGAAGAGCAGTCAAACTGATTTATAAGAGGATGAAGAGCAGTCAAACTGAATTATAAGAGGATGAAGAGCAGTCAAACTGCTTTATAAAACGATGAAGAGCAGTCAAACTGTTTTATAAGAGGACGAAGAGCAGTCAAACTGATTTATAAGAGGATGAAGAGCAGTCAAACTGTTTTATAAGAGGACAAAGAGCAGTCAAACTGAATTATAATCGGATGAAGAGCAGTCAAACTGATTTATAAGAGGATGAAGAGCAGTCAAACTGCTTTATAAAAGGATGAAGAGCAGTCAAACTGTTTTATAAGAGGATGAAGAGCAGTCAAACTGTTTTATAAGCGGACGAACAGCAGTCAAACTGATTTATAAGAGGATGAAGAGCAATCAAACGGTTTTATAAGAGGATGAAGAGCAGTCAAATTGATTTATAAGAGGATGAAGAGGAGTCAAACTGATTTATAATCGGACGAAGAGCAGTCAAACGGTTTTATAAGAGGATGAAGAGCAGTCAAATTGATTTATAAGAGGATGAAGAGCAGTCAAACTGCTTTATAAAAGGATGAAGAGCAGTCAAACTGTTTTATAAGAGGATGAAGAGCAGTCAAACTGTTTTATAAGAGGACGAAGAGCAGTCAAACTGTTTTATAAGCGGACGAACAGCAGTCAAACTGATTTATAATCGGACGAAGAGCAGTCAAACTGATTTATAATCGGACGAAGAGCAGTCAAACGGTTTTATAAGAGGATGAAGAGCAGTCAAATTGATTTATAAGAGGATGAAGAGCAGTCAAACGGTTTTATAAGAGGATGAAGAGCAGTCAAATTGATTTATAATTGGATGAAGAGCAGTCAAACTGATTTATAAGAGGATGAAGAGCAGTCAAACTGCTTTATAAAAGGCTGAAGAGCAGTCAAACTGATTTATAATCGGACGAAGAGCAGTCAATGATCGGACGAAGAGCAGTCAAACTCTTCTATAGGAGGATGAAGCGCAGTCAAACTGTTTTACACGAGGATGTAGAGCAGTCAGACTGGTTTACAAGAGGATGAAGAGCAGTCAACCTGTTTTACAAGAGGATGAAGAGCAGTCAAACTGTTTTATAAGAGAATGAAGAGCAGTCTAACTGCTTTATAAAAGGATGAAGAGCAGTCAAACTGTTTTATAAGAGGATGAAGAGCAGTCAAACTGCTTTATAAAAGGCTGAAGAGCAGTCTAACTGCTTTATAAAAGGATGAAGAGCAGTCAAACTGTTTTATAAGCGGACGAAGAGCAGTCAAACTGAATTATAATCGGATGAAGAGCAGTCAAACTGATTTATAAGAGGATGAAGAGCAGTCAAACTGCTTTATAAAAGGATGAAGAGCAGTCAAACTGTTCTATACGAGGATGAAGCGCAGTCAAACTGGTTTATAGGAGGATGAAGAGCAGTCAAACTATTTTATAAGAGGATGAAGAGCAGTCAAACTGATTTATAATCCGACGAAGAGCAGTCAAACTGTTCTATAGGAGGATGAAGCGCATTCAAACAGGTTTATAGGAGGACGAAGAGCAGTCAAACTGATTTATAAGAGGATGAAGAGCAGTCAAACTGATTTATAAGAGGATGAAGAGCAGTCAAACTGCTTTATAAAAGGCTGAAGAGCAGTCAAACTGATTTATAATCGGACGAAGAGCAGTCAATGATCGGACGAAGAGCAGTCAAACTCTTCTATAGCAGGATGAAGCGCAGTCAAATTGATTTATAAGAGGACGAAGAGCAGTCAAACTGCTTTATAAAAGGATGAAGAGAAGTCAAACTGTTTTATAAGAGGACGAAGAGCAGTCAAACTGATTTATAAGAGGATGAAGAGCAGTCAAACTGCTTTATAAAACGATGAAGAGCAGTCAAACTGTTTTATAAGAGGACGAAGAGCAGTCAAACTGATTTATAAGAGGATGAAGAGCAGTCAAACTGATTTATAAGAGGATGAAGAGCAGTCAAACTGCTTTATAAAAGGATGAAGAGCAGTCACACTGATTTATAAACGGACGAAGAGCAGTCAATAATCGGACGAAGAGCAGCCAAACTGTTCTATAGGAGGATGAAGCGCAGTCAAACTGTTTTACACGAGGATGTAGAGCAGTCAGACTGGTTTACAAGAGGTTGAAGAGCAGTAAAACTGTTTTATAAGAGGATGAAGAGCAGTCAAACTGATTTATAAGAGGATGAAGAGCAGTCAAACTGCTTTATAAAAGGATGAAGAGCAGTCAAACTGTTTTATAAGCAGACGAAGAGCAGTCAAACTGATTTATAATCGGACGAAGAGCAGTCAAACTGATTTATAAAAGTATGAAGAGCAGTCAAACTGTTTTATAAGCGGATGAACCGCAGTCAAACTGATTTATAATCGGACGAAGAGCAGTCAAACTGATTTATAAGAGGATGAAGAGCAGTCAAACTGCTTTATAAGAGGATGAAGAGCAGTCAAACTGTTCTATAGGAGGATGAAGCGCAGTCAAACTGGTTTATATGAGGATGAAGAGCAGTCAAACTGCTTTATAAGAGGATGAAGAGCAGTCAAACTGTTCTATACGAGGATGAAGCGCAGTCAAACTGGTTTATAGGAGGATGAAGAGCAGTCAAACTATTTTATAAGAGGATGAAGAGCAGTCAAACTGATTTATAATCCGACGAAGAGCAGTCAAACTGTTCTATAGGAGGATGAAGCGCAGTCAAACTGGTTTATAGGAGGATGAAGAGCAGTCAAACTGCTTTATAGGAGGATGAAGAGCAGTCAAACTGCTTTATAAAACGATGAAGAGCAGTCCAACTGTTTTATAAGAGGACGAAGAGCAGTCAAATTGATTTATAAGAGGATGAAGAGCAGTCAAACTGATTTATAAGAGGAAGAAGAGCAGTCAAACTGCTTTATAAAAGGCTGAACAGCAGTCAAACTGATTTATAATCGGACGAAGAGCAGTCAATGATCGGACGAAGAGCAGTCAAACTCTGCTATAGGTGGATGAAGCGCAGTCAAACTGTTTTACACGAGGATGTAGAGCAGTCTGACTGGTTTACAAGAGGATGAAGAGCAGTCAACCTGTTTTACAAGAGGATGAAGAGCAGTCAAACTGTTTTATAAGAGAATGAAGAGCAGTCTAACTGCTTTATAAAAGGATAAAGAGCAGTCAAACTGTTTTATAAGAGGACGAAGAGCAGTCAAACTGAATTATAATCGGATAAAGAGCAGTCAAACTGATTTATAAGAGGATGAAGAGCAGTCAAACTGCTTTATAAAAGGATGAAGAGCAGTCAAACTGTTTTATAAGAGGACGAAGAGCAGTCAAACTGTTTTATAAGCGGACGAACAGCAGTCAAACTGATTTATAATCGGACGAAGAGCAGTCAAACTGATTTATAATCGGACGAAGAGCAGTCAAACGGTTTTATAAGAGGATGAAGAGCAGTCAAATTGATTTATAAGAGGATGAAGAGCAGTCAAACGGTTTTATAAGAGGATGAAGAGCAGTCAAATTGATTTATAAGAGGATGAAGAGGAGTCAAACTGATTTATAATCGGACGAAGAGCAGTCAAACTGATTTATAATCGGACGAAGAGCAATCAAACGGTTTTATAAGAGGATGAAGAGCAGTCAAATTGATTTATAAGAGGATGAAGAGCAGTCAAACTGCTTTATAAAAGGATGAAGAGAAGTCAAACTGTTTTATAAGAGGACGAAGAGCAGTAAAAACTGTTTTATAAGAGGACGAAGAGCAGTCAAACTGTTTTATAAGCGGACGAACAGCAGTCAAACTGATTTATAATCGGACGAAGAGCAGTCAAACTGATTTATAATCGGACGAAGAGCAGTCAAACGGTTTTATAAGAGGATGAAGAGCAGTCAAATTGATTTATAAGAGGATGAAGAGCAGTCAAACGGTTTTATAAGAGGATGAAGAGCAGTCAAATTGATTTATAAGAGGATGAAGAGCAGTCAAACTGATTTATAAGAGGATGAAGAGCAGTCAAACTGATTTATAAGAGGATGAAAAGCAGTCAAACTGCTTTATAAAAGGCTGAAGAGCAGTCAAACTGATTTATAATCGGACGAAGAGCAGTCAATGATCGGACGAAGAGCAGTCAAACTCTTCTATAGGAGGATGAAGCGCAGTCAAATTGATTTATAAGAGGATGAAGAGCAGTCAAACTGCTTTATAAAAGGATGAAGAGAAGTCAAACTGTTTTATAAGAGGACAAAGAGCAGTCAAACTGATTTATAAGAGGATGAAGAGCAGTCAAACTGATTTATAAGAGGATGAAGAGCAGTCAAACTGCTTTATAAAACGATGAAGAGCAGTCAAACTGTATTATAAGAGGACGAAGAGCAGTCAAACTGCTTTATAAAAGGATGAAGAGCAGTCACACTGATTTATAAACGGACGAAGAGCAGTCAATAATCGGACGAAGAGCAGCCAAACTGTTCTATAGGAGGATGAAGCGCAGTCAAACTGTTTTACACGAGGATGTAGAGCAGTCAGACTGGTTTACAAGAGGTTGAAGAGCAGTAAAACTGTTTTATAAGAGGATGAAGAGCAGTCAAATTGATTTATAAGAGGATGAAGAGCAGTCAAACTGCTTTATAAAAGGATGAAGAGAAGCCAAACTGTTTTATAAGAGGACGAAGAGCAGTCAAACTGATTTATAATCGGACGAAAAGCAGTCAAACGGTTTTATAAGAGGATGAAGAGCAGTCAAATTGATTTAGAAGAGGATGAAGAGCAGTCAAACTGCTTTATAAAAGGATGAAGAGAAGCCAAACTGTTTTATAAGAGGACGAAGAGCAGTCAAACTGATTTATAAGAGGATGAAGAGCAGTCAAACTGATTTATAAGAGGATGAAGAGCAGTGAAACTGCTTTATAAAACGATGAAGAGCAGTCAAACTGTTTTATAAAAGAACGAAGAGCAGTCAAACTGATTTATAAGAGGATGAAGAGCAGTCAAACTTATTTATAAGATGATGAAGAGCAGTCAAACTGCTTTATAAAAGAATGAAGAGCAGTCAAACTGATTTATAAACGGACGAAGAGCAGTCAATAATCGGACGAAGAGCAGCCAAACTGTTCTATAGGAGGATGAAGCGCAGTCAAACTGTTTTACACGAGGATGTAGAGCAGTCAGACTGGTTTACAAGAGTATGAAGAGCAGTCAACCTGTTTTACAAGAGGTTGAAGAGCAGTAAAACTGTTTTATAAGAGGATGAAGAGCAGTCAAACTGCTTTATAAGAGGATGAAGAGCAGTCAAACTACTTTATAAAAGGATGAAGAGCAGTCAAACTGTTTTATAAGCAGACGAAGAGC
Source organism: Lampris incognitus (assembly GCF_029633865.1). Classification (NCBI taxonomy): domain Eukaryota; kingdom Metazoa; phylum Chordata; class Actinopteri; order Lampriformes; family Lampridae; genus Lampris; species Lampris incognitus. Next base: position 43,764,224 of record NC_079222.1, read on the forward strand.
AGTCAAACTGATTTATAATCCGACGAAGAGCAGTCAAACTGATTTATAAAAGTATGAAGAGAAGTCAAACTGTTTTATAAGCGGATGAACCGCAGTCAAACTGATTTAGAATCGGACGAAGAGCAGTCAAACTGTTCTATAGGAGGATGAAGCGCAGTCAAACTGGTTTATATGAGGATGAAGAGCAGTCAAACTGCTTTATAAGAGGATGAAGAGCAGTCAAACTGTTCTATACGAGGATGAAGCGCAGTCAAACTGGTTTATAGGAGGATGAAGAGCAGTCAAACTATTTTATAAGAGGATGAAGAGCAGTCAAACTGATTTATAATCCGACGAAGAGCAGTCAAACTGTTCTATAGGAGGATGAAGCGCAGTCAAACTGGTTTATAGGAGGATGAAGAGCAGTCAAACTGCTTTATAGGAGGATGAAGAGCAGTCAAACTGCTTTATAAAACGATGAAGAGCAGTCCAACTGTTTTATAAGAGGACGAAGAGCAGTCAAACTGATTTATAAGAGGATGAAGAGCAGTCAAACTCATTTATAAGAGAATGAAGAGCAGTCAAACTGATTTATAAGAGGATGAAGAGCAGTCAAACTGAATTATAAGAGTATGAAGAGCAGTCAAACTGCTTTATAAAACGATGAAGAGCGGTCAAACTGTTTTATAAGAGGACGAAGAGCAGTCAAACTGATTTATAAGAGGATGAAGAGCAGTCAAACTGCTTTATCAAAGGATGAAGAGCAGTCACACTGATTTATAAACGGACGAAGAGCAGTCAATAATCGGACGAAGAGCAGCCAAACTGTTCTATAGGAGGATGAAGCGCAGTCAAAATGTTTTACACGAGGATGTAGAGCAGTCAGACTGGTTTACAAGAGGTTGAAGAGCAGTAAAACTGTTTTATAAGAGGATGAAGAGCAGTCAAACCGATTTATAAGAGGATGAAGAGCAGTCAAACTGCTTTATAAAAGGATGAAGAGCAGTCAAACTGTTTTATAAGCAGACGAAGAGCAGTCAAACTGATTTATAATCGGACGAAGAGCAGTCAAACTGATTTATAAAAATATGAAGAGCAGTCAAACTGTTTTATAAGCGGATGAACCGCAGTCAAACTGATTTATAATCGGACGAAGAGCAGTCAAACTGATTTATAAGAGGATGAAGAGCAGTCAAACTGCTTTATAAGAGGATGAAGAGCAGTCAAACTGGTTTATATGAGGATGAAGAGCAGTCAAACTGCTTTATAAGAGGATGAAGAGCAGTCAAACTGGTTTATAGGAGGATGAAGAGCAGTCAAACTGCTTTATAGGAGGATGAAGAGCAGTCAAACTGCTTTATAAAACGATGAAGAGCAGTCCAACTGTTTTATAAGAGGACGAAGAGCAGTCAAACTGATTTATAAGAGGATAAAGAGCAGTCAAACTGATTTATAAGAGGAAGAAGAGCAGTCAAACTGCTTTATAAAAGGCTGAAGAGCAGTCAAACTGATTTATAATCGGACGAAGAGCAGTCAATGATCGGACGAAGAGCAGTCAAACTCTTCTATAGGAGGATGAAGCGCAGTCAAACTGTTTTACACGAGGATGTAGAGCAGTCAGACTGGTTTACAAGAGGATGAAGAGCAGTCAACCTGTTTTACAAGAGGATGAAGAGCAGTCAAACTGTTTTATAAGAGAATGAAGAGCAGTCTAACTGCTTTATAAGAGGATGAAGAGCAGTCAAACTGTTTTATAAGAGGACGAAGAGCAGTCAAACTGAATTATAATCGGATGAAGAGCAGTCAAACTGATTTATAAGAGGATGAAGAGCAGTCAAACTGCTTTATAAAAGGATGAAGAGCAGTCAAACTGTTTTATAAGAGGACGAAGAGCAGTCAAACTGTTTTATAAGCGGACGAACAGCAGTCAAACTGATTTATAAGAGGATGAAGAGCAATTAAACGGTTTTATAAGAGGATGAAGAGCAGTCAAATTGATTTATAAGAGGATGAAGAGGAGTCAAACTGATTTAAAATCGGACGAAGAGCAGTCAAACTGATTTATAATCGGACGAAGAGCAGTCAAACGGTTTTATAAGAGGATGAAGAGCAGTCAAATTGATTTATAAGAGGATGAAGAGCAGTCAAACTGCTTTATAAAAGGATGAAGAGAAGTCAAACTGTTTTATAAGAGGACGAAGAGCATTATAAGAGGACGAAGAGCAGTCAAACTGTTTTATAAGCGGACGAACAGCAGTCAAACTGATTTATAATCGGACGAAGAGCAGTCAAACTGATTTATAATCGGACGAAGAGCAGTCAAACGGTTTTATAAGAGGATGAAGAGCAGTCAAATTGATTTATAAGAGGATAAAGAGCAGTCAAACGGTTTTATAAGAGGATGAAGAGCAGTCAAATTGATTTATAAGGGGATGAAGAGCAGTCAAACTGATTTATAAGAGGATGAAGAGCAGTCAAACTGCTTTATAAAAGGCTGAAGAGCAGTCAAACTGATTTATAATCGGACGAAGAGCAGTCAATGATCGGACGAAGAGCAGTCAAACTCTTCTATAGGAGGATGAAGCGCAGTCAAACTGTTTTACACGAGGATGTAGAGCAGTCAGACTGGTTTACAAGAGGATGAAGAGCAGTCAACCTGTTTTACAAGAGGATGAAGAGCAGTCAAACTGTTTTATAAGAGAATGAAGAGCAGTCTAACTGCTTTATAAAAGGATGAAGAGCAGTCAAACTGTTTTATAAGAGGATGAAGAGCAGTCAAACTGCTTTATAAAAGGCTGAAGAGCAGTCTAACTGCTTTATAAAAGGATGAAGAGCAGTCAAACTGTTTTATAAGCGGACGAAGAGCAGTCAAACTGAATTATAATCGGATGAAGAGCAGTCAAACTGATTTATAAGAGGATGAAGAGCAGTCAAACTGCTTTATAAAAGGATGAAGAGCAGTCAAACTCTTCTATACGAGGATGAAGCGCAGTCAAACTGGTTTATAGGAGGATGAAGAGCAGTCAAACTATTTTATAAGAGGATGAAGAGCAGTCAAACTGATTTATAATCCGACGAAGAGCAGTCAAACTGTTCTATAGGAGGATGAAGCGCATTCAAACAGGTTTATAGGAGGACGAAGAGCAGTCAAACTGATTTATAAGAGGATGAAGAGCAGTCAAACTGATTTATAAGAGGATGAAGAGCAGTCAAACTGCTTTATAAAAGGCTGAAGAGCAGTCAAACTGATTTATAATCGGACGAAGAGCAGTCAATGATCGGACGAAGAGCAGTCAAACTCTTCTATAGGAGGATGAAGCGCAGTCAAATTGATTTATAAGAGGATGAAGAGCAGTCAAACTGCTTTATAAAAGGATGAAGAGAAGTCAAACTGTTTTATAAGAGGACGAAGAGCAGTCAAACTGATTTATAAGAGGATGAAGAGCAGTCAAACTGATTTATAAGAGGATGAAGAGCAGTCAAACTGCTTTATAAAACGATGAAGAGCAGTCAAACTGTTTTATAAGAGGACGAAGAGCAGTCAAACTGATTTATAAGAGGATGAAGAGCAGTCAAACTGCTTTATAAAAGGATGAAGAGCAGTCACACTGATTTATAAACGGACGAAGAGCAGTCAATAATCGGACGAAGAGCAGCCAAACTGTTCTATAGGAGGATGAAGCGCAGTCAAACTGTTTTACACGAGGATGTAGAGCAGTCAGACTGGTTTACAAGAGGTTGAAGAGCAGTAAAACTGTTTTATAAGAGGATGAAGAGCAGTCAAACTGATTTATAAGAGGATGAAGAGCAGTCAAACTGCTTTATAAAAGGATGAAGAGCAGTCAAACTGTTTTATAAGCAGACGAAGAGCAGTCAAACTGATTTATAATCGGACGAAGAGCAGTCAAACTGATTTATAAAAGTATGAAGAGCAGTCAAACTGTTTTATAAGCGGATGAACCGCAGTCAAACTGATTTATAATCGGACGAAGAGCAGTCAAACTGATTTATAAGAGGATGAAGAGCAGTCAAACTGCTTTATAAGAGGATGAAGAGCAGTCAAACTGTTCTATAGGAGGATGAAGCGCAGTCAAACTGGTTTATATGAGGATGAAGAGCAGTCAAACTGCTTTATAAGAGGATGAAGAGCAGTCAAACTGTTCTATACGAGGATGAAGCGCCGTCAAACTGGTTTATAGGAGGATGAAGAGCAGTCAAACTATTTTATAAGAGGATGAAGAGCAGTCAAACTGATTTATAATCCGACGAAGAGCAGTCAAACTGTTCTATAGGAGGATGAAGCGCAGTCAAACTGGTTTATAGGAGGATGAAGAGCAGTCAAACTGCTTTATAGGAGGATGAAAAGCAGTCAAACTGCTTTATAAAACGATGAAGAGCAGTCCAACTGTTTTATAAGAGGACGAAGAGCAGTCAAATTGATTTATAAGAGGATGAAGAGCAGTCAAACTGATTTATAAGAGGAAGAAGAGCAGTCAAACTGCTTTATAAAAGGCTGAACAGCAGTCAAACTGATTTATAATCGGACGAAGAGCAGTCAATGATCGGACGGAGAGCAGTCAAACTCTTCTATAGGAGGATGAAGCGCAGTCAAACTGTTTTACACGAGGATGTAGAGCAGTCAGACTGGTTTACAAGAGGATGAAGAGCAGTCAACCTGTTTTACAAGAGGCTGAAGAGCAGTCAAACTGTTTTATAAGAGAATGAAGAGCAGTCTAACTGCTTTATAAAAGGATAAAGAGCAGTCAAACTGTTTTATAAGAGGACGAAGAGCAGTCAAACTGAATTATAATCGGATGAAGAGCAGTCAAACTGCTTTATAAAACGATGAAGAGCAGTCAAACTGTTTTATAAGAGGACGAAGAGCAGTCAAACTGATTTATAAGAGGATGAAGAGCAGTCAAACTGCTTTATAAAAGGATGAAGAGCAGTCACACTGATTTATAAACGGACGAAGAGCAGTCAATAATCGGACGAAGAGCAGCCAAACTGTCCTATAGGAGGATGAAGCGCAGTCAAACTGTTTTACACGAGGATGTAGAGCAGTCAGACTGGTTTACAAGAGGTTGAAGAGCAGTAAAACTGTTTTATAAGAGGATGAAGAGCAGTCAAACTGATTTATAAGAGGATGAAGAGCAGTCAAACTGCTTTATAAAAGGATGAAGAGCAGTCAAACTGTTTTATAAGAGGACGAAGAGCAGTCAAACTGTTTTATAAGCGGACGAACAGCAGTCAAACTGATTTATAATCGGACGAAGAGCAGTCAAACTGATTTATAATCGGACGAAGAGCAGTCAGACGGTTTTATAAGAGGATGAAGAGCAGTCAAATTGATTTATAAGAGGATGAAGAGCAGTCATACGGTTTTATAAGAGGATGAAGAGCAGTCAAATTGATTTATAAGAGGATGAAGAGGAGTCAAACTGATTTATAATCGGACGAAGAGCAGTCAAACTGATTTATAATCGGACGAAGAGCAATCAAACGGTTTTATAAGAGGATGAAGAGCAGTCAAATTGATTTATAAGAGGATGAAGAGCAGTCAAACTGCTTTATAAAAGGATGAAGAGAAGTCAAACTGTTTTATAAGAGGACGAAGAGCAGTCAAACTGTTTTATAAGAGGACGAAGAGCAGTCAAACTGTTTTATAAGCGGACGAACAGCAGTCAAACTGATTTATAATCGGACGAAGAGCAGTCAAACTGATTTATAATCGGACGAAGAGCAGTCAAACGGTTTTATAAGAGGATGAAGAGCAGTCAAATTGATTTATAAGAGGATGAAGAGCAGTCAAACGGTTTTATAAGAGTATGAAGAGCAGTCAAATTGATTTATAAGAGGATGAAGAGCAGTCAAACTGATTTATAAGAGGATGAAGAGCAGTCAAACTGATTTATAAGAGGATGAAGAGCAGTCAAACTGCTTTATAAAAGGCTGAAGAGCAGTCAAACTGATTTATAATCGGACGAAGAGCAGTCAATGATCGGACGAAGAGCAGTCAAACTCTTCTATAGGAGGATGAAGCGCAGTCAAACTGTTTTACACGAGGATGTAGAGCAGTCAGACTGGTTTACAAGAGGATGAAGAGCAGTCAACCTGTTTTACAAGAGGATGAAGAGCAGTCAAACTGTTTTATAAGAGAATGAAGAGCAGTCTAACTGCTTTATAAAAGGATAAAGAGCAGTCAAACTGTTTTATAAGAGGACGAAGAGCAGTCAAACTGAATTATAATCGGATGAAGAGCAGTCAAACTGCTTTATAAAACGATGAAGAGCAGTCAAACTGTTTTATAAGAGGACGAAGAGCAGTCAAACTGATTTATAAGAGGATGAAGAGCAGTCAAACTGCTTTATAAAAGGATGAAGAGCAGTCACACTGATTTATAAACGGACGAAGAGCAGTCAATAATCGGACGAAGAGCAGCCAAACTGTCCTATAGGAGGATGAAGCGCAGTCAAACTGTTTTACACGAGGATGTAGAGCAGTCAGACTGGTTTACAAGAGGTTGAAGAGCAGTAAAACTGTTTTATAAGAGGATGAAGAGCAGTCAAACTGATTTATAAGAGGATGAAGAGCAGTCAGACTGCTTTATAAAAGGATGAAGAGCAGTCAAACTGTTTTATAAGAGGACGAAGAGCAGTCAAACTGTTTTATAAGCGGACGAACAGCAGTCAAACTGATTTATAATCGGACGAAGAGCAGTCAAACTGATTTATAATCGGACGAAGAGCAGTCAGACGGTTTTATAAGAGGATGAAGAGCAGTCAAATTGATTTATAAGAGGATGAAGAGCAGTCAAACGGTTTTATAAGAGGATGAAGAGCAGTCAAATTGATTTATAAGAGGATGAAGAGGAGTCAAACTGATTTATAATCGGACGAAGAGCAGTCAAACTGATTTATAATCGGACGAAGAGCAATCAAACGGTTTTATAAGAGGATGAAGAGCAGTCAAATTGATTTATAAGAGGATGAAGAGCAGTCAAACTGCTTTATAAAAGGATGAAGAGAAGTCAAACTGTTTTATAAGAGGACGAAGAGCAGTCAAACTGTTTTATAAGAGGACGAAGAGCAGTCAAACTGTTTTATAAGCGGACGAACAGCAGTCAAACTGATTTATAATCGGACGAAGAGCAGTCAAACTGATTTATAATCGGACGAAGAGCAGTCAAACGGTTTTATAAGAGGATGAAGAGCAGTCAAATTGATTTATAAGAGGATGAAGAGCAGTCAAACGGTTTTATAAGAGTATGAAGAGCAGTCAAATTGATTTATAAGAGGATGAAGAGCAGTCAAACTGATTTATAAGAGGATGAAGAGCAGTCAAACTGATTTATAAGAGGATGAAGAGCAGTCAAACTGCTTTATAAAAGGCTGAAGAGCAGTCAAACTGATTTATAATCGGACGAAGAGCAGTCAATGATCGGACGAAGAGCAGTCAAACTCTTCTATAGGAGGATGAAGCGCAGTCAAATTGATTTATAAGAGGATGAAGAGCAGTCAAACTGCTTTATAAAAGGATGAAGAGCAGTCAGACTGGTTTACAAGAGGATGAAGAGCAGTCAACCTGTTTTACAAGAGGATGAAGAGCAGTCAAACTGTTTTATAAGAGAATGAAGAGCAGTCTAACTGCTTTATAAAAGGATAAAGAGCAGTCAAACTGTTTTATAAGAGGACGAAGAGCAGTCAAACTGAATTATAATCGGATGAAGAGCAGTCAAACTGCTTTATAAAACGATGAAGAGCAGTCAAACTGTTTTATAAGAGGACGAAGAGCAGTCAAACTGATTTATAAGAGGATGAAGAGCAGTCAAACTGCTTTATAAAAGGATGAAGAGCAGTCACACTGATTTATAAACGGACGAAGAGCAGTCAATAATCGGACGAAGAGCAGCCAAACTGTCCTATAGGAGGATGAAGCGCAGTCAAACTGTTTTACACGAGGATGTAGAGCAGTCAGACTGGTTTACAAGAGGTTGAAGAGCAGTAAAACTGTTTTATAAGAGGATGAAGAGCAGTCAAACTGATTTATAAGAGGATGAAGAGCAGTCAGACTGCTTTATAAAAGGATGAAGAGCAGTCAAACTGTTTTATAAGAGGACGAAGAGCAGTCAAAATGTTTTATAAGCGGACGAACAGCAGTCAAAATGATTTATAATCGGACGAAGAGCAGTCAAACTGATTTATAATCGGACGAAGAGCAGTCAGACGGTTTTATAAGAGGATGAAGAGCAGTCAAATTGATTTATAAGAGGATGAAGAGCAGTCAAACGGTTTTATAAGAGGATGAAGAGCAGTCAAATTGATTTATAAGAGGATGAAGAGGAGTCAAACTGATTTATAATCGGACGAAGAGCAGTCAAACTGATTTATAATCGGACGAAGAGCAATCAAACGGTTTTATAAGAGGATGAAGAGCAGTCAAATTGATTTATAAGAGGATGAAGAGCAGTCAAACTGCTTTATAAAAGGATGAAGAGAAGTCAAACTGTTTTATAAGAGGACGAAGAGCAGTCAAACTGTTTTATAAGAGGACGAAGAGCAGTCAAACTGTTTTATAAGCGGACGAACAGCAGTCAAACTGATTTATAATCGGACGAAGAGCAGTCAAACTGATTTATAATCGGACGAAGAGCAGTCAAACGGTTTTATAAGAGGATGAAGAGCAGTCAAATTGATTTATAAGAGGATGAAGAGCAGTCAAACGGTTTTATAAGAGTATGAAGAGCAGTCAAATTGATTTATAAGAGGATGAAGAGCAGTCAAACTGATTTATAAGAGGATGAAGAGCAGTCAAACTGATTTATAAGAGGATGAAGAGCAGTCAAACTGCTTTATAAAAGGCTGAAGAGCAGTCAAACTGATTTATAATCGGACGAAGAGCAGTCAATGATCGGACGAAGAGCAGTCAAACTCTTCTATAGGAGGATGAAGCGCAGTCAAATTGATTTATAAGAGGATGAAGAGCAGTCAAACTGCTTTATAAAAGGATGAAGAGAAGTCAAACTGTTTTATAAGAGGACGAAGAGCAGTCAAACTGATTTATAAGAGGATGAAGAGCAGTCAAACTGATTTATAAGAGGATGAAGAGCAGTCAAACTGCTTTATAAAAGGATGAAGAGCAGTCAAACTGTATTATAAGAGGACGAAGAGCAGTCAAACTGATTTATAAGAGGATGAAGAGCAGTCAAACTGCTTTATAAAAGGATGAAGAGCAGTCACACTGATTTATAAACGGACGAAGAGCAGTCAATAATCGGACGAAGAGCAGCCAAACTGTTCTATAGGAGGATGAAGCGCAGTCAAACTGTTTTACACGAGGATGTAGAGCAGTCAGACTGGTTTACAAGAGGTTGAAGAGCAGTAAAACTGTTTTATAAGAGGATGAAGAGCAGTCAAACTGATTTATAAGAGGATGAAGAGCAGTCAAACTGCTTTACAAAAGGATGAAGAGCAGTCAAACTGTTTTATAAGCAGACGAAGAGCAGTCAAACTGATTTATAATCGGACGAAGAGCAGTCAAACTGATTTATAAAAGTATGAAGAGCAGTCAAACTGTTTTATAAGCGGATGAACCGCAGTCAAACTGATTTATAATCGGACGAAGAGCAGTCAAACTGATTTATAAGAGGATGAAGAGCAGTCAAACTGCTTTATAAGAGGATGAAGAGCAGTCAAACTGTTCTATAGGAGGATGAAGCGCAGTCAAACTGGTTTATATGAGGATGAAGAGCAGTCAAACTGCTTTATAAGAGGATGAAGAGCAGTCAAACTGCTTTATAAAACGATGAAGAGCAGTCCAACTGTTTTATAAGAGGACGAAGAGCAGTCAAATTGATTTATAAGAGGATGAAGAGCAGTCAAACTGATTTATAAGAGGAAGAAGAGCAGTCAAACTGCTTTATAAAAGGCTGAAGAGCAGTCAAACTGATTTATAGGAGGATGAAGAGCAGTCAATAATCGGACGAAGAGCAGCCAAACTGTTCTATAGGAGGATGAAGCGCAGTCAAACTGTTTTACACGAGGATGTAGAGCAGTCAGACTGGTTTACAAGAGGATGAAGAGCAGTCAACCTGTTTTACAAGAGGATGAAGAGCAGTCAAACTGTTTTATAAGAGAATGAAGAACAGTCTAACTGCTTTATAAAAGGATAAAGAGCAGTCAAACTATTTTATAAGAGGACGAAGAGCAGTCAAACTGAATTATAATCGGATGAAGAGCAGTCAAACTGCTTTATAAAACGATGAAGAGCAGTCAAACTGTTTTATAAGAGGACGAAGAGCAGTCAAACTGATTTATAAGAGGATGAAGAGCAGTCAAACTGCTTTATAAAAGGATGAAGAGCAGTCACACTGATTTATAAACGGACGAAGAGCAGTCAATAATCGGACGAAGAGCAGCCAAACTGTTCTATAGGAGGATGAAGCGCAGTCAAACTGTTTTACACGAGGATGTAGAGCAGTCAGACTGGTTTACAAGAGGTTGAAGAGCAGTAAAACTGTTTTATAAGAGGATGAAGAGCAGTCAAACTGATTTATAAGAGGATGAAGAGCAGTCAAACTGCTTTATAAAAGGATGAAGAGCAGTCAAACTGTTTTATAAGAGGACAAAGAGCAGTCAAACTGTTTTATAAGCGGACGAACAGCAGTCAAACTGATTTATAATCGGACGAAGAGCAGTCAAACTGATTTATAATCGGACGAAGAGCAGTCAGACGGTTTTATAAGAGGATGAAGAGCAGTCAAATTGATTTATAAGAGGATGAAGAGCAGTCAAACGGTTTTATAAGAGGATGAAGAGCAGTCAAATTGATTTATAAGAGGATGAAGAGGAGTCAAACTGATTTATAATCGGACGAAGAGCAGTCAAACTGATTTATAATCGGACGAAGAGCAATCAAACGGTTTTATAAGAGGATGAAGAGCAGTCAAATTGATTTATAAGAGGATGAAGAGCAGTCAAACTGCTTTATAAAAGGATGAAGAGAAGTCAAACTGTTTTATAAGAGGACGAAGAGCAGTCAAACTGTTTTATAAGAGGACGAAGAGCAGTCAAACTGTTTTATAAGCGGACGAACAGCAGTCAAACTGATTTATAATCGGACGAAGAGCAGTCAAACTGATTTATAATCGGACGAAGAGCAGTCAAACGGTTTTATAAGAGGATGAAGAGCAGTCAAATTGATTTATAAGAGGATGAAGAGCAGTCAAACGGTTTTATAAGAGTATGAAGAGCAGTCAAATTGATTTATAAGAGGATGAAGAGCAGTCAAACTGATTTATAAGAGGATGAAGAGCAGTCAAACTGATTTATAAGAGGATGAAGAGCAGTCAAACTGCTTTATAAAAGGCTGAAGAGCAGTCAAACTGATTTATAATCGGACGAAGAGCAGTCAATGATCGGACGAAGAGCAGTCAAACTCTTCTATAGGAGGATGAAGCGCAGTCAAATTGATTTATAAGAGGATGAAGAGCAGTCAAACTGCTTTATAAAAGGATGAAGAGAAGTCAAACTGTTTTATAAGAGGACGAAGAGCAGTCAAACTGATTTATAAGAGGATGAAGAGCAGTCAAACTGATTTATAAGAGGATGAAGAGCAGTCAAACTGCTTTATAAAACGATGAAGAGCAGTCAAACTGTATTATAAGAGGACGAAGAGCAGTCAAACTGATTTATAAGAGGATGAAGAGCAGTCAAACTGCTTTATAAAAGGATGAAGAGCAGTCACACTGATTTATAAACGGACGAAGAGCAGTCAATAATCGGACGAAGAGCAGCCAAACTGTTCTATAGGAGGATGAAGCGCAGTCAAACTGTTTTACACGAGGATGTAGAGCAGTTAGACTGGTTTACAAGAGGTTGAAGAGCAGTAAAACTGTTTTATAAGAGGATGAAGAGCAGTCAAACTGATTTATAAGAGGATGAAGAGCAGTCAAACTGCTTTATAAAAGGATGAAGAGCAGTCAAACTGTTTTATAAGCAGATGAAGAGCAGTCAAACTGATTTATAATCGGACGAAGAGCAGTCAAACTGATTTATAAAAGTATGAAGAGCAGTCAAACTGTTCTATAGGAGGATGAAGCGCAGTCAAACTGGTTTATATGAGGATGAAGAGCAGTCAAACTGCTTTATAAGAGGATGAAGAGCAGTCAAACTGCTTTATAAAACGATGAAGAGCAGTCCAACTGTTTTATAAGAGGACGAAGAGCAGTCAAATTGATTTATAAGAGGATGAAGAGCAGTCAAACTGATTTATAAGAGGAAGAAGAGCAGTCAAACTGCTTTATAAAAGGCTGAAGAGCAGTCAAACTGATTTATAGGAGGATGAAGAGCAGTCAAACTATTTTATAAGAGGATGAAGAGCAGTCAAACTGATTTATAATCCGACGAAGAGCAGTCAAACTGTTCTATAGGAGGATGAAGCGCAGTCAAACTGGTTTATAAGAGGATGAAGAGCAGTCAAACTGCTTTATAGGAGGATGAAGAGCAGTCAAACTGCTTTATAAAACGATGAAGAGCAGTCCAACTGTTTTATAAGAGGACGAAGAGCAGTCAAATTGATTTATAAGAGGATGAAGAGCAGTCAAACTGATTTATAAGAGGAAGAAGAGCAGTCAAACTGCTTTATAAAAGGCTGAAGAGCAGTCAAACTGATTTATAATCGGACGAAGAGCAGTCAATGATCGGACGAAGAGCAGTCAAACTCTTCTATAGGAGGATGAAGCGCAGTCAAACTGTTTTACACGAGGATGTAGAGCAGTCAGACTGGTTTACAAGAGGATGAAGAGCAGTCAACCTGTTAAACAAGAGGATGAAGAGCAGTCAAACTGTTTTATAAGAGAATGAAGAGCAGTCTAACTGCTTTATAAAAGGATAAAGAGCAGTCAAACTGTTTTATAAGAGGACGAAGAGCAGTCAAACTGAATTATAATCGGATGAAGAGCAGTCAAACTGATTTATAAGAGGATGAAGAGCAGTCAAACTGCTTTATAAAAGGATGAAGAGCAGTCAAACTGTTTTATAAGAGGACGAAGAGCAGTCAAACTGTTTTATAAGCGGACGAACAGCAGTCAAACTGATTTATAATCGGACGAAGAGCAGTCAAACTGATTTATAATCGGACGAAGAGCAGTCAAACGGTTTTATAAGAGGATGAAGAGCAGTCAAATTGATTTATAAGAGGATGAAGAGCAGTCAAACGGTTTTATAAGAGGATGAAGAGCAGTCAAATTGATTTATAAGAGGATGAAGAGGAGTCAAACTGATTTATAATCGGACGAAGAGCAGTCAAACTGATTTATAATCGGACGAAGAGCAATCAAACGGTTTTATAAGAGGATGAAGAGCAGTCAAATTGATTTATAAGAGGATGAAGAGCAGTCAAACTGCTTTATAAAAGGATGAAGAGAAGTCAAACTGTTTTATAAGAGGACGAAGAGCAGTCAAACTGTTTTATAAGAGGACGAAGAGCAGTCAAACTGTTTTATAAGCGGACGAACAGCAGTCAAACTGATTTATAATCGGACGAAGAGCAGTCAAACTGATTTATAATCGGACGAAGAGCAGTCAAACGGTTTTATAAGAGGATGAAGAGCAGTCAAATTGATTTATAAGAGGATGAAGAGCAGTCAAACGGTTTTATAAGAGGATGAAGAGCAGTCAAATTGATTTATAAGAGGATGAAGAGCAGTCAAACTGATTTATAAGAGGATGAAGAGCAGTCAAACTGCTTTATAAAAGGCTGAAGAGCAGTCAAACTGATTTATAATCGGACGAAGAGCAGTCAATGATCGGACGAAGAGCAGTCAAACTCTTCTATAGGAGGATGAAGCGCAGTCAAACTGTTTTACACGAGGATGTAGAGCAGTCAGACTGGTTTACAAGAGGATGAAGAGCAGTCAACCTGTTTTACAAGAGGATGAAGAGCAGTCAAACTGTTTTATAAGAGAATGAAGAGCAGTCTAACTGCTTTATAAAAGGATGAAGAGCAGTCAAACTGTTTTATAAGAGGATGAAGAGCAGTCAAACTGCTTTATAAAAGGCTGAAGAGCAGTCTAACTGCTTTATAAAAGGATGAAGAGCAGTCAAACTGTTTTATAAGAGGACGAAGAGCAGTCAAACTGAATTATAATCGGATGAAGAGCAGTGAAACTGATTTATAAGAGGATGAAGAGCAGTCAAACTGCTTTATAAAAGGATGAAGAGCAGTCAAACTGTTCTATACGAGGATGAAGCGCAGTCAAACTGGTTTATAGGAGGATGAAGAGCAGTCAAACTATTTTATAAGAGGTTGAAGAGCAGTCAAACTGAATTATAATCCGACAAAGAGCAGTCAAACTGTTCTATAGGAGGATGAAGGGCAGTCAAACTGGTTTATAGGAGGACGAAGAGCAGTCAAACTGATTTATAAGAGGATGAAGAGCAGTCAAACTGCTTTATAAGAGGATGAAGAGCAGTCAAACTGCTTTATAAAAGGCTGAAGAGCAGTCAAACTGATTTATAATCGGACGAAGAGCAGTCAATGATCGGAGGAAGAGCAGTCAAACTCTTCTATAGGAGGATGAAGCGCAGTCAAACTGTTTTACACGAGGATGTAGAGCAGTCAGACTGGTTTACAAGAGGATGAAGAGCAGTCAACCTGTTTTATAATAGAATGAAGAGCAGTCTAACTGCTTTATAAAACGATGAAGAGCAGTCAAACTGTTTTATAAGAGGACGAAGAGCAGTCAAACTGAATTATAATCGGATGAAGAGCAGTCAAACTGATTTATAAGAGGATGAAGAGAAGTCAAACTGCTTTATAAAAGGATGAAGAGCAGTCAAACTGTTTTATAAGAGGACGAAGAGCAGTCAAACTGTTTTATAAGCGTACGAACAGCAGTCAAACTGATTTATAATCGGACGAAGAGCAGTCAAACTGATTTATAATCGGACGAAGAGCAGTCAAACGGTTTTATAAGAGGATGAAGAGCAGTCAAATTGATTTATAAGAGGATGAAGATCAGTCAAACGGTTTTATAAGAGGATGAAGAGCAGTCAAATTGATTTATAAGAGGATGAAGAGCAGTCAAACTGATTTATAATCGGACGAAGAGCAGTCAAACTGATTTATAATCGGACGAAAAGCAGTCAAACGGTTTTATAAGAGGATGAAGAGCAGTCAAATTGATTTATAAGAGGATGAAGAGCAGTCAAACTGCTTTATAAAAGGATGAAGAGAAGTCAAACTGTTTTATAAGAGGACGAAGAGCAGTCAAACTGATTTATAAGAGGATGAAGAGCAGTCAAACTGATTTATAAGAGGATGAAGAGCAGTGAAACTGCTTTATAAAACGATGAAGAGCAGTCAAACTGTTTTATAAGAGAACGAAGAGCAGTCAAACTGATTTATAAGAGGATGAAGAGCAGTCAAACTTATTTATAAGATGATGAAGAGCAGTCAAACTGCTTTATAAAAGGATGAAGAGCAGTCAAACTGATTTATAAACGGACGAAGAGCAGTCAATAATCGGACGAAGAGCAGCCAAACTGTTCTATAGGAGGATGAAGCGCAGTCAAACTGTTTTACACGAGGATGTAGAGCAGTCAGACTGGTTTACAAGAGTATCAAGAGCAGTCAACCTGTTTTACAAGAGGTTGAAGAGCAGTAAAACTGTTTTATAAGAGGATGAAGAGCAGTCAAACTGCTTTATAAGAGGATGAAGAGCAGTCAAACTGCTTTATAAAAGGATGAAGAGCAGTCAAACTGATTTATAAACGGACGAAGAGCAGTCAATAATCGGACGAAGAGCAGCCAAACTGTTCTATAGGAGGATGAAGCGCAGTCAAACTGTTTTACACGAGGATGTAGAGCAGTCAGACTGGTTTACAAGAGTATGAAGAGCAGTCAAACTGTTTTATAAGAGGACGAAGAGCAGTCAAACTGATTTATAATCGGACGAAGAGCAGTCAAACTGTTCTATACGAGGATGAAGCGCAGTCAAACTGGTTTATAGGAGGATGAAGAGCAGTCAAACTATTTTATAAGAGGATGAAGAGCAGTCAAACTGATTTATAATCCGACGAAGAGCAGTCAAACTGTTCTATAGGAGGATGAAGCGCAGTCAAACTGGTTTATAGGAGGACGAAGAGCAGTCAAACTGATTTATAAGAGGATGAAGAGCAGTCAAACTGATTTATAAGAGGATGAAGAGCAGTCAAACTGCTTTATAAAAGGCTGAAGAGCAGTCAAAATGATTTATAATTGGACGAAGAGCAGTCAATGATCGGACGAAGAGCAGTCAAACTCTTGTATAGGAGGATGAAGCGCAGTCAAACTGTTTTACACGAGGATGTAGAGCAGTCAGACTGGTTTACAAGAGGATGAAGAGCAGTCAACCTGTTTTACAAGAGGATGAAGAGCAGTCAAACTGTTTTATAAGAGAATGAAGAGCAGTCTAACTGCTTTATAAAAGGATGAAGAGCAGTCAAACTGTTTTATAAGAGGACGAAGAGCAGTCAAACTGAATTATAATCGGATGAAGAGCAGTCAAACTGATTTATAAGAGGATGAAGAGCAGTCAAACTGCTTTATAAAAGGATGAAGAGCAGTCAAACTGTTTTATAAGAGGACGAAGAGCAGTCAAACTGTTTTATAAGCGGACGAAGAGCAGTCAAACGGTTTTATAAGAGGATGAAGAGCAGTCAAATTGATTTATAAGAGGATGAAGAGCAGTCAAACGGTTTTATAAGAGGATGAAGAGCAGTCAAATTGATTTATAAGAGGATGAAGAGCAGTCAAACTGATTTATAATCGGACGAAGAGCAGTCAAACTGATTTATAATCGGACGAAAAGCAGTCAAACGGTTTTATAAGAGGATGAAGAGCAGTCAAATTGATTTATAAGAGGATGAAGAGCAGTCAAACTGCTTTATAAAAGGATGAAGAGAAGCCAAACTGTTTTATAAGAGGACAAAGAGCAGTCAAACTGATTTATAAGAGGATGAAGAGCAGTCAAACTGATTTATAAGAGGATGAAGAGCAGTGAAACTGCTTTATAAAACGATGAAGAGCAGTCAAACTGTTTTATAAGAGAACGAATAGCAGTCAAACTGATTTATAAGAGGATGAAGAGCAGTCAAACCTATTTATAAGATGATGAAGAGCAGTCAAACTGCTTTATAAAAGGATGAAGAGCAGTCAAACTGATTTATAAACGGACGAAGAGCAGTCAATAATCGGACGAAGAGCAGCCAAACTGTTCTATAGGAGGATGAAGCGCAGTCAAACTGTTTTACACGAGGATGTAGAGCAGTCAGACTGGTTTACAAGAGTATGAAGAGCAGTCAACCTGTTTTACAAGAGGTTGAAGAGCAGTAAAACTGTTTTATAAGAGGATGAAGAGCAGTCAAACTGCTTTATAAGAGGATGAAGAGCAGTCAAACTGCTTTATAAAAGGATGAAGAGCAGTCAAACTGTTTTATAAGCAGACGAAGAGCAGTCAAACTGATTTATAATCCGACGAAGAGCAGTCAAACTGATTTATAAAAGTATGAAGAGAAGTCAAACTGTTTTATAAGCGGATGAACCGCAGTCAAACTGATTTATAATCTGACGAAGAGCAGTCAAACTGTTCTATAGGAGGATGAAGCGCAGTCAAACTGGTTTATATGAGGATGAAGAGCAGTCAAACTGCTTTATAAGAGGACGAAGAGCAGTCAAACTGTTCTATACGAGGATGAAGAGCAGTCCAACTGTTTTATAAGAGGACGAAGAGCAGTCAAACTGATTTATAAGAGGATGAAGAGCAGTCAAACTCATTTATAAGAGGATGAAGAGCAGTCAAACTGCTTTATAAAAGGCTGAAGAGCAGTCAAACTGATTTATAATCGGACGAAGAGCAGTCAATGATCGGACGAAGAGCAGTCAAACTCTTCTATAGGAGGATGAAGCGCAGTCAAATTGATTTATAAGATGATGAAGAGCAGTCAAACTGCTTTACAAAAGGATGAAGAGAAGTCAAACTGTTTTATAAGAGGACGAAGAGCAGTCAAACTGATTTATAAGAGGATGAAGAGCAGTCAAACTGATTTATAAGAGGATGAAGAGCAGTCAAACTGCTTTATAAAACGATGAAGAGCAGTCAAACTGTTTTATAAGAGGACGAAGAGCAGTCAAACTGATTTATAAGAGGATGAAGAGCAGTCAAACTGCTTTATAAAAGGATGAAGAGCAGTCACACTGATTTATAAACGGACGAAGAGCAGTCAATAATCGGACGAAGAGCAGCCAAACTGTTCTATAGGAGGATGAAGCGCAGTCAAACTGTTTTACACGAGGATGTAGAGCAGTCAGACTGGTTTACAAGAGGTTGAAGAGCAGTAAAACTGTTTTATAAGAGGATGAAGAGCAGTCAAACTGATTTATAAGAGGATGAAGAGCAGTCAAACTGCTTTATAAAAGGATGAAGAGCAGTCAAACTGTTTTATAAGCAGACGAAGAGCAGTCAAACTGATTTATAATCGGACGAAGAGCAGTCAAACTGATTTATAAAAGTATGAAGAGCAGTCAAACTGTTTTATAAGCGGATGAACCGCAGTCAAACTGATTTATAATCGGACGAAGAGCAGTCAAACTGATTTATAAGAGGATGAAGAGCAGTCAAACTGCTTTATAAGAGGATGAAGAGCAGTCAAACTGTTCTATAGGAGGATGAAGCGCAGTCAAACTGGTTTATATGAGGATGAAGAGCAGTCAAACTGCTTTATAAGAGGATGAAGCGCAGTCAAACTGTTTTACACGAGGATGTAGAGCAGTCAGACTGGTTTACAAGAGTATGAAGAGCAGTCAACCTGTTTTACAAGAGGTTGAAGAGCAGTAAAACTGTTTTATAAGAGGATGAAGAGCAGTCAAACTGCTTTATAAGAGGATGAAGAGCAGTCAAACTGCTTTATAAAAGGATGAAGAGCAGTCAAACTGTTTTATAAGCAGACGAAGAGCAGTCAAACTGATTTATAATCCGACGAAGAGCAGTCAAACTGATTTATAAAAGTATGAAGAGAAGTCAAACTGTTTTATAAGCGGATGAACCGCAGTCAAACTGATTTATAATCTGACGAAGAGCAGTCAAACTGTTCTATAGGAGGATGAAGCGCAGTCAAACTGGTTTATATGAGGATGAAGAGCAGTCAAACTGCTTTATAAGAGGATGAAGAGCAGTCAAACTGTTCTATACGAGGATGAAGAGCAGTCCAACTGTTTTATAAGAGGACGAAGAGCAGTCAAACTGATTTATAAGAGGATGAAGAGCAGTCCAACTCATTTATAAGAGGATGAAGAGCAGTCAAACTGCTTTATAAAAGGCTGAAGAGCAGTCAAACTGATTTATAATCGGACGAAGAGCAGTCAATGATCGGACGAAGAGCAGTCAAACTCTTCTATAGGAGGATGAAGCGCAGTCAAATTGATTTATAAGATGATGAAGAGCAGTCAAACTGCTTTATAAAAGGATGAAGAGAAGTCAAACTGTTTTATAAGAGGACGAAGAGCAGTCAAACTGATTTATAAGAGGATGAAGAGCAGTCAAACTGATTTATAAGAGGATGAAGAGCAGTCAAACTGCTTTATAAAACGATGAAGAGCAGTCAAACAGTTTTATATGAGGACGAAGAGCAGTCAAACTGATTTATAAGAGGATGAAGAGCAGTCAAACTGATTTATAGGAGGATGAAGAGCAGTCAAACTGCTTTATAAAAGGCTGAAGAGCAGTCAAACTGATTTATAATCGGACGAAGAGCAGTCAATGATCGGACGAAGAGCAGTCAAACTCTTCTATAGGAGGATGAAGCGCAGTCAAATTGATTTATAAGAGGATGAAGAGCAGTCAAACTGCTTTATAAAAGGATGAAGAGAAGTCATACTGTTTTATAAGAGGACGAAGAGCAGTCAAACTGATTTATAAGAGGATGAAGAGCAGTCAAACTGATTTATAAGAGGATGAAGAGCAGTCAAACTGCTTTATAAAACGATGAAGAGCAGTCAAACTGTTTTATAAGAGGACGAAGAGCAGTCAAACTGATTTATAAGAGGATGAAGAGCAGTCAAACTGCTTTATAAAAGGATGAAGAGCAGTCACACTGATTTATAAACGGACGAAGAGCAGTCACTAATCGGACGAAGAGCAGCCAAACTGTTCTATAGGAGGATGAAGCGCAGTCAAACTGTTTTACACGAGGATGTAGAGCAGTCAGACTGGTTTACAAGAGGTTGAAGAGCAGTAAAACTGTTTTATAAGAGGATGAAGAGCAGTCAAACTGATTTATAAGAGGATGAAGAGCAGTCAAACTGCTTTATAAAAGGATGAAGAGCAGTCAAACTGTTTTATAAGCAGACGAAGAGCAGTCACACTGATTTATAATCGGACGAAGAGCAGTCAAACTGATTTATAAAAGTATGAAGAGCAGTCAAACTGTTTTATAAGCGGATGAACCGCAGTCAAACTGATTTATAATCGGACGAAGAGCAGTCAAACTGATTTATAAGAGGATGAAGAGCAGTCAAACTGCTTTATAAGAGGATGAAGAGCAGTCAAACTGTTCTATAGGAGGATGAAGCGCAGTCAAACTGGTTTATATGAGGATGAAGAGCAGTCAAACTGCTTTATAAGAGGATGAAGAGCAGTCAAACTGTTCTATACGAGGATGAAGCGCAGTCAAACTGGTTTATAGGAGGATGAAGAGCAGTCAAACTATTTTATAAGAGGATGAAGAGCAGTCAAACTGATTTATAATCCGACGAAGAGCAGTCAAACTGTTCTATAGGAGGATGAAGCGCAGTCAAACTGGTTTATAGGAGGATGAAGAGCAGTCAAACTGCTTTATAGGAGGATGAAGAGCAGTCAAACTGCTTTATAAAACGATGAAGAGCAGTCCAACTGTTTTATAAGAGGACGAAGAGCAGTCAAATTGATTTATAAGAGGATGAAGAGCAGTCAAACTGATTTATAAGAGGAAGAAGAGCAGTCAAACTGCTTTATAAAAGGCTGAAGAGCAGTCAAACTGATTTATAATCGGACGAAGAGCAGTCAATGATCGGACGAAGAGCAGTCAAACTCTTCTATAGGAGGATGAAGCGCAGTCAAACTGAATTATAATCGGATGAAGAGCAGTCAAACTGATTTATAAGAGGATGAAGAGCAGTCAAACTGCTTTATAAAAGGATGAAGAGCAGTCAAACTGTTTTATAAGAGGACGAAGAGCAGTCAAACTGTTTTATAAGCGGACGAACAGCAGTCAAACTGATTTATAATCGGACGAAGAGCAGTCAAACTGATTTATAATCGGACGAAGAGCAGTCAAACGGTTTTATAAGAGGATGAAGAGCAGTCAAATTGATTTATAAGAGGATGAAGAGCAGTCAAACGGTTTTATAAGAGGATGAAGAGCAGTCAAATTGATTTATAAGAGGATGAAGAGGAGTCAAACTGATTTATAATCGGACGAAGAGCAGTCAAACTGATTTATAATCGGACGAAGAGCAATCAAACGGTTTTATAAGAGGATGAAGAGCAGTCAAATTCATTTATAAGAAGATGAAGAGCAGTCAAACTGCTTTATAAAAGGATGAAGAGAAGTCAAACTGTTTTATAAGAGGACGAAGAGCAGTCAAACTGTTTTATAAGAGGACGAAGAGCAGTCAAACTGTTTTATAAGCGGACGAACAGCAGTCAAACTGATTTATAATCGGACGAAGAGCAGTCAAACTGATTTATAATCGGACGAAGAGGCGTCAAACGGTTTTATAAGAGGATGAAGAGCAGTCAAATTGATTTATAAGAGGATGAAGAGCAGTCAAACGGTTTTATAAGAGGATGAAGAGCAGTCAAATTGATTTATAAGAGGATGAAGAGCAGTCAAACTGCTTTATAAAAGGCTGAAGAGCAGTCAAACTGATTTATAATCGGACGAAGAGCAGTCAATGATCGGACGAAGAGCAGTCAAACTCTTCTATAGGAGGATGAAGCGCAGTCAAATTGATTTATAAGAGGATGAAGAGCAGTCAAACTGCTTTATAAAAGGATGAAGAGAAGTCAAACTGTTTTATAAGAGGACGAAGAGCAGTCAAACTGATTTATAAGAGGATGAAGAGCAGTCAAACTGATTTATAAGAGGATGAAGAGCAGTCAAACTGCTTTATAAAACGATGAAGAGCAGTCAAACTGTATTATAAGAGGACGAAGAGCAGTCAAACTGATTTATAAGAGGATGAAGAGCAGTCAAACTGCTTTATAAAAGGATGAAGAGCAGTCACACTGATTTATAAACGGACGAAGAGCAGTCAATAATCGGATGAAGAGCAGCCAAACTGTTCTATAGGAGGATGAAGCGCAGTCAAACTGCTTTACACGAGGATGTAGAGCAGTCAGACTGGTTTACAAGAGGTTGAAGAGCAGTAAAACTGTTTTATAAGAGGATGAAGAGCAGTCAAACTGATTTATAAGAGGATGAAGAGCAGTCAAACTGCTTTATAAAAGGATGAAGAGCAGTCAAACTGTTTTATAAGCAGACGAAGAGCAGTCAAACTGATTTATAATCGGACGAAGAGCAGTCAAACTGATTTATAAAAGTATGAAGAGCAGTCAAACTGTTTTATAAGCGGATGAACCGCAGTCAAACTGATTTATAATCGGACGAAGAGCAGTCAAACTGATTTATAAGAGGATGAAGAGCAGTCAAACTGCTTTATAAGAGGATGAAGAGCAGTCAAACTGTTCTATAGGAGGATGAAGCGCAGTCAAACTGGTTTATATGAGGATGAAGAGCAGTCAAACTGCTTTATAAGAGGATGAAGAGCAGTCAAACTGCTTTATAAAACGATGAAGAGCAGTCCAACTGTTTTATAAGAGGACGAAGAGCAGTCAAATTGATTTATAAGAGGATGAAGAGCAGTCAAACTGATTTATAAGAGGAAGAAGAGCAGTCAAACTGCTTTATAAAAGGCTGAAGAGCAGTCAAACTGATTTATAGGAGGATGAAGAGCAGTCAAACTATTTTATAAGAGGATGAAGAGCAGTCAAACTGATTTATAATCCGACGAAGAGCAGTCAAACTGTTCTATAGGAGGATGAAGCGCAGTCAAACTGGTTTATAGGAGGATGAAGAGCAGTCAAACTGCTTTATAGGAGGATGAAGAGCAGTCAAACTGCTTTATAAAACGATGAAGAGCAGTCCAACTGTTTTATAAGAGGACGAAGAGCAGTCAAATTGATTTATAAGAGGATGAAGAGCAGTCAAACTGATTTATAAGAGGAAGAAGAGCAGTCAAACTGCTTTATAAAAGGCTGAAGAGCAGTCAAACTGATTTATAATCCGACGAAGAGCAGTCAATGATCGGACGAAGAGCAGTCAAACTCTTCTATAGGAGGATGAAGCGCAGTCAAACTGAATTATAATCGGATGAAGAGCAGTCAAACTGATTTATAAGAGGATGAAGAGCAGTCAAACTGCTTTATAAAAGGATGAAGAGCAGTCAAACTGTTTTATAAGAGGACGAAGAGCAGTCAAACTGTTTTATAAGCGGACGAACAGCAGTCAAACTGATTTATAATCGGACGAAGAGCAGTCAAACTGATTTATAATCGGACGAAGAGCAGTCAAACGGTTTTATAAGAGGATGAAGAGCAGTCAAATTGATTTATAAGAGGATGAAGAGCAGTCAAACGGTTTTATAAGAGGATGAAGAGCAGTCAAATTGATTTATAAGAGGATGAAGAGGAGTCAAACTGATTTATAATCGGACGAAGAGCAGTCAAACTGATTTATAATCGGACGAAGAGCGATCAAACGGTTTTATAAGAGGATGAAGAGCAGTCAAATTGATATATAAGAGGATGAAGAGCAGTCAAACTGCTTTATAAAAGGATGAAGAGAAGTCAAACTGTTTTATAAGAGGACGAAGAGCAGTCAAACTGTTTTATAAGAGGACGAAGAGCAGTCAAACTGTTTTATAAGCGGACGAACAGCAGTCAAACTGATTTATAATCGGACGAAGAGCAGTCAAACTGATTTATAATCGGACGATGAGGCGTCAAACGGTTTTATAAGAGGATGAAGAGCAGTCAAATTGATTTATAAGAGGATGAAGAGCAGTCAAACGGTTTTATAAGAGGATGAAGAGCAGTCAAATTGATTTATAAGAGGATGAAGAGCAGTCAAACTGATTTATAAGAGGATGAAGAGCAGTCAAACTGATTTATAAGAGGATGAAGAGCAGTCAAACTGCTTTATAAAAGGCTGAAGAGCAGTCAAACTGATTTATAATCGGACGAAGAGCAGTCAATGATCGGACGAAGAGCAGTCAAACTCTTCTATAGGAGGATGAAGCGCAGTCAAATTGATTTATAAGAGGATGAAGAGCAGTCAAACTGCTTTATAAAAGGATGAAGAGAAGTCAAACTGTTTTATAAGAGGACGAAGAGCAGTCAAACTGATTTATAAGAGGATGAAGAGCAGTCAAACTTATTTATAAGAGGATGAAGAGCAGTCAAACTGCTTTATAAAACGATGAAGAGCAGTCAAACTGTATTATAAGAGGACGAAGAGCAGTCAAACTGATTTGTAAGAGGATGAAGAGCAGTCAAACTGCTTTATAAAAGGATGAAGAGCAGTCACACTGATTTATAAACGGACGAAGAGCAGTCAATAATCGGACGAAGAGCAGCCAAACTGTTCTATAGGAGGATGAAGCGCAGTCAAACTGTTTTACACGAGGATGTAGAGCAGTCAGACTGGTTTACAAGAGGTTGAAGAGCAGTAAAACTGTTTTATAAGAGGATGAAGAGCAGTCAAACTGATTTATAAGAGGATGAAGAGCAGTCAAACTGCTTTATAAAAGGATGAAGAGCAGTCAAACTGTTTTATAAGCAGACGAAGAGCAGTCAAACTGATTTATAATCGGACGAAGAGCAGTCAAACTGATTTATAAAAGTATGAAGAGCAGTCAAACTGTTTTATAAGCGGATGAACCGCAGTCAAACTGATTTATAATCGGACGAAGAGCAGTCAAACTGATTTATAAGAGGATGAAGAGCAGTCAAACTGCTTTATAAGAGGATGAAGAGCAGTCAAACTGTTCTATAGGAGGATGAAGCGCAGTCAAACTGGTTTATATGAGGATGAAGAGCAGTCAAACTGCTTTATAAGAGGATGAAGAGCAGTCAAACTGCTTTATAAAACGATGAAGAGCAGTCCAACTGTTTTATAAGAGGACGAAGAGCAGTCAAATTGATTTATAAGAGGATGAAGAGCAGTCAAACTGATTTATAAGAGGAAGAAGAGCAGTCAAACTGCTTTATAAAAGGCTGAAGAGCAGTCAAACTGATTTATAGGAGGATGAAGAGCAGTCAAACTATTTTATAAGAGGATGAAGAGCAGTCAAACTGATTTATAATCCGACGAAGAGCAGTCAAACTGTTCTATAGGAGGATGAAGCGCAGTCAAACTGGTTTATAGGAGGATGAAGAGCAGTCAAACTTATTTATAAGATGATGAAGAGCAGTCAAACTGCTTTATAAAAGGATGAAGAGCAGTCAAACTGATTTATAAACGGACGAAGAGCAGTCAATAATCGGACGAAGAGCAGCCAAACTGTTCTATAAGAGGATGAAGCGCAGTCAAACTGTTTTACACGAGGATGTAGAGCAGTCAGACTGGTTTACAAGAGTATGAAGAGCAGTCAACCTGTTTTACAAGAGGTTGAAGAGCAGTAAAACTGTTTTATAAGAGGATGAAGAGCAGTCAAACTGCTTTATAAGAGGATGAAGAGCAGTCAAACTGCTTTATAAAAGGATGAAGAGCAGTCAAACTGATTTATAAACGGACGAAGAGCAGTCAATAATCGGACGAAGAGCAGCCAAACTGTTCTATAGGAGGATGAAGCGCAGTCAAACTGTTTTACACGAGGATGTAGAGCAGTCAGACTGGTTTACAAGAGTATGAAGAGCAGTCAAACTGTTTTATAAGAGGACGAAGAGCAGTCAAACTGATTTATAATCGGACGAAGAGCAGTCAAACTGTTCTATACGAGGATGAAGCGCAGTCAAACTGGTTTATAGGAGGATGAAGAGCAGTCAAACTATTTTATAAGAGGATGAAGAGCAGTCAAACTGATTTATAATCCGACGAAGAGCAGTCAAACTGTTCTATAGGAGGATGAAGCGCAGTCAAACTGGTTTATAGGAGGACGAAGAGCAGTCAAACTGATTTATAAGAGGATGAAGAGCAGTCAAACTGATTTATAAGAGGATGAAGAGCAGTCAAACTGCTTTATAAAAGGCTGAAGAGCAGTCAAACTGATTTATAATTGGACGAAGAGCAGTCAATGATCGGACGAAGAGCAGTCAAACTCTTGTATAGGAGGATGAAGCGCAGTCAAACTGTTTTACACGAGGATGTAGAGCAGTCAGACTGGTTTACAAGAGGATGAAGAGCAGTCAACCTGTTTTACAAGAGGATGAAGAGCAGTCAAACTGTTTTATAAGAGAATGAAGAGCAGTCTAACTGCTTTATAAAAGGATGAAGAGCAGTCAAACTGTTTTATAAGAGGACGAAGAGCAGTCAAACTGAATTATAATCGGATGAAGAGCAGTCAAACTGATTTATAAGAGGATGAAGAGCAGTCAAACTGCTTTATAAAAGGATGAAGAGCAGTCAAACTGTTTTATAAGAGGACGAAGAGCAGTCAAACTGTTTTATAAGCGGACGAACAGCAGTCAAACTGATTTATAATCGGACGAAGAGCAGTCAAACTGATTTATAATCGGACGAAGAGCAGTCAAACGGTTTTATAAGAGGATGAAGAGCAGTCAAATTGATTTATAAGAGGATGAAGAGCAGTCAAACGGTTTTATAAGAGGATGAAGAGCAGTCAAATTGATTTATAAGAGGATGAAGAGCAGTCAAACTGATTTATAATTGGACGAAGAGCAGTCAAACTGATTTATAATCGGACGAAAAGCAGTCAAACGGTTTTATAAGAGGATGAAGAGCAGTCAAATTGATTTATAAGAGGATGAAGAGCAGTCAAACTGCTTTATAAAAGGATGAAGAGAAGCCAAACTGTTTTATAAGAGGACAAAGAGCAGTCAAACTGATTTATAAGAGGATGAAGAGCAGTCAAACTGATTTATAAGAGGATGAAGAGCAGTGAAACTGCTTTATAAAACGATGAAGAGCAGTCAAACTGTTTTATAAGAGAACGAATAGCAGTCAAACTGATTTATAAGAGGATGAAGAGCAGTCAAACTTATTTATAAGATGATGAAGAGCAGTCAAACTGCTTTATAAAAGGATGAAGAGCAGTCAAACTGATTTATAAACGGACGAAGAGCAGTCAATAATCGGACGAAGAGCAGCCAAACTGTTCTATAGGAGGATGAAGCGCAGTCAAACTGTTTTACACGAGGATGTAGAGCAGTCAGACTGGTTTACAAGAGTATGAAGAGCAGTCAACCTGTTTTACAAGAGGTTGAAGAGCAGTAAAACTGTTTTATAAGAGGATGAAGAGCAGTCAAACTGCTTTATAAGAGGATGAAGAGCAGTCAAACTGCTTTATAAAAGGATGAAGAGCAGTCAAACTGTTTTATAAGCAGACGAAGAGCAGTCAAACTGATTTATAATCCGACGAAGAGCAGTCAAACTGATTTATAAAAGTATGAAGAGAAGTCAAACTGTTTTATAAGCGGATGAACCGCAGTCAAACTGATTTATAATCTGACGAAGAGCAGTCAAACTGTTCTATAGGAGGATGAAGCGCAGTCAAACTGGTTTATATGAGGATGAAGAGCAGTCAAACTGCTTTATAAGAGGACGAAGAGCAGTCAAACTGTTCTATACGAGGATGAAGAGCAGTCCAACTGTTTTATAAGAGGACGAAGAGCAGTCAAACTGATTTATAAGAGGATGAAGAGCAGTCAAACTCATTTATAAGAGGATGAAGAGCAGTCAAACTGCTTTATAAAAGGCTGAAGAGCAGTCAAACTGATTTATAATCGGACGAAGAGCAGTCAATGATCGGACGAAGAGCAGTCAAACTCTTCTATAGGAGGATGAAGCGCAGTCAAATTGATTTATAAGATGATGAAGAGCAGTCAAACTGCTTTATAAAAGGATGAAGAGAAGTCAAACTGTTTTATAAGAGGACGAAGAGCAGTCAAACTGATTTATAAGAGGATGAAGAGCAGTCAAACTGATTTATAAGAGGATGAAGAGCAGTCAAACTGCTTTATAAAACGATGAAGAGCAGTCAAACTGTTTTATAAGAGGACGAAGAGCAGTCAAACTGATTTATAAGAGGATGAAGAGCAGTCAAACTGCTTTATAAAAGGATGAAGAGCAGTCACACTGATTTATAAACGGACGAAGAGCAGTCAATAATCGGACGAAGAGCAGCCAAACTGTTCTATAGGAGGATGAAGCGCAGTCAAACTGTTTTACACGAGGATGTAGAGCAGTCAGACTGGTTTACAAGAGGTTGAAGAGCAGTAAAACTGTTTTATAAGAGGATGAAGAGCAGTCAAACTGATTTATAAGAGGATGAAGAGCAGTCAAACTGCTTTATAAAAGGATGAAGAGCAGTCAAACTGTTTTATAAGCAGACGAAGAGCAGTCAAACTGATTTATAATCGGACGAAGAGCAGTCAAACTGATTTATAAAAGTATGAAGAGCAGTCAAACTGTTTTATAAGCGGATGAACCGCAGTCAAACTGATTTATAATTGGACGAAGAGCAGTCAAACTGATTTATAAGAGGATGAAGAGCAGTCAAACTGCTTTATAAGAGGATGAAGAGCAGTCAAACTGTTCTATAGGAGGATGAAGCGCAGTCAAACTGGTTTATATGAGGATGAAGAGCAGTCAAACTGCTTTATAAGAGGATGAAGCGCAGTCAAACTGTTTTACACGAGGATGTAGAGCAGTCAGACTGGTTTACAAGAGTATGAAGAGGAGTCAACCTGTTTTACAAGAGGTTGAAGAGCAGTAAAACTGTTTTATAAGAGGATGAAGAGCAGTCAAACTGCTTTATAAGAGGATGAAGAGCAGTCAAACTGCTTTATAAAAGGATGAAGAGCAGTCAAACTGTTTTATAAGCAGACGAAGAGCAGTCAAACTGATTTATAATCCGACGAAGAGCAGTCAAACTGATTTATAAAAGTATGAAGAGAAGTCAAACTGTTTTATAAGCGGATGAACCGCAGTCAAACTGATTTATAATCTGACGAAGAGCAGTCAAACTGTTCTATAGGAGGATGAAGCGCAGTCAAACTGGTTTATATGAGGATGAAGAGCAGTCAAACTGCTTTATAAGAGGATGAAGAGCAGTCAAACTGTTCTATACGAGGATGAAGAGCAGTCCAACTGTTTTATAAGAGGACGAAGAGCAGTCAAACTGATTTATAAGAGGATGAAGAGCAGTCAAACTCATTTATAAGAGGATGAAGAGCAGTCAAACTGCTTTATAAAAGGCTGAAGAGCAGTCAAACTGATTTATAATCGGACGAAGAGCAGTCAATGATCGGACGAAGAGCAGTCAAACTCTTCTATAGGAGGATGAAGCGCAGTCAAATTGATTTATAAGATGATGAAGAGCAGTCAAACTGCTTTATAAAAGGATGAAGAGAAGTCAAACTGTTTTATAAGAGGACGAAGAGCAGTCAAACTGATTTATAAGAGGATGAAGAGCAGTCAAACTGATTTATAAGAGGATGAAGAGCAGTCAAACTGCTTTATAAAACGATGAAGAGCAGTCAAACTGTTTTATAAGAGGACGAAGAGCAGTCAAACTGATTTATAAGAGGATGAAGAGCAGTCAAACTGCTTTATAAAAGGATGAAGAGCAGTCACACTGATTTATAAACGGACGAAGAGCAGTCAATAATCGGACGAAGAGCAGCCAAACTGTTCTATAGGAGGATGAAGCGCAGTCAAACTGTTTTACACGAGGATGTAGAGCAGTCAGACTGGTTTACAAGAGGTTGAAGAGCAGTAAAACTGTTTTATAAGAGGATGAAGAGCAGTCAAACTGATTTATAAGAGGATGAAGAGCAGTCAAACTGCTTTATAAAAGGATGAAGAGCAGTCAAACTGTTTTATAAGCAGACGAAGAGCAGTCAAACTGATTTATAATCGGACGAAGAGCAGTCAAACTGATTTATAAAAGTATGAAGAGCAGTCAAACTGTATTATAAGCGGATGAACCGCAGTCAAACTGATTTATAATCGGACGAAGAGCAGTCAAACTGATTTATAAGAGGATGAAGAGCAGTCAAACTGCTTTATAAGAGGATGAAGAGCAGTCAAACTGTTCTATAGGAGGATGAAGCGCAGTCAAACTGGTTTATATGAGGATGAAGAGCAGTCAAACTGCTTTATAAGAGGATGAAGCGCAGTCAAACTGTTTTACACGAGGATGTAGAGCAGTCAGACTGGTTTACAAGAGTATGAAGAGGAGTCAACCTGTTTTACAAGAGGTTGAAGAGCAGTAAAACTGTTTTATAAGAGGATGAAGAGCAGTCAAACTGCTTTATAAGAGGATGAAGAGCAGTCAAACTGCTTTATAAAAGGATGAAGAGCAGTCAAACTGTTTTATAAGCAGACGAAGAGCAGTCAAACTGATTTATAATCCGACGAAGAGCAGTCAAACTGCTTTATAAAAGTATGAAGAGAAGTCAAACTGTTTTATAAGCGGATGAACCGCAGTCAAACTGATTTATAATCTGACGAAGAGCAGTCAAACTGTTCTATAGGAGGATGAAGCGCAGTCAAACTGGTTTATATGAGGATGAAGAGCAGTCAAACTGCTTTATAAGAGGATGAAGAGCAGTCAAACTGTTCTATACGAGGATGAAGAGCAGTCCAACTGTTTTATAAGAGGACGAAGAGCAGTCAAACTGATTTATAAGAGGATGAAGAGCAGTCAAACTCATTTATAAGAGGATGAAGAGCAGTCAAACTGCTTTATAAAAGGCTGAAGAGCAGTCAAACTGATTTATAATCGGACGAAGAGCAGTCAATGATCGGACGAAGAGCAGTCAAACTCTTCTATAGGAGGATGAAGCGCAGTCAAATTGATTTATAAGATGATGAAGAGCAGTCAAACTGCTTTATAAAAGGATGAAGAGAAGTCAAACTGTTTTATAAGAGGACGAAGAGCAGTCAAACTGATTTATAAGAGGATGAAGAGCAGTCAAACTGATTTATAAGAGGACGAAGAGCAGTCAAACTGATTTATAAGAGGATGAAGAGCAGTCAAACTGATTTATAAGAGGATGAAGAGCAGTCAAACTGCTTTATAAGAGGATGAAGAGCAGTCAAACTGATTTATAAGAGGATGAAGAGCAGTCAAACTGCTTTATAAAAGGCTGAAGAGCAGTCAAACTGATTTATAATCGGACGAAGAGCAGTCAATGATCGGACGAAGAGCAGTCAAACTCTTCTATAGGAGGATGAAGCGCAGTCAAATTGATTTATAAGAGGATGAAGAGCAGTCAAACTGCTTTATAAAAGGATGAAGAGAAGTCAAACTGTTTTATAAGAGGACGAAGAGCAGTCAAACTGATTTATAAGAGGATGAAGAGCAGTCAAACTGATTTATAAGAGGATGAAGAGCAGTCAAACTGCTTTATAAAACGATGAAGAGCAGTCAAACTGTTTTATAAGAGGACGAAGAGCAGTCAAACTGATTTATAAGAGGATGAAGAGCAGTCAAACTGTTTTATAAGAGGACGAAGAGCAGTCACACTGATTTATAATCGGATGAAGAGCAGTCAAACTGATTTATAAGAGGATGAAGAGCAGTCAAACTGCTTTATAAAAGGATGAATAGCAGTCAAACTGTTTTATAAGAGGACGAAGAGCAGTCAAACTGTTTTATAAGCGGACGAAGAGCATTCAAACTGATTTATAATCGGACGAAGAGCAGTCAAACTGATTTATAATCGGATGAAGAGCAGTCAGACTGCTTTATAAAAGGATGAAGAGCAGTCAAACTGTTTTATACGAGGATGTAGAGCAGTCAGACTGTTTTACAAGAGGATGAAGAGCAGTCAACCTGTTTTACAAGAGGATGAGGAGCAGTCAAACTGCTTTATAAAAGGATGAAGAGCAGTCACACTGATTTATAAACGGACGAAGAGCAGTCAATAATCGGACGAAGAGCAGCCAAACTGTTCTATAGGAGGATGAAGCGCAGTCAAACTGTTTTACACGAGGATGTAGAGCAGTCAGACTGGTTTACAAGAGGTTGAAGAGCAGTAAAACTGTTTTATAAGAGGATGAAGAGCAGTCAAACTGATTTATAAGAGGATGAAGAGCAGTCAAACTGCTTTATAAAAGGATGAAGAGCAGTCAAACTGTTTTATAAGCAGACGAAGAGCAGTCAAACTGATTTATAATCGGACGAAGAGCAGTCAAACTGATTTATAAAAGTATGAAGAGCAGTCAAACTGTTTTATAAGCGGATGAACCGCAGTCAAACTGATTTATAATCGGACGAAGAGCAGTCAAACTGATTTATAAGAGGATGAAGAGCAGTCAAACTGCTTTATAAGAGGATGAAGAGCAGTCAAACTGTTCTATAGGAGGATGAAGCGCAGTCAAACTGGTTTATATGAGGATGAAGAGCAGTCAAACTGCTTTATAAGAGGATGAAGCGCAGTCAAACTGTTTTACACGAGGATGTAGAGCAGTCAGACTGGTTTACAAGAGTATGAAGAGGAGTCAACCTGTTTTACAAGAGATTGAAGAGCAGTAAAACTGTTTTATAAGAGGATGAAGAGCAGTCAAACTGCTTTATAAGAGGATGAAGAGCAGTCAAACTGCTTTATAAAAGGATGAAGAGCAGTCAAACTGTTTTATAAGCAGACGAAGAGCAGTCAAACTGATTTATAATCCGACGAAGAGCAGTCAAACTGATTTATAAAAGTATGAAGAGAAGTCAAACTGTTTTATAAGCGGATGAACCGCAGTCAAACTGATTTATAATCTGACGAAGAGCAGTCAAACTGTTCTATAGGAGGATGAAGCGCAGTCAAACTGGTTTATATGAGGATGAAGAGCAGTCAAACTGCTTTATAAGAGGATGAAGAGCAGTCAAACTGTTCTATACGAGGATGAAGAGCAGTCCAACTGTTTTATAAGAGGACGAAGAGCAGTCAAACTGATTTATAAGAGGATGAAGAGCAGTCAAACTCATTTATAAGAGGATGAAGAGCAGTCAAACTGCTTTATAAAAGGCTGAAGAGCAGTCAAACTGATTTATAATCGGACGAAGAGCAGTCAATGATCGGACGAAGAGCAGTCAAACTCTTCTATAGGAGGATGAAGCGCAGTCAAATTGATTTATAAGATGATGAAGAGCAGTCAAACTGCTTTATAAAAGGATGAAGAGAAGTCAAACTGTTTTATAAGAGGACGAAGAGCAGTCAAACTGATTTATAAGAGGATGAAGAGCAGTCAAACTGATTTATAAGAGGATGAAGAGCAGTCAAACTGCTTTATAAAACGATGAAGAGCAGTCAAACTGTTTTATAAGAGGACGAAGAGCAGTCAAACTGATTTATAAGAGGATGAAGAGCAGTCAAACTGCTTTATAAAAGGATGAAGAGCAGTCACACTGATTTATAAACGGACGAAGAGCAGTCAATAATTGGACGAAGAGCAGCCAAACTGTTCTATAGGAGGATGAAGCGCAGTCAAACTGTTTTACACGAGGATGTAGAGCAGTCAGACTGGTTTACAAGAGGTTGAAGAGCAGTAAAACTGTTTTATAAGAGGATGAAGAGCAGTCAAACTGATTTATAAGAGGATGAAGAGCAGTCAAACTGCTTTATAAAAGGATGAAGAGCAGTCAAACTGTTTTATAAGCAGACGAAGAGCAGTCAAACTGATTTATAATCGGACGAAGAGCAGTCAAACTGATTTATAAAAGTATGAAGAGCAGTTAAACTGTTTTATAAGCGGATGAACCGCAGTCAAACTGATTTATAATCGGACGAAGAGCAGTCAAACTGATTTATAAGAGGATGAAGAGCAGTCAAACTGCTTTATAAGAGGATGAAGAGCAGTCAAACTGTTCTATAGGAGGATGAAGCGCAGTCAAACTGGTTTATATGAGGATGAAGAGCAGTCAAACTGCTTTATAAGAGGATGAAGCGCAGTCAAACTGTTTTACACGAGGATGTAGAGCAGTCAGACTGGTTTACAAGAGTATGAAGAGGAGTCAACCTGTTTTACAAGAGGTTGAAGAGCAGTAAAACTGTTTTATAAGAGGATGAAGAGCAGTCAAACTGCTTTATAAGAGGATGAAGAGCAGTCAAACTGCTTTATAAAAGGATGAAGAGCAGTCAAACTGTTTTATAAGCAGACGAAGAGCAGTCAAACTGATTTATAATCCGACGAAGAGCAGTCAAACTGATTTATAAAAGTATGAAGAGAAGTCAAACTGTTTTATAAGCGGATGAACCGCAGTCAAACTGATTTATAATCTGACGAAGAGCAGTCAAACTGTTCTATAGGAGGATGAAGCGCAGTCAAACTGGTTTATATGAGGATGAAGAGCAGTCAAACTGCTTTATAAGAGGATGAAGAGCAGTCAAACTGTTCTATACGAGGATGAAGAGCAGTCCAACTGTTTTATAAGAGGACGAAGAGCAGTCAAACTGATTTATAAGAGGATGAAGAGCAGTCAAACTCATTTATAAGAGGATGAAGAGCAGTCAAACTGCTTTATAAAAGGCTGAAGAGCAGTCAAACTGATTTATAATCGGACGAAGAGCAGTCAATGATCGGACGAAGAGCAGTCAAACTCTTCTATAGGAGGATGAAGCGCAGTCAAATTGATTTATAAGATGATGAAGAGCAGTCAAACTGCTTTATAAAAGGATGAAGAGAAGTCAAACTGTTTTATAAGAGGACGAAGAGCAGTCAAACTGATTTATAATAGGATGAAGAGCAGTCAAACTGATTTATAAGAGGATGAAGAGCAGTCAAACTGCTTTATAAAACGATGAAGAGCAGTCAAACTGTTTTATAAGAGGACGAAGAGCAGTCAAACTGATTTATAAGAGGATGAAGAGCAGTCAAACTGATTTATAAGAGGATGAAGAGCAGTCAAACTGCTTTATAAAAGGCTGAAGAGCAGTCAAACTGATTTATAATCGGACGAAGAGCAGTCAATGATCGGACGAAGAGCAGTCAAACTCTTCTATAGGAGGATGAAGCGCAGTCAAATTGATTTATAAGAGGATGAAGAGCAGTCAAACTGCTTTATAAAAGGATGAAGAGAAGTCAAACTGTTTTATAAGAGGACGAAGAGCAGTCAAACTGATTTATAAGAGGATGAAGAGCAGTCAAACTGATTTATAAGAGGATGAAGAGCAGTCAAACTGCTTTATAAAACGATGAAGAGCAGTCAAACTGTTTTATAAGAGGACGAAGAGCAGTCAAACTGATTTATAAGAGGATGAAGAGCAGTCAAACTGTTTTATAAGAGGACGAAGAGCAGTCACACTGATTTATAATCGGATGAAGAGCAGTCAAACTGATTTATAAGAGGATGAAGAGCAGTCAAACTGCTTTATAAAAGGATGAATAGCAGTCAAACTGTTTTATAAGAGGACGAAGAGCAGTCAAACTGTTTTATAAGCGGACGAAGAGCATTCAAACTGATTTATAATCGGACGAAGAGCAGTCAAACTGATTTATAATCGGATGAAGAGCAGTCAGACTGCTTTATAAAAGGATGAAGAGCAGTCAAACTGTTTTATACGAGGATGTAGAGCAGTCAGACTGTTTTACAAGAGGATGAAGAGCAGTCAACCTGTTTTACAAGAGGATGAGGAGCAGTCAAACTGTTTTATAAGAGGATGAAGAGCAGTCAAACTGCTTTATAAAAGGATGAAGAGCAGTCAAACTGTTTTATAAGAGGACGAAGATCAGGCAAACTGATTTATAATCGGATGAAGAGCAGTCAAACTGATTTATAAGAGGAGGAAGAGCAGTCAAACAGCTTTATAAAAGGATGAAGAGCAGTCAAACTGTTTTATAAGAGGACGAAGAGCAGTCAAACTTATTTATAATCGGACGAAGAGCAGTCAAACGGTTTTATAAGAGGATGAGGAGCAGTCAAATTGATTTATAAGAGGATGAAGAGCAGTCAAACTGCTTTATAAAAGGATGAAGAGCAGTCAAACTGTTTTATAAGAGAACGAAGAGCAGTCAAATTGATTTATAAGAGGATGAAGAGCAGTCAAACGGTTTTATAAGAGGATGAAGAGCAGTCAAATTGATTTATAAGAGGATGAAGAGCAGTCAAACTGATTTATAATCGGACGAAGAGCAGTCAAACTGATTTATAATCGGACGAAAAGCAGTCAAACGGTTTTATAAGAGGATGAAGAGCAGTCAAATTGATTTATAAGAGGATGAAGAGCAGTCAAACTGCTTTATAAAAGGATGAAGAGAAGTCAAACTGTTTTATAAGAGGACGAAGAGCAGTCAAACTGATTTATAAGAGGATGAAGAGCAGTCAAACTGATTTATAAGAGGATGAAGAGCAGTGAAACTGCTTTATAAAACGATGAAGAGCAGTCAAACTGTTTTATAAGAGAACGAAGAGCAGTCAAACTGATTTATAACAGGATGAAGAGCAGTCAAACTTATTTATAAGATGATGAAGAGCAGTCAAACTGCTTTATAAAAGGATGAAGAGCAGTCAAACTGATTTATAAACGGACGAAGAGCAGTCAATAATCGGACGAAGAGCAGCCAAACTGTTCTATAGGAGGATGAAGCGCAGTCAAACTGTTTTACACGAGGATGTAGAGCAGTCAGACTGGTTTACAAGAGTATCAAGAGCAGTCAACCTGTTTTACAAGAGGTTGAAGAGCAGTAAAACTGTTTTATAAGAGGATGAAGAGCAGTCAAACTGCTTTATAAGAGGATGAAGAGCAGTCACACTGCTTTATAAAAGGATGAAGAGCAGTCAAACTGATTTATAAACGGACGAAGAGCAGTCAATAATCGGACGAAGAGCAGCCAAACTGTTCTATAGGAGGATGAAGCGCAGTCAAACTGTTTTACACGAGGATGTAGAGCAGTCAGACTGGTTTACAAGAGTATGAAGAGCAGTCAAACTGTTTTATAAGAGGACGAAGAGCAGTCAAACTGATTTATAATCGGACGAAGAGCAGTCAAACTGTTCTATACGAGGATGAAGCGCAGTCAAACTGGTTTATAGGAGGATGAAGAGCAGTCAAACTATTTTATAAGAGGATGAAGAGCAGTCAAACTGATTTATAATCCGACGAAGAGCAGTCAAACTGTTCTATAGGAGGATGAAGCGCAGTCAAACTGGTTTATAGGAGGACGAAGAGCAGTCAAACTGATTTATAAGAGGATGAAGAGCAGTCAAACTGATTTATAAGAGGATGAAGAGCAGTCAAACTGCTTTATAAAAGGCTGAAGAGCAGTCAAACTGATTTATAATTGGACGAAGAGCAGTCAATGATCGGACGAAGAGCAGTCAAACTCTTGTATAGGAGGATGAAGCGCAGTCAAACTGTTTTACACGAGGATGTAGAGCAGTCAGACTGGTTTACAAGAGGATGAAGAGCAGTCAACCTGTTTTACAAGAGGATGAAGAGCAGTCAAACTGTTTTATAAGAGAATGAAGAGCAGTCTAACTGCTTTATAAAAGGATGAAGAGCAGTCAAACTGTTTTATAAGAGGACGAAGAGCAGTCAAACTGAATTATAATCGGATGAAGAGCAGTCAAACTGATTTATAAGAGGATGAAGAGCAGTCAAACTGCTTTATAAAAGGATGAAGAGCAGTCAAACTGTTTTATAAGAGGACGAAGAGCAGTCAAACTGTTTTATAAGCGGACGAACAGCAGTCAAACTGATTTATAATCGGACGAAGAGCAGTCAAACTGATTTATAATCGGACGAAGAGCAGTCAAACGGTTTTATAAGAGGATGAAGAGCAGTCAAATTGATTTATAAGAGGATGAAGAGCAGTCAAACGGTTTTATAAGAGGATGAAGAGCAGTCAAATTGATTTATAAGAGGATGAAGAGCAGTCAAACTGATTTATAATCGGACGAAGAGCAGTCAAACTGATTTATAATCGGACGAAAAGCAGTCAAACGGTTTTATAAGAGGATGAAGAGCAGTCAAATTGATTTATAAGAGGATGAAGAGCAGTCAAACTGCTTTATAAAAGGATGAAGGGAAGCCAAACTGTTTTATAAGAGGACAAAGAGCAGTCAAACTGATTTATAAGAGGATGAAGAGCAGTCAAACTGATTTATAAGAGGATGAAGAGCAGTGAAACTGCTTTATAAAACGATGAAGAGCAGTCAAACTGTTTTATAAGAGAACGAAGAGCAGTCAAACTGATTTATAAGAGGATGAAGAGCAGTCAAACCTATTTATAAGATGATGAAGAGCAGTCAAACTGCTTTATAAAAGGATGAAGAGCAGTCAAACTGATTTATAAACGGACGAAGAGCAGTCAATAATCGGACGAAGAGCAGCCAAACTGTTCTATAGGAGGATGAAGCGCAGTCAAACTGTTTTACACGAGGATGTAGAGCAGTCAGACTGGTTTACAAGAGTATGAAGAGCAGTCAACCTGTTTTACAAGAGGTTGAAGAGCAGTAAAACTGTTTTATAAGAGGATGAAGAGCAGTCAAACTGCTTTATAAGAGGATGAACAGCAGTCAAACTGCTTTATAAAAGGATGAAGAGCAGTCAAACTGTTTTATAAGCAGACGAAGAGCAGTCAAACTGATTTATAATCCGACGAAGAGCAGTCAAACTGATTTATAAAAGTATGAAGAGAAGTCAAACTGTTTTATAAGCGGATGAACCGCAGTCAAACTGATTTATAATCTGACGAAGAGCAGTCAAACTGTTCTATAGGAGGATGAAGCGCAGTCAAACTGGTTTATATGAGGATGAAGAGCAGTCAAACTGCTTTATAAGAGGACGAAGAGCAGTCAAACTGTTCTATACGAGGATGAAGAGCAGTCCAACTGTTTTATAAGAGGACGAAGAGCAGTCAAACTGATTTATAAGAGGATGAAGAGCAGTCAAACTCATTTATAAGAGGATGAAGAGCAGTCAAACTGCTTTATTAAAGGCTGAAGAGCAGTCAAACTGATTTATAATCGGACGAAGAGCAGTCAATGATCGGACGAAGAGCAGTCAAACTCTTCTATAGGAGGATGAAGCGCAGTCAAATTGATTTATAAGATGATGAAGAGCAGTCAAACTGCTTTACAAAAGGATGAAGAGAAGTCAAACTGTTTTATAAGAGGACGAAGAGCAGTCAAACTGATTAATAACAGGATGAAGAGCAGTCAAACTGATTTATAAGAGGATGAAGAGCAGTCAAACTGCTTTATAAAACGATGAAGAGCAGTCAAACTGTTTTATAAGAGGACGAAGAGCAGTCAAACTGATTTATAAGAGGATGAAGAGCAGTCAAACTGCTTTATAAAAGGATGAAGAGCAGTCACACTGATTTATAAACGGACGAAGAGCAGTCAATAATCGGACGAAGAGCAGCCAAACTGTTCTATAGGAGGATGAAGCGCAGTCAAACTGTTTTACACGAGGATGTAGAGCAGTCAGACTGGTTTACAAGAGGTTGAAGAGCAGTAAAACTGTTTTATAAGAGGATGAAGAGCAGTCAAACTGATTTATAAGAGGATGAAGAGCAGTCAAACTGCTTTATAAAAGGATGAAGAGCAGTCAAACTGTTTTATAAGCAGACGAAGAGCAGTCAAACTGATTTATAATCGGACGAAGAGCAGTCAAACTGATTTATAAAAGTATGAAGAGCAGTCAAACTGTTTTATAAGCGAATGAACCGCAGTCAAACTGATTTATAATCGGACGAAGAGCAGTCAAACTGATTTATAAGAGGATGAAGAGCAGTCAAACTGCTTTATAAGAGGATGAAGAGCAGTCAAACTGTTCTATAGGAGGATGAAGCGCAGTCAAACTGGTTTATATGAGGATGAAGAGCAGTCAAACTGCTTTATAAGAGGATGAAGCGCAGTCAAACTGTTTTACACGAGGATGTAGAGCAGTCAGACTGGTTTACAAGAGTATGAAGAGCAGTCAACCTGTTTTACAAGAGGTTGAAGAGCAGTAAAACTGTTTTATAAGAGGATGAAGAGCAGTCAAACTGCTTTATAAGAGGATGAAGAGCAGTCAAACTGCTTTATAAAAGGATGAAGAGCAGTCAAACTGTTTTATAAGCAGACGAAGAGCAGTCAAACTGATTTATAATCCGACGAAGAGCAGTCAAACTGATTTATAAAAGTATGAAGAGAAGTCAAACTGTTTTATAAGCGGATGAACCGCAGTCAAACTGATTTATAATCTGACGAAGAGCAGTCAAACTGTTCTATAGGAGGATGAAGCGCAGTCAAACTGGTTTATATGAGGATGAAGAGCAGTCAAACTGCTTTATAAGAGGATGAAGAGCAGTCAAACTGTTCTATACGAGGATGAAGAGCAGTCCAACTGTTTTATAAGAGGACGAAGAGCAGTCAAACTGATTTATAAGAGGATGAAGAGCAGTCCAACTCATTTATAAGAGGATGAAGAGCAGTCAAACTGCTTTATAAAAGGCTGAAGAGCAGTCAAACTGATTTATAATCGGACGAAGAGCAGTCAATGATCGGACGAAGAGCAGTCAAACTCTTCTATAGGAGGATGAAGCGCAGTCAAATTGATTTATAAGATGATGAAGAGCAGTCAAACTGCTTTATAAAAGGATGAAGAGAAGTCAAACTGTTTTATAAGAGGACGAAGAGCAGTCAAACTGATTTATAAGAGGATGAAGAGCAGTCAAACTGATTTATAAGAGGATGAAGAGCAGTCAAACTGCTTTATAAAACGATGAAGAGCAGTCAAACAGTTTTATAAGAGGACGAAGAGCAGTCAAACTGATTTATAAGAGGATGAAGAGCAGTCAAACTGATTTATAAGAGGATGAAGAGCAGTCAAACTGCTTTATAAAAGGCTGAAGAGCAGTCAAACTGATTTATAATCGGACGAAGAGCAGTCAATGATCGGACGAAGAGCAGTCAAACTCTTCTATAGGAGGATGAAGCGCAGTCAAATTGATTTATAAGAGGATGAAGAGCAGTCAAACTGCTTTATAAAAGGATGAAGAGAAGTCATACTGTTTTATAAGAGGACGAAGAGCAGTCAAACTGATTTATAAGAGGATGAAGAGCAGTCAAACTGATTTATAAGAGGATGAAGAGCAGTCAAACTGCTTTATAAAACGATGAAGAGCAGTCAAACTGTTTTATAAGAGGACGAAGAGCAGTCAAACTGATTTATAAGAGGATGAAGAGCAGTCAAACTGCTTTATAAAAGGATGAAGAGCAGTCACACTGATTTATAAACGGACGAAGAGCAGTCACTAATCGGACGAAGAGCAGCCAAACTGTTCTATAGGAGGATGAAGCGCAGTCAAACTGTTTTACACGAGGATGTAGAGCAGTCAGACTGGTTTACAAGAGGTTGAAGAGCAGTAAAACTGTTTTATAAGAGGATGAAGAGCAGTCAAACTGATTTATAAGAGGATGAAGAGCAGTCAAACTGCTTTATAAAAGGATGAAGAGCAGTCAAACTGTTTTATAAGCAGACGAAGAGCAGTCACACTGATTTATAATCGGACGAAGAGCAGTCAAACTGATTTATAAAAGTATGAAGAGCAGTCAAACTGTTTTATAAGCGGATGAACCGCAGTCAAACTGATTTATAATCGGACGAAGAGCAGTCAAACTGATTTATAAGAGGATGAAGAGCAGTCAAACTGCTTTATAAGAGGATGAAGAGCAGTCAAACTGTTCTATAGGAGGATGAAGCGCAGTCAAACTGGTTTATATGAGGATGAAGAGCAGTCAAACTGCTTTATAAGAGGATGAAGAGCAGTCAAACTGTTCTATACGAGGATGAAGCGCAGTCAAACTGGTTTATAGGAGGATGAAGAGCAGTCAAACTATTTTATAAGAGGATGAAGAGCAGTCAAACTGATTTATAATCCGACGAAGAGCAGTCAAACTGTTCTATAGGAGGATGAAGCGCAGTCAAACTGGTTTATAGGAGGATGAAGAGCAGTCAAACTGCTTTATAGGAGGATGAAGAGCAGTCAAACTGCTTTATAAAACGATGAAGAGCAGTCCAACTGTTTTATAAGAGGACGAAGAGCAGTCAAATTGATTTATAAGAGGATGAAGAGCAGTCAAACTGATTTATAAGAGGAAGAAGAGCAGTCAAACTGCTTTATAAAAGGCTGAAGAGCAGTCAAACTGATTTATAATCGGACGAAGAGCAGTCAATGATCGGACGAAGAGCAGTCAAACTCTTTTATAGGAGGATGAAGCGCAGTCAAACTGAATTATAATCGGATGAAGAGCAGTCAAACTGATTTATAAGAGGATGAAGAGCAGTCAAACTGCTTTATAAAAGGATGAAGAGCAGTCAAACTGTTTTATAAGAGGACGAAGAGCAGTCAAACTGTTTTATAAGCGGACGAACAGCAGTCAAACTGATTTATAATCCGACGAAGAGCAGTCAAACTGATTTATAATCGGACGAAGAGCAGTCAAACGGTTTTATAAGAGGATGAAGAGCAGTCAAATTGATTTATAAGAGGATGAAGAGCAGTCAAACGGTTTTATAAGAGGATGAAGAGCAGTCAAATTGATTTATAAGAGGATGAAGAGGAGTCAAACTGATTTATAATCGGACGAAGAGCAGTCAAACTGATTTATAATCGGACGAAGAGCAATCAAACGGTTTTATAAGAGGATGAAGAGCAGTCAAATTGATTTATAAGAGGATGAAGAGCAGTCAAACTGCTTTATAAAAGGATGAAGAGAAGTCAAACTGTTTTATAAGAGGACGAAGAGCAGTCAAACTGTTTTATAAGAGGACGAAGAGCAGTCAAACTGTTTTATAAGCGGACGAACAGCAGTCAAACTGATTTATAATCGGACGAAGAGCAGTCAAACTGATTTATAATCGGACGAAGAGGCGTCAAACGGTTTTATAAGAGGATGAAGAGCAGTCAAATTGATTTATAAGAGGATGAAGAGCAGTCAAACGGTTTTATAAGAGGATGAAGAGCAGTCAAATTGATTTATAAGAGGATGAAGAGCAGTCAAACTGATTTATAAGAGGATGAAGAGAAGTCAAACTGATTTATAAGAGGATGAAGAGCAGTCAAACTGCTTTATAAAAGGCTGAAGAGCAGTCAAACTGATTTATAATCGGACGAAGAGCAGTCAATGATCGGACGAAGAGCAGTCAAACTCTTCTATAGGAGGATGAAGCGCAGTCAAATTGATTTATAAGAGGATGAAGAGCAGTCAAACTGCTTTATAAAAGGATGAAGAGAAGTCAAACTGTTTTATAAGAGGACGAAGAGCAGTCAAACTGATTTATAAGAGGAGGAAGAGCAGTCAAACTGATTTATAAGAGGATGAAGAGCAGTCAAACTGCTTTATAAAACGATGAAGAGCAGTCAAACTGTATTATAAGAGGACGAAGAGCAGTCAAACTGATTTATAAGAGGATGAAGAGCAGTCAAACTGCTTTATAAAAGGATGAAGAGCAGTCACACTGATTTATAAACGGACGAAGAGCAGTCAATAATCGGACGAAGAGCAGCCAAACTGTTCTATAGGAGGATGAAGCGCAGTCAAACTGTTTTACACGAGGATGTAGAGCAGTCAGACTGGTTTACAAGAGGTTGAAGAGCAGTAAAACTGTTTTATAAGAGGATGAAGAGCAGTCAAACTGATTTATAAGAGGATGAAGAGCAGTCAAACTGCTTTATAAAAGGATGAAGAGCAGTCAAACTGTTTTATAAGCAGACGAAGAGCAGTCAAACTGATTTATAATCGGACGAAGAGCAGTCAAACTGATTTATAAAAGTATGAAGAGCAGTCAAACTGTTTTATAAGCGGATGAACCGCAGTCAAACTGATTTATAATCGGACGAAGAGCAGTCAAACTGATTTATAAGAGGATGAAGAGCAGTCAAACTGCTTTATAAGAGGATGAAGAGCAGTCAAACTGTTCTATAGGAGGATGAAGCGCAGTCAAACTGGTTTATATGAGGATGAAGAGCAGTCAAACTGCTTTATAAGAGGATGAAGAGCAGTCAAACTGCTTTATAAAACGATGAAGAGCAGTCCAACTGTTTTATAAGAGGACGAAGAGCAGTCAAATTGATTTATAAGAGGATGAAGAGCAGTCAAACTGATTTATAAGAGGAAGAAGAGCAGTCAAACTGCTTTATAAAAGGCTGAAGAGCAGTCAAACTGATTTATAGGAGGATGAAGAGCAGTCAAACTATTTTATAAGAGGATGAAGAGCAGTCAAACTGATTTTTAATCCGACGAAGAGCAGTCAAACTGTTCTATAGGAGGATGAAGCGCAGTCAAACTGGTTTATAGGAGGATGAAGAGCAGTCAAACTGCTTTATAGGAGGATGAAGAGCAGTCAAACTGCTTTATAAAACGATGAAGAGCAGTCCAACTGTTTTATAAGAGGACGAAGAGCAGTCAAATTGATTTATAAGAGGATGAAGAGCAGTCAAACTGATTTATAAGAGGAAGAAGAGCAGTCAAACTGCTTTATAAAAGGCT
The DNA here is from genome assembly GCF_029633865.1 of Lampris incognitus. Lineage (NCBI taxonomy): Eukaryota > Metazoa > Chordata > Actinopteri > Lampriformes > Lampridae > Lampris > Lampris incognitus. The sequence goes on from NC_079222.1 coordinate 43,808,939, forward strand.
GAAGAGCAGTCAAACTGATTTATAATCCGACGAAGAGCAGTCAATGATCGGACGAAGAGCAGTCAAACTCTTCTATAGGAGGATGAAGCGCAGTCAAACTGAATTATAATCGGATGAAGAGCAGTCAAACTGATTTATAAGAGGATGAAGAGCAGTCAAACTGCTTTATAAAAGGATGAAGAGCAGTCAAACTGTTTTATAAGAGGACGAAGAGCAGTCAAACTGTTTTATAAGCGGACGAACAGCAGTCAAACTGATTTATAATCGGACGAAGAGCAGTCAAACTGATTTATAATCGGACGAAGAGCAGTCAAACGGTTTTATAAGAGGATGAAGAGCAGTCAAATTGATTTATAAGAGGATGAAGAGCAGTCAAACGGTTTTATAAGAGGATGAAGAGCAGTCAAATTGATTTATAAGAGGATGAAGAGGAGTCAAACTGATTTATAATCGGACGAAGAGCAGTCAAACTGATTTATAATCGGACGAAGAGCAATCAAACGGTTTTATAAGAGGATGAAGAGCAGTCAAATTGATTTATAAGAGGATGAAGAGCAGTCAAACTGCTTTATAAAAGGATGAAGAGAAGTCAAACTGTTTTATAAGAGGACGAAGAGCAGTCAAACTGTTTTATAAGAGGACGAAGAGCAGTCAAACTGTTTTATAAGCGGACGAACAGCAGTCAATCTGATTTATAATCGGACGAAGAGCAGTCAAACTGATTTATAATCGGACGAAGAGGCGTCAAACGGTTTTATAAGAGGATGAAGAGCAGTCAAATTGATTTATAAGAGGATGAAGAGCAGTCAAACGGTTTTATAAGAGGATGAAGAGCAGTCAAATTGATTTATAAGAGGATGAAGAGCAGTCAAACTGATTTATAAGAGGATGAAGAGCAGTCAAACTGATTTATAAGAGGATGAAGAGCAGTCAAACTGCTTTATAAAAGGCTGAAGAGCAGTCAAACTGATTTATAATCGGACGAAGAGCAGTCAATGATCGGACGAAGAGCAGTCAAACTCTTCTATAGGAGGATGAAGCGCAGTCAAATTGATTTATAAGAGGATGAAGAGCAGTCAAACTGCTTTATAAAAGGATGAAGAGAAGTCAAACTGTTTTATAAGAGGACGAAGAGCAGTCAAACTGATTTATAAGAGGATGAAGAGCAGTCAAACTGATTTATAAGAGGATGAAGAGCAGTCAAACTGCTTTATAAAACGATGAAGAGCAGTCAAACTGTATTATAAGACGACGAAGAGCAGTCAAACTGATTTGTAAGAGGATGAAGAGCAGTCAAACTGCTTTATAAAAGGATGAAGAGCAGTCACACTGATTTATAAACGGACGAAGAGCAGTCAATAATCGGACGAAGAGCAGCCAAACTGTTCTATAGGAGGATGAAGCGCAGTCAAACTGTTTTACACGAGGATGTAGAGCAGTCAGACTGGTTTACAAGAGGTTGAAGAGCAGTAAAACTGTTTTATAAGAGGATGAAGAGCAGTCAAACTGATTTATAAGAGGATGAAGAGCAGTCAAACTGCTTTATAAAAGGATGAAGAGCAGTCAAACTGTTTTATAAGCAGACGAAGAGCAGTCAAACTGATTTATAATCGGACGAAGAGCAGTCAAACTGATTTATAAAAGTATGAAGAGCAGTCAAACTGTTTTATAAGCGGATGAACCGCAGTCAAACTGATTTATAATCGGACGAAGAGCAGTCAAACTGATTTATAAGAGGATGAAGAGCAGTCAAACTGCTTTATAAGAGGATGAAGAGCAGTCAAACTGTTCTATAGGAGGATGAAGCGCAGTCAAACTGGTTTATATGAGGATGAAGAGCAGTCAAACTGCTTTATAAGAGGATGAAGAGCAGTCAAACTGCTTTATAAAACGATGAAGAGCAGTCCAACTGTTTTATAAGAGGACGAAGAGCAGTCAAATTGATTTATAAGAGGATGAAGAGCAGTCAAACTGATTTATAAGAGGAAGAAGAGCAGTCAAACTGCTTTATAAAAGGCTGAAGAGCAGTCAAACTGATTTATAGGAGGATGAAGAGCAGTCAAACTATTTTATAAGAGGATGAAGAGCAGTCAAACTGATTTTTAATCCGACGAAGAGCAGTCAAACTGTTCTATAGGAGGATGAAGCGCAGTCAAACTGGTTTATAGGAGGATGAAGAGCAGTCAAACTGCTTTATAGGAGGATGAAGAGCAGTCAAACTGCTTTATAAAACGATGAAGAGCAGTCCAACTGTTTTATAAGAGGACGAAGAGCAGTCAAATTGATTTATAAGAGGATGAAGAGCAGTCAAACTGATTTATAAGAGGAAGAAGAGCAGTCAAACTGCTTTATAAAAGGCTGAAGAGCAGTCAAACTGATTTATAATCCGACGAAGAGCAGTCAATGATCGGACGAAGAGCAGTCAAAATCTTCTATAGGAGGATGAAGCGCAGTCAAACTGAATTATAATCGGATGAAGAGCAGTCAAACTGATTTATAAGAGGATGAAGAGCAGTCAAACTGCTTTATAAAAGGATGAAGAGCAGTCAAACTGTTTTATAAGAGGACGAAGAGCAGTCAAACTGTTTTATAAGCGGACGAACAGCAGTCAAACTGATTTATAATCGGACGAAGAGCAGTCAAACTGATTTATAATCGGACGAAGAGCAGTCAAACGGTTTTATAAGAGGATGAAGAGCAGTCAAATTGATTTATAAGAGGATGAAGAGCAGTCAAACGGTTCTATAAGAGGATGAAGAGCAGTCAAATTGATTTATAAGAGGATGAAGAGGAGTCAAACTGATTTATAATCGGACGAAGAGCAGTCAAACTGATTTATAATCGGACGAAGAGCAATCAAACGGTTTTATAAGAGGATGAAGAGCAGTCAAATTGATTTATAAGAGGATGAAGAGCAGTCAAACTGCTTTATAAAAGGATGAAGAGAAGTCAAACTGTTTTATAAGAGGACGAAGAGCAGTCAAACTGTTTTATAAGAGGACGAAGAGCAGTCAAACTGTTTTATAAGCGGACGAACAGCAGTCAAACTGATTTATAATCGGACGAAGAGCAGTCAAACTGATTTATAATCGGACGAAGAGGCGTCAAACGGTTTTATAAGAGGATGAAGAGCAGTCAAATTGATTTATAAGAGGATGAAGAGCAGTCAAACGGTTTTATAAGAGGATGAAGAGCAGTCAAATTGATTTATAAGAGGATGAAGAGCAGTCAAACTGATTTATAAGAGGATGAAGAGCAGTCAAACTGATTTATAAGAGGATGAAGAGCAGTCAAACTGCTTTATAAAAGGCTGAAGAGCAGTCAAACTGATTTATAATCGGACGAAGAGCAGTCAATGATCGGACGAAGAGCAGTCAAACTCTTCTATAGGAGGATGAAGCGCAGTCAAATTGATTTATAAGAGGATGAAGAGCAGTCAAACTGCTTTATAAAAGGATGAAGAGAAGTCAAACTGTTTTATAAGAGGACGAAGAGCAGTCAAACTGATTTATAAGAGGATGAAGAGCAGTCAAACTGATTTATAAGAGGATGAAGAGCAGTCAAACTGCTTTATAAAACGATGAAGAGCAGTCAAACTGTATTATAAGAGGACGAAGAGCAGTCAAACTGATTTGTAAGAGGATGAAGAGCAGTCAAACTGCTTTATAAAAGGATGAAGAGCAGTCACACTGATTTATAAACGGACGAAGAGCAGTCAATAATCGGACGAAGAGCAGCCAAACTGTTCTATAGGAGGATGAAGCGCAGTCAAACTGTTTTACACGAGGATGTAGAGCAGTCAGACTGGTTTACAAGAGGTTGAAGAGCAGTAAAACTGTTTTATAAGAGGATGAAGAGCAGTCAAACTGATTTATAAGAGGATGAAGAGCAGTCAAACTGCTTTATAAAAGGATGAAGAGCAGTCAAACTGTTTTATAAGCAGACGAAGAGCAGTCAAACTGATTTATAATCGGACGAAGAGCAGTCAAACTGATTTATAAAAGTATGAAGAGCAGTCAAACTGTTTTATAAGCGGATGAACCGCAGTCAAACTGATTTATAATCGGACGAAGAGCAGTCAAACTGATTTATAAGAGGATGAAGAGCAGTCAAACTGCTTTATAAGAGGATGAAGAGCAGTCAAACTGTTCTATAGGAGGATGAAGCGCAGTCAAACTGGTTTATATGAGGATGAAGAGCAGTCAAACTGCTTTATAAGAGGATGAAGAGCAGTCAAACTGCTTTATAAAACGATGAAGAGCAGTCCAACTGTTTTATAAGAGGACGAAGAGCAGTCAAATTGATTTATAAGAGGATGAAGAGCAGTCAAACTGATTTATAAGAGGAAGAAGAGCAGTCAAACTGCTTTATAAAAGGCTGAAGAGCAGTCAAACTGATTTATAGGAGGATGAAGAGCAGTCAAACTATTTTATAAGAGGATGAAGAGCAGTCAAACTGATTTATAATCCGACGAAGAGCAGTCAAACTGTTCTATAGGAGGATGAAGCGCAGTCAAACTGGTTTATAGGAGGATGAAGAGCAGTCAAACTGCTTTATAGGAGGATGAAGAGCAGTCAAACTGCTTTATAAAGCGATGAAGAGCAGTCCAACTGTTTTATAAGAGGACGAAGAGCAGTCAAATTGATTTATAAGAGGATGAAGAGCAGTCAAACTGATTTATAAGAGGAAGAAGAGCAGTCAAACTGCTTTATAAAAGGCTGAAGAGCAGTCAAACTGATTTATAATCGGACGAAGAGCAGTCAATGATCGGACGAAGAGCAGTCAAACTCTTCTATAGGAGGATGAAGCGCAGTCAAACTGTTTTACACGATGATGTAGAGCAGTCAGACTGGTTTACAAGAGGATGAAGAGCAGTCAACCTGTTTTACAAGAGGATGAAGAGCAGTCAAACTGTTTTATAAGAGAATGAAGAGCAGTCTAACTGCTTTATAAAAGGATAAAGAGCAGTCAAACTGTTTTATAAGAGGACGAAGAGCAGTCAAACTGAATTATAATCGGATGAAGAGCAGTCAAACTGATTTATAAGAGGATGAAGAGCAGTCAAACTGCTTTATAAAAGGATGAAGAGCAGTCAAACTGTTTTATAAGAGGACGAAGAGCAGTCAAACTGTTTTATAAGCGGACGAACAGCAGTCAAACTGATTTATAATCGGACGAAGAGCAGTCAAACTGATTTATAATCGGACGAAGAGCAGTCAAACGGTTTTATAAGAGGATGAAGAGCAGTCAAATTGATTTATAAGAGGATGAAGAGCAGTCAAACGGTTTTATAAGAGGATGAAGAGCAGTCAAATTGATTTATAAGAGGATGAAGAGGAGTCAAACTGATTTATAATCGGACGAAGAGCAGTCAAACTGATTTATAATCGGACGAAGAGCAATCAAACGGTTTTATAAGAGGATGAAGAGCAGTCAAATTGATTTATAAGAGGATGAAGAGCAGTCAAACTGCTTTATAAAAGGATGAAGAGAAGTCAAACTGTTTTATAAGAGGACGAAGAGCAGTCAAACTGTTTTATAAGCGGACGAAGAGCAGTCAAACTGTTTTATAAGCGGACGAACAGCAGTCAAACTGATTTATAATCGGACGAAGAGCAGTCAAACTGATTTATAATCGGACGAAGAGCAGTCAAACGGTTTTATAAGAGGATGAAGAGCAGTCAAATTGATTTATAAGAGGATGAAGAGCAGTCAAACGGTTTTATAAGAGGATGAAGAGCAGTCAAATTGATTTATAAGAGGATGAAGAGCAGTCAAACTGATTTATAAGAGGATGAAGAGCAGTCAAACTGCTTTATAAAAGGCTGAAGAGCAGTCAAACTGATTTATAATCGGACGAAGAGCAGTCAATGATCGGACGAAGAGCAGTCAAACTCTTCTATAGGAGGATGAAGCGCAGTCAAACTGTTTTACACGAGGATGTAGAGCAGTCAGACTGGTTTACAAGAGGATGAAGAGCAGTCAACCTGTTTTACAAGAGGATGAAGAGCAGTCAAACTGTTTTATAAGAGAATGAAGAGCAGTCTAACTGCTTTATAAAAGGATGAAGAGCAGTCAAACTGTTTTATAAGAGGATGAAGAGCAGTCAAACTGCTTTATAAAAGGCTGAAGAGCAGTCTAACTGCTTTATAAAAGGATGAAGAGCAGTCAAACTGTTTTATAAGAGGACGAAGAGCAGTCAAACTGAATTATAATCGGATGAAGAGCAGTGAAACTGATTTATAAGAGGATGAAGAGCAGTCAAACTGCTTTATAAAAGGATGAAGAGCAGTCAAACTGTTCTATACGAGGATGAAGCGCAGTCAAACTGGTTTATAGGAGGATGAAGAGCAGTCAAACTATTTTATAAGAGGATGAAGAGCAGTCAAACTGATTTATAATCCGACGAAGAGCAGTCACACTGTTCTATAGGAGGATGAAGCGCAGTCAAACTGGTTTATAGGAGGACGAAGAGCAGTCAACCTGTTTTACAAGAGGATGAAGAGCAGTCAAACTGTTTTATAAGAGGATGAAGAGCAGTCAAACTGCTTTATAAAAGGATGAAGAGCAGTCAAACAGTTTTATAAGAGGACGAAAAGCAGTCAAACTGATTTATAATCGGATGAAGAGCAGTCAAACTGATTTATAAGAGGATGAAGAGCAGTCAAACTGCGTTATAAGCGGACGAAGAGCAGTCAAACTGTTCTATAGGAGGATGAAGCGCAGTCAAACTGTTTTATAATCGGACGAAGAGCAGTCAAACTGATTTATAATCGGATGAATAGCACTCAAACTGATTTATAAGAGGATGTAGAGCAGTCAAACTGTTTTATAAGAGGACGAAGAGCAGTCAAACTGATTTATAGTCGGACGAAGAGCAGTCAAACTGTCCTATAGAAGGATGAAGCGCAGTCAAACTGGTTTATAGGAGGATGAAGAGCAGTCAAACTGCTTTATAAGAGGATGAAGAGCAGTCAAACTGATTTATAAGAGGATGAAGAGCAGTCAAACTGCTTTATAAAAGGATGAAGAGCAGTCAAACTTCTTTATAAAAGGATGAAGAGCAGTCAAACTGTTTTATAAGAGGACGAAGAGCAGTCAAACTGATTTATAATCGGACGAAGAGCAGTCAAACTGTTCTATAGGAGGATGAAGCGCAGTCAAACTGGTTTATAGGAGGATGAAGAGCAGTCAAACTGCTTTATAAGAGGATGAAGCGCAGTCAAACTGATTTATAATCGGACGAAGAGCAGTCAAACTGATTTTTAATCGGACGAAGAGCAGTCAAACGGTTTTATAGGAGGATGAAGAGCAGTCAAACTGCTTTATAAGAGGATGAAGAGCAGTCAAACTGCTTTATAAAAGGATGAAGAGCAGTCAAACTGTTTTATACGAGGATGTAGAGCGGTCAGACTGTTTTACAAGAGGATGAAGAGCAGTCAACCTGTTTTACAAGAGGATGAAGAGCAGTCAAACTGTTTTATAAGAGGATGAAGAGCAGTCAAACTTCTTTATAAAAGCATGAAGAGCAGTCAAACTGCGTTATAAAAAGATGAAGAGCAGTCAAACTGTTTTATAAGAGGATGAAGAGCAGTCAAACTGTTTTATAAGAGGACGAAAAGCAGTCATACTGTTCTATAGGAGGATGAAGCGCAGTCAAACTGGTTTATAGGAGGATGAAGAGCAGTCAAACTGCTTTATAAAAGGATGAAGAGCAGTCAAACTGATTTATAAGAGGATGAAGAGCAGTCAAACTTCTTTATAAAAGGATGAAGAGCAGTCAAACTGTTTTATAAGAGGACGAAGAGCAGTCAAACTGATTTATAATCGTACGAAGAGCAGTCAAACTGTTCTATAGGAGGATGAAGTGCAGTCAAACTGGTTTATAGGAGGATGAAGAGCAGTCAAACTGCTTTATAAGAGGATAAAGAGCAGTCAAACTGATTTATAAGAGGATGAAGAGCAGTCAAACTTTTTTATAAAAGGATGAAGAACAGTCAAACTGTTTTATAAGCGGACGAAGAGCAGTCAAACTGATTTATAATCGGACGAAGAGCAGTCAAACTGATTTATAATCGGACGAAGAGCAGTCAAACTGATTTATAATCGGATGAATAGCAGTCAAACTGATTTATAAGAGGATGTAGAGCAGTCACACTGCTTTATAAAAGGATGAAGAGCAGTCAAACTGTTTTATAAGATGACGAAGAGCAGTCAAACTGATTTATAATCGGACGAAGAGCAGTCAAACTGTTCTATAGGAGGATTAAGCGCAGTCAAACTGGTTTATAGGAGGATGAAGAGCAGACAAACTGCTTTATAAGAGGATGAAGAGCAGTCAACCTGTTTTACAAGAGGATGAAGAGCAGTCAAACTGTTTTATAAGAGGATGAAGAGCAGTCAAACTTCTTTATAAAAGCATGAAGAGCAGTCAAACTGCGTTATAAAAAGATGAAGAGCAGTCAAACTGTTTTATAAGAGGATGAAGAGCAGTCAAACTGTTTTATAAGAGGACGAAAAGCAGTCAAACTGTTTTATACGAGGATGTAGAGCGGTCAGACTGTTTTACAAGAGGATGAAGAGCAGTCAACCTGTTTTACAAGAGGATGAAGAGCAGTCAAACTGTTTTATAAGAGGATGAAGAGCAGTCAAACTGCTTTATAAAGAGATGAAGAGCAGTCAAACAGTTTTATAAGAGGACGAAAAACAGTCAAACTGATTTAGAATCGGATGAAGAGCAGTCAAACTGTTTTATACGAGGATGTAGAGCGGTCAGACTGTTTTACAAGAGGATGAAGAGCAGTCAACCTGTTTTACAAGAGGATGAAGAGCAGTCAATCTGTTTTATAAGAGGATGAAGGGCAGTCAAACTGCTTTATAAAAGGATGAAGAGCAGTCAAACTGTTTTAAAAGAGGACGAAGAGCAGTCAAACTGATTTATAATCGGATGAAGAGCAGTCAAACTGATTTATAAGAGGATGAAGAGCAGTCAAACTGCTTTATAAAAGGATGAAGAGCAGTCAAACTGTTTTATAAGAGGACGAAGAGCAGTCAAACTGATTTATAATCGGACGAAGAGCAGTCAAACTGTTCTATAGGAGGATGAAGCGCAGTCAAATTGGTTTATAGGAGGATGAAGAGCAGTCAAACTGCTTTATAAGAGGATGAAGCGCAGTCAAACTGATTTATAATCGGATGAAGAGCAGTCAAACTGATTTATAATCGGACGAAGAGCAGTCAAACGGTTTTATAAGAGGATGAAGAGCAGTCAAATTGATTTATAATCGGATGAAGAGCAGTCAAACTGATTTATAAGAGGATGAAGAGCAGTCAAACTGCTTTATAAAAGGATGAAGAGCAGTCAAACTGTTTTATAAGAGGACGAAGAGCAGTCAAACTGATTTATAATCGGACGAAGAGCAGTCAAACTGTTCTATAGGAGGATGAAGCGCAGTCAAATTGGTTTATAGGAGGATGAAGAGCAGTCAAACTGCTTTATAAGAGGATGAAGCGCAGTCAAACTGATTTATATTCGGATGAAGAGCAGTCAAACTGATTTATAATCGGACGAAGAGCAGTCAAACGGTTTTATAAGAGGATGAAGAGCAGTCAAATTGATTTATAAGAGGATGAAGAGCAGTCAAACTGCTTTATAAAAGGATGAAGAGCAGTCAAACTGTTTTATACGAGGATGTAGAGCGGTCAGACTGTTTTACAAGAGGATGAAGAGCAGTCAACCTGTTTTACAAGAGGATGAAGAGCAGTCAAACTGTTTTATAAGAGGATGAAGAGCAGTCAAACTGCTCTATAAAAGGATGAAGAGCAGTCAAACAGTTTTATAAGAGGACGAAAAGCAGTCAAACTGATTTATAATCAGATGAAGAGCAGTCAAACTGATTTATAAGAGGATGAAGAGCAGTCAAACTGTGTTTTAAAATGATGAAGAGCAGTCAAACTGTTTTATAAGAGGATGAAGAGCAGTCAAACTGATTTATAATCGGATGAAGAGCAGTAAAACTGATTTACAAGAGGATGAAGAGCAGTCGAACTGCTTTATAAAAGGATGAAGAGCAGTCAGACTGTTTTATAACAGGACGAAGAGCAGTCAAATTGATTTAAAATCGGACGAAGAGCAGTCAAACTGTTCTATAGGAGGATGAAGAGCAGTCAAACTGCTTTATAAAAGGATGAAGAGCAGTCAAACTGATTTATAAGAGGATGAAGAGCAGTCAAACTGCTTTATAAAAGGATGAAGAGCAGTCAAACTGTTTTATAAGCGGACGAAGAGCAGTCAAACTGTTCTATAGGAGGATGAAGCGCAGTCAAACTGTTTTATACGAGGATGTAGAGCGGTCAGACTGTTTTACAAGAGGATGAAGAGCAGTCAACCTGTTTTACAAGAGGATGAAGAGCAGTCAAACTGTTTTATAAGAGGATGAAGAGCAGTCAAACTTCTTTATAAAAGCATGAAGAGCAGTCAAACTGCGTTATAAAAAGATGAAGAGCAGTCAAACTGTTTTATAAGAGGATGAAGAGCAGTCAAACTGTTTTATAAGAGGACGAAAAGCAGTCAAACTGTTCTATAGGAGGATGAAGTGCAGTCAAACTGGTTTATAGGAGGATGAAGAGCAGTCAAACTGCTTTATAAGAGGATAAAGAGCAGTCAAACTGATTTATAAGAGGATGAAGAGCAGTCAAACTTTTTTATAAAAGGATGAAGAACAGTCAAACTGTTTTATAAGCGGACGAAGAGCAGTCAAACTGATTTATAATCGGACGAAGAGCAGTCAAACTGATTTATAATCGGACGAAGAGCAGTCAAACTGATTTATAATCGGATGAATAGCAGTCAAACTGATTTATAAGAGGATGTAGAGCAGTCACACTGCTTTATAAAAGGATGAAGAGCAGTCAAACTGTTTTATAAGATGACGAAGAGCAGTCAAACTGATTTATAATCGGACGAAGAGCAGTCAAACTGTTCTATAGGAGGATTAAGCGCAGTCAAACTGGTTTATAGGAGGATGAAGAGCAGACAAACTGCTTTATAAGAGGATGAAGAGCAGTCAACCTGTTTTACAAGAGGATGAAGAGCAGTCAAACTGTTTTATAAGAGGATGAAGAGCAGTCAAACTTCTTTATAAAAGCATGAAGAGCAGTCAAACTGCGTTATAAAAAGATGAAGAGCAGTCAAACTGTTTTATAAGAGGATGAAGAGCAGTCAAACTGTTTTATAAGAGGACGAAAAGCAGTCAAACTGTTTTATACGAGGATGTAGAGCGGTCAGACTGTTTTACAAGAGGATGAAGAGCAGTCAACCTGTTTTACAAGAGGATGAAGAGCAGTCAAACTGTTTTATAAGAGGATGAAGAGCAGTCAAACTGCTTTATAAAGGGATGAAGAGCAGTCAAACAGTTTTATAAGAGGACGAAAAACAGTCAAACTGATTTAGAATCGGATGAAGAGCAGTCAAACTGTTTTATACGAGGATGTAGAGCGGTCAGACTGTTTTACAAGAGGATGAAGAGCAGTCAACCTGTTTTACAAGAGGATGAAGAGCAGTCAATCTGTTTTATAAGAGGATGAAGGGCAGTCAAACTGCTTTATAATAGGATGAAGAGCAGTCAAACTGTTTTAAAAGAGGACGAAGAGCAGTCAAACTGATTTATAATCGGATGAAGAGCAGTCAAACTGATTTATAAGAGGATGAAGAGCAGTCAAACTGCTTTATAAAAGGATGAAGAGCAGTCAAACTGTTTTATAAGAGGACGAAGAGCAGTCAAACTGATTTATAATCGGACGAAGAGCAGTCAAACTGTTCTATAGGAGGATGAAGCGCAGTCAAATTGGTTTATAGGAGGATGAAGAGCAGTCAAACTGCTTTATAAGAGGATGAAGCGCAGTCAAACTGATTTATAATCGGATGAAGAGCAGTCAAACTGATTTATAATCGGACGAAGAGCAGTCAAACGGTTTTATAAGAGGATGAAGAGCAGTCAAATTGATTTATAATCGGATGAAGAGCAGTCAAACTGATTTATAAGAGGATGAAGAGCAGTCAAACTGCTTTATAAAAGGATGAAGAGCAGTCAAACTGTTTTATAAGAGGACGAAGAGCAGTCAAACTGATTTATAATCGGACGAAGAGCAGTCAAACTGTTCTATAGGAGGATGAAGCGCAGTCAAATTGGTTTATAGGAGGATGAAGAGCAGTCAAACTGCTTTATAAGAGGATGAAGCGCAGTCAAACTGATTTATATTCGGATGAAGAGCAGTCAAACTGATTTATAATCGGACGAAGAGCAGTCAAACGGTTTTATAAGAGGATGAAGAGCAGTCAAATTGATTTATAAGAGGATGAAGAGCAGTCAAACTGCTTTATAAAAGGATGAAGAGCAGTCAAACTGTTTTATACGAGGATGTAGAGCGGTCAGACTGTTTTACAAGAGGATGAAGAGCAGTCAACCTGTTTTACAAGAGGATGAAGAGCAGTCAAACTGTTTTATAAGAGGATGAAGAGCAGTCAAACTGCTCTATAAAAGGATGAAGAGCAGTCAAACAGTTTTATAAGAGGACGAAAAGCAGTCAAACTGATTTATAATCAGATGAAGAGCAGTCAAACTGATTTATAAGAGGATGAAGAGCAGTCAAACTGTGTTTTAAAATGATGAAGAGCAGTCAAACTGTTTTATAAGAGGATGAAGAGCAGTCAAACTGATTTATAATCGGATGAAGAGCAGTAAAACTGATTTACAAGAGGATGAAGAGCAGTCGAACTGCTTTATAAAAGGATGAAGAGCAGTCAGACTGTTTTATAACAGGACGAAGAGCAGTCAAATTGATTTAAAATCGGACGAAGAGCAGTCAAACTGTTCTATAGGAGGATGAAGAGCAGTCAAACTGCTTTATAAAAGGATGAAGAGCAGTCAAACTGATTTATAAGAGGATGAAGAGCAGTCAAACTGCTTTATAAAAGGATGAAGAGCAGTCAAACTGTTTTATAAGCGGACGAAGAGCAGTCAAACTGTTCTATAGGAGGATGAAGCGCAGTCAAACTGTTTTATAATCGGACGAAGAGCAGTCAAAATGATTTATAATCGGATGAATAGCACTCAAACTGATTTATAAGAGGATGTAGAGCAGTCAAACTGTTTTATAAGAGGACGAAGAGCAGTCAAACTGATTTATAATCGGACGAAGAGCAGTCAAACTGTCCTATAGAAGGATGAAGCGCAGTCAAACTGGTTTATAGGAGGATGAAGAGCAGTCAAACTGCTTTATAAGATGATGAAGAGCAGTCAAACTGATTTATAAGAGGATGAAGAGCAGTCAAACTGCTTTATAAAAGGATGAAGAGCAGTCAAACTGTTTTATAAGCGGACGAAGAGCAGTCAAACTGATTTATAATCGGACGAAAAGCAGTCAAACTGATTTATAATCGGACGAAGAGCAGTCAAACGGTTTTATAAGTGGATGAAGAGCAGTCAAATTTATTTATAAGAGGATGAAGAGCAGTCAAACTGCTTTATAAAAGGATGAAGAGCAGTCAAACTGTTTTATACGAGGATGTAGAGCGGTCAGACTGTTTTACAAGAGGATGAAGAGCAGTCAACCTGTTTTACAAGAGGATGAAGAGCAGTCAATCTGTTTTATAAGAGGATGAAGGGCAGTCAAACTGCTTTATAAAAGGATGAAGAGCAGTCAAACTGTTTTAAAAGAGGATGAAGAGCAGTCAAACTGATTTATAATCGGATGAAGAGCAGTCAAACTGATTTATAAGAGGATGAAGAGCAGTCAAACTGCTTTATAAAAGGATGAAGAGCAGTCAAACTGTTTTATAAGAGGACGAAGAGCAGTCAAACTGATTTATAATCGGACGAAGAGCAGTCAAACTGTTCTATAGGAGGATGAAGCGCAGTCAAACTGGTTTATAGGAGGATGAAGAGCAGTCAAACTGCTTTATAAGAGGATGAAGCGCAGTCAAACTGATTTATAATCGGATGAAGAGCAGTCAAACTGATTTATAATCGGACGAAGAGCAGTCAAACGGTTTTATAAGAGGATGAAGAGCAGTCAAATTGATTTATAAGAGGATGAAGAGCAGTCAAACTGCTTTATAAAAGGATGAAGAGCAGTCAAACTGTTTTATACGAGGATGTAGAGCGGTCAGACTGTTTTACAAGAGGATGAAGAGCAGTCAACCTGTTTTACAAGAGGATGAAGAGCAGTCAAACTGTTTTATAAGAGGATGAAGAGCAGTCAAACTGCTTTATAAAAGGATGAAGAGCAGTCAAACAGTTTTATAAGAGGACGAAAAGCAGTCAAACTGATTTATAATCGGATGAAGAGCAGTCAAACTAAATTTATAAGAGGACGAAGAGCAGTCAAACTGATTTATAAGAGGATGTAGAGCAGTCAAACTGTTTTATAAGAGGACGAAGAGCAGTCAAACTGATTTATAATCGGACGAAGAGCAGTCAAACTGTCCTATAGAAGGATGAAGCGCAGTCAAACTGGTTTATAGGAGGATGAAGAGCAGTCAAACTGCTTTATAAGATGATGAAGAGCAGTCAAACTGATTTATAAGAGGATGAAAAGCAGTCAAACTGCTTTATAAAAGGATGAAGAGCAGTCAAACTGTTTTATAAGCGGACGAAGAGCAGTCAAACTGATTTATAATCGGACGAAAAGCAGTCAAACTGATTTATAATCGGACGAAGAGCAGTCAAACGGTTTTATAAGAGGATGAAGAGCAGTCAAATTTATTTATAAGAGGATGAAGAGCAGTCAAACTGCGTTATAAAAAGATGAAGAGCAGTCAAACTGTTTTATAAGAGGATGAAGAGCAGTCAAACTGATTTATAATCGGATGAAGAGCAGTCAGACTGTTTTACAAGAGGATGAAGAGCAGTCAAACTGCCTTATAAAAGGATGAAGAGCAGTCAAACTGATTTATAATCGGACGAAGAGCAGTCAAACTGTTCTATAGGAGGATGAAGCGAAGTCAAACTGGTTTATAGGAGGATGAAGAGCAGTCAAACTGCTTTATAAGAGGAAGAAGAGCAGTCAAACTGATTTATAAACGGACGAAGAGCAGTCAAACGGTTTTATAAAAGGATGAAGAGCAGTCAAACTGTTTTATACGAGGATGTAGACCAGTCAGACTGTTTTACAAGAGGATGAAGAGCAGTCAACCTGTTTTACAAGAGGAGGAAGAGCAGTCAAACTGTTTTATAAGAGGACGAAGAGCAGTCAAACTGATTTATAATCGGACGAAGAGCAGTCAAACAGTTCTACAGGAGGATGAAGCGCAGTCAAATTGTTTTATAGGAGGATGAAGAGCAGTCAAACTGCTTCATAAGAGGATGAAGAGCAGTCAAACTGATTTATAAGAGGATGAAGAGCAGTCAAACTGCTTTATAAAAGGATGAAGAGCAGTCAAACTGATTTATAATCCGACGAAGAGCAGTCAAACTGTTCTATAGGAGGATGAAGCGCAGTCAAACTGGTTTATAGGGGGACGAAGAGCAGTCAAACTGCTTTATAGGAGGATGAAGAGCAGTCAAACTGCTTTATAAAACGATGAAGATCAGTCCAACTGTTTTATAAGAGGACGAAGAGCAGTCAAACTGATTTATAAGAGGATGAAGAGCAGTCAAACTGATTTATAAGAGGATGAAGAGCAGTCAAACTGCTTTATAAAAGGCTGAAGAGCAGTCAAACTGATTTATAATCGGACGAAGAGCAGTCAATGATCGGACGAAGAGCAGTCAAACTCTTCTATAGGAGGATGAAGCGCAGTCAAACTGTTTTACACGAGGATGTAGAGCAGTCAGACTGGTTTACAAGAGGATGAAGAGCAGTCAACCTGTTTTACAAGAGGATGAAGAGCAGTCAAACTGTTTTATAAGAGAATGAAGAGCAGTCAAACTGCTTTATAAAAGGATGAAGAGCAGTCAAACTGTTTTATAAGAGGACGAAGAGCAGTCAAACTGTTTTATAAGCGGACGAACAGCAGTCAAACTGAGTTATAATCGGACGAAGAGCAGTCAAACTGATTTATAATCGGACGAAGAGCAGTCAAACGGTTTTATAAGAGGATGAAGAGCAGTCAAATTGATTTATAAGAGGATGACGAGCAGTCAAACTGCTTTATAAAAGGATGAAGAGCAGTCAAACTGTTTTATAAGAGGACGAAGAGCAGTCAAACTGTTTTATAAGCGGACGAACAGCAGTCAAACTGAGTTATAATCGGACGAAGGGCAGTCAAACTGATTTATAATCGGACGAAGAGCAGTCAAACGGTTTTATAAGAGGATGAAGAGCAGTCAAACTGCTTTATAAAAGGATGAAGAGCAGTCAAACTGATTTATAAGAGGATGAAGAGCAGTCAAACCGCTTTATAAAAGGATGAAGAGCAGTCAAACTGCTTTATAAGAGGATGAAGAGCAGTCAAACTGCTTTATAAGAGGATGAAGAGCAGTCAAACCGCTTTATAAAAGGATCAAGACCAGTCTACTGTTTTATAAGAGGACGAAGAGCAGTCAAAATGATTTATAATCGGATGAAGAGCAGTCAAACAGATTTATAAGAGGATGAAGAGCAGTCAAACTGCTTTATAAAAGGATGACGAGCAGTCAAACTGTTTTATAAGAGGACGAAGAGCAGTCAAACTGATTTATAATCGGATTACCAGCAGTCAATAATCGGACGAAGAGCAGTCAAACTGTTATATAGGAGGACGAAGAGCAGTCAAACTGAATTATAATCGGATGAAGAGCAGTCAAACTGATTTAAAAAAGGATGAAGAGCACTCAAACTGAATTATAATCGGATGAAGAGCAGTCAAACTGTTTAATAAGAGGACGAAGAGCAGTCAAACTGTTTTATAAGCGGACGAAGAGCAGTCAAACTGATTTATAATCGGACGAAGAGCAGTCAAACGGTTTTATAAGAGGATGAAGAGCAGTCAAATTGATTTATAAGAGGATGAAGAGCAGTCAAACGGTTTTATAAGAGGATGAAGAGCAGCCAAATGAGTTATAAGAGGATGAAGAGCAGTCAAACTGATTTATAATCGGACGAAGAGCAGTCAAACTGATTTATAATCGGACGAAGAGCAGTCAAACGGTTTTATAAGAGGATGAAGAGCAGTCAAATTGATTTATAAGAGGATGAAGAGCAGTCAAACTGTTTTATAAGAGGACGAAGTGCAGTCAAACTGATTTGTAAAAGGATGAAGAGCAGTCAAACTGATTTATAAGAGGATTAAGGGCAGTCAAACTGCTTTATAAAAGGATGAAGAGCAGTCAAACTGATTTATAATCGGACGAAGAGCAGTCAAACTGTTCTATACGGGGATGAAGCGCAGTCAAACTGGTTTATAGGAGGATGAAGAGCAGTCAAACTATTTTATAAGAGGATGAAGAGCAGTCAAACTGATTTATAATCCGACGAAGAGCAGTCAAACTGTTCTATAGGAGGATGAAGCGCAGTCAAACTGGTTTATAGGAAGACGAAGAGCAGTCAAACTGCTTTATAGGAGGATGAAGAGCAGTCAAACTGCTTTATAAAACGATGAAGAGCAGTCCAACTGTTTTATAAGAGGACGAAGAGCAGTCAAACTGTTTTATAAGAGGATGAAGAGCAGTCAAACTGATTTATAAGAGGCTGAAGAGCAGTCAAACTGCTTTATAAAAGGCTGAAGAGCAGTCAAACTGATTTATAATCGGACGAAGAGCAGTCAATGATCGGACGAAGAGCAGTCAAACTCTTCTATAGGAGGATGAAGTGCAGTCAAACTGTTTTATAAAAGGCTGAAGAGCAGTCAAACTGATTTATAATCGGACGAAGAGCAGTCAATGATCGGACGAAGAGCAGTCAAACTCTTCTATAGGAGGATGAAGCGCAGTCAAACTGTTTTACACGAGGATGTAGAGCAGTCAAACTGTTTTATAAGAGAATGAAGAGCAGTCAAACTGCTTTATAAAAGGATGAAGAGCAGTCAAACTGTTTTATAAGAGGACGAAGAGCAGTCAAACTGTTTTATAAGCGGACGAACAGCAGACAAACTGAGTTATAATCGGACGAAGAGCAGTCAAACTGATTTATAATCGGACGAAGAGCAGTCAAACGGTTTTATAAGAGGATGAAGAGCAGTCAAATTGATTTATAGGAGGATGAAGAGCAGTCAAACTGCTTTATAAAAGGATGAAGAGCAGTCAAACTGTTTTATACGAGATTGTAGAGCAGTCAAACCGCTTTATAAAAGGATGAAGAGCAGTCTACTGTTTTATAAGAGGATGAAGAGCAGTCAAACTGATTTATAAGAGGATGAAGAGCAGTCAAACTGCTTTATAAAAGGATGAAGAGCAGTCAAACTGATTTATAAGAGGATGAAGAGCAGTCAAACCGCTTTATAAAAGGATGAAGAGCAGTCAAACTGCTTTATAAGAGGATGAAGAGCAGTCAAACTGCTTTATAAGAGGATGAAGAGCAGTCAAACCGCTTTATAAAAGGATCAAGAGCAGTCTACTGTTTTATAAGAGGACGAAGAGCAGTCAAAATGATTTATAATCGGATGAAGAGCAGTCAAACAGATTTATAAGAGGATGAAGAGCAGTCAAACTGCTTTATAAAAGGATGACGAGCAGTCAAACTGTTTTATAAGAGGACGAAGAGCAGTCAAACTGATTTATAATCGGATTACCAGCAATCAATAATCCGACGAAGAGCAGTCAAACTGTTATATAGGAGGACGAAGAGCAGTCAAACTGAATTATAATTGGATGAAGAGCAGTCAAACTGATTTATAAGAGGATGAAGAACAGTCAAACTGCTTTATAAAAGGATGAAGAGCAGTCAAACTGTTTAATAAGAGGACGAAGAGCAGTCAAACTGTTTTATAAGCGGACGAAGAGCAGTCAAACTGATTTATAATCGGACGAAGAGCAGTCAAACGGTTTTATAAGAGGATGAAGAGCAGTCAAATTGATTTATAAGAGGATGAAGAGCAGTCAAACGGTTTTATAAGAGGAGGAAGAGCAGCCAAATGAGTTATAAGAGGATGAAGAGCAGTCAAACTGATTTATAAGCGGACGAAGAGCAGTCAAACTGATTTATAATCGGACGAAGAGCAGTCAAACGGTTTCATAAGAGGATGAAGAGCAGTCAAATTGATTTAAAAGAGGATGAAGAGCAGTCAAACGGTTTTATAAGAGGATGAAGAGCAGCCAAATGAGTTATAAGAGGATGAAGAGCAGTCAAACTGATTTATAATCGGACGAAGAGCAGTCAAACTGATTTATAATCGGACGAACAGCAGTCAAACTGTTTTATAAGAGGACGAAGTGCAGTCAAACTGATTTGTAAAAGGATGAAGAGCAGTCAAACTGATTTATAAGAGGATTAAGAGCAGTCAAACTGCTTTATAAAAGGATGAAGAGCAGTCAAACTGATTTATAATCGGACGAAGAGCAGTCAAACTGTTCTATACGGGGATGAAGCGCAGTCAAACTGGTTTATAGGAGGATGAAGAGCAGTCAAACTATTTTATAAGAGGATGAAGAGCAGTCAAACTGATTTATAATCCGACGAAGAGCAGTCAAACTGTTCTATAGGAGGATGAAGCGCAGTCAAACTGGTTTATAGGAGGACGAAGAGCAGTCAAACTGCTTTATAGGAGGATGAAGAGCAGTCAAACTGCTTTATAAAACGATGAAGAGCAGTCCAACTGTTTTATAAGAGGACGAAGAGCAGTCAAACTGTTTTATAAGAGGATGAAGAGCAGTCAAACTGATTTATAAGAGGCTGAAGAGCAGTCAAACTGATTTATAATCGGACGAAGAGCAGTCAATGATCGGACGAAGAGCAGTCAAACTCTTCTATAGGAGGATGAAGCGCAGTCAAACTGTTTTACACGAGGATGTAGAGCAGTCAGACTGGTTTACAAGAGGATGAAGAGCAGTCAACCTGTTTTGCAAGAGGATGAAGAGCAGTCAAACTGTTTTATAAGAGAATGAAGAGCAGTCAAACTGCTTTATAAAAGGATGAAGAGCAGTCAAACTGTTTTATAAGAGGACGAAGAGCAGTCAAACTGTTTTATAAGCGGACGAACAGCAGTCAAACTGAGTTATAATCGGACGAAGAGCAGTCAAACTGATTTATAATCGGACGAAGAGCAGTCAAACGGTTTTATAAGAGGATGAAGAGCAGTCAAATTGATTTATAGGAGGATGAAGAGCAGTCAAACTGCTTTATAAAAGGATGAAGAGCAGTCAAACTCTTCTATAGGAGGATGAAGCGCAGTCAAATTGATTTGTAAGAGGATGAAGAGCAGTCAAACTGCTTTATAAAAGGATGAAGAGCAGTCAAACTGATTTATAAGAGGATGAAGAGCAGTCAAACTGCTTTATAAAAGGATGAAGAGCAGTCAAACTGATTTATAAGAGGATGAAGAGCAGTCAAACCGCTTTATAAAAGGATGAAGAGCAGTCAAACTGCTTTATAAGAGGATGAAGAGCAGTCAAACTGCTTTATAAGAGGATGAAGAGCAGTCAAACCGCTTTATAAAAGGATCAAGAGCAGTCTACTGTTTTATAAGAGGACGAAGAGCAGTCAAAATGATTTATAATCGGATGAAGAGCAGTCAAACAGATTTATAAGTTGAAGAGCAGTCAAACTGCTTTATAAAAGGATGACGAGCAGTCAAACGGTTTTATAAGAGGACGAAGAGCAGTCAAACTGATTTATAATCGGATTACCAGCAATCAATAATCGGACGAAGAGCAGTCAAACTGTTATATAGGAGGACGAAGAGCAGTCAAACTGAATTATAATCGGATGAAGAGCAGTCAAACTGATTTATAAGAGGATGAAGAGCAGTCAAACTGCTTTATAAAAGGATGAAGAGCAGTCAAACTGTTTAATAAGAGGACGAAGAGCAGTCAAACTGTTTTATAAGCGGACGAAGAGCAGTCAAACTGATTTATAATCGGACGAAGAGCAGTCAAACGGTTTTATAAGAGGATGAAGAGCAGTCAAATTGATTTATAAGAGGATGAAGAGCAGTCAAACGGTTTTATAAGAGGATGAAGAGCAGCCAAATGAGTTATAAGAGGATGAAGAGCAGTCAAACTGATTTATAATCGGACGAAGAGCAGTCAAACTGATTTATAATCGGACGAAGAGCAGTCAAACGGTTTTATAAGAGGATGAAGAGCAGTCGAATTGATTTATAAGAGGATGAAGAGCAGTCAAACTGCTTTATAAAAGGATGAAGAGCAGTCAAACTGTTTTATAAGAGGACGAAGAGCAGTCAAACTGATTTATAAGAGGATGAAGAGCAGTCAAACTGATTTATAAGAGGATAAAGAGCAGTGAAACTGCTTTATAAAACGATGAAGAGCAGTCAAACTGTTTTATAAGAGGACGAAGTGCAGTCAAACTGATTTGTAAAAGGATGAAGAGCAGTCAAACTGATTTATAAGAGGATGAAGAGCAGTCAAACTGCTTTATAAAAGGATGAAGAGCAGTCAAACTGATTTTTAAACGGACGAAGAGCAGTCAATAATCGGACGAAGAGCAGCCAAACTGTTCTATAGGAGGATGAAGCGCAGTCAAACTGTTTTACACGAGGATGTAGAGCAGTCAGACTGGTTTACAAGAGTATGAAGACTAGTCAACCTGTTTTACAAGAGGTTGAAGAGCAGTCAAACTGTTTTATAAGAGGATGAAGAGCAGTCAAACTGATTTATAAGAGGATGAAGAGCAGTCAAACTGCTTTATAAAAGGATGAAGAGCAGTCAAATTGTTTTATAAGCAGACGAAGAGCAGTCAAACTGATTTATAATCGGACGAAGAGCAGTCAAACCGATTTATAAAAGGATGAAGAGCAGTCAAACTGTTTTATAAGCGGATGAACCGCAGTCAAACTGATTTATAATCGGACGAAGAGCAGTCAAACTGATTTATAAGAGAATGAAGAGCAGTCAAACTGCTTTATAAGAGGATGAAGAGCAGTCAAACTGTTCTATAGGAGGATGAAGCGCAGTCAAACTGGTTTATAGGAGGATGAAGAGCAGTCAAACTGTTTTATAATCGGACGAAGAGCAGTCAAACGGTTTTATAAGAGGATGAAGAGCAGTCAAACTATTTTATAAGAGGATGAAGAGCAGTCAAACTGATTTATAATCCGACGAAGAGCAGTCAAACTGTTCTATAGGAGGATGAAGCGCAGTCAAACTGGTTTATAGGAGGACGAAGAGCAGTCAAACTGCTTTATAGGAGGATGAAGAGCAGTCAAACTGCTTTATAAAACGATGAAGAGCAGTCCAACTGTTTTATAAGAGGACGAAGAGCAGTCAAACTGTTTTATAAGAGGATGAAGAGCAGTCAAACTGATTTATAAGAGGCTGAAGAGCAGTCAAACTGCTTTATAAAAGGCTGAAGAGCAGTCAAACTGATTTATAATCGGACGAAGAGCAGTCAATGATCGGACGAAGAGCAGTCAAACTCTTCTATAGGAGGATGAAGCGCAGTCAAACTGTTTTACACGAGGATGTAGAGCAGTCAGACTGGTTTACAAGAGGATGAAGAGCAGTCAACCTGTTTTACAAGAGGATGAAGAGCAGTCAAACTGTTTTATAAGAGAATGAAGAGCAGTCAAACTGCTTTATAAAAGGATTTAGAGCAGTCAAACTGTTTTATAAGAGGACGAAGAGCAGTCAAACTGTTTTATAAGCGGACGAACAGCTGTCAAACTGAGTTATAATCGGACGAAGAGCAGTCAAACTGATTTATAATCGGACGAAGAGCAGTCAAACGGTTTTATAAGAGGATGAAGAGCAGTCAAATTGATTTATAGGAGGATGAAGAGCAGTCAAACTGCTTTATAAAAGGATGAAGAGCAGTCAAACTGTTTTATACGAGATTGTAGAGCAGTCAAACCGCTTTATAAAAGGATGAAGAGCAGTCTACTGTTTTATAAGAGGATGAAGAGCAGTCAAACTGATTTATAAGAGGATGAAGAGCAATCAAACTGCTTTATAAAAGGATGAAGAGCAGTCAAACTGATTTATAAGAGGATGAAGAGCAGTCAAACCGCTTTATAAAAGGATGAAGAGCAGTCAAACTGCTTTATAAGAGGATGAAGAGCAGTCAAACTGCTTTATAAGAGGATGAAGAGCAGTCAAACCGCTTTATAAAAGGATCAAGAGCAGTCTACTGTTTTATAAGAGGACGAAGAGCAGTCAAAATGATTTATAATCGGATGAAGAGCAGTCAAACAGATTTATAAGTTGAAGAGCAGTCAAACTGCTTTGTAAAAGGATGACGAGCAGTCAAACGGTTTTATAAGAGGACGAAGAGCAGTCAAACTGATTTATAATCGGATTACCAGCAATCAATAATCGGACGAAGAGCAGTCAAACTGTTATATAGGAGGACGAAGAGCAGTCAAACTGAATTATAATCGGATGAAGAGCAGTCAAACTGATTTATAAGAGGATGAAGAGCAGTCAAACTGCTTTATAAAAGGATGAAGAGCAGTCAAACTGTTTAATAAGAGGACGAAGAGCAGTCAAACTGTTTTATAAGCGGACGAAGAGCAGTCAAACTGATTTATAATCGGACGAAGAGCAGTCAAACGGTTTTATAAGAGGATGAAGAGCAGTCAAATTGATTTATAAGAGGATGAAGAGCAGTCAAACGGTTTTATAAGAGGATGAAGAGCAGCCAAATGAGTTATAAGAGGATGAAGAGCAGTCAAACTGATTTATAATCGGACGAAGAGCAGTCAAACTGATTTATAATCGGACGAAGAGCAGTCAAACGGTTTTATAAGAGGATGAAGAGCAGTCGAATTGATTTATAAGAGGATGAAGAGCAGTCAAACTGCTTTATAAAAGGATGAAGAGCAGTCAAACTGTTTTATAAGAGGACGAAGAGCAGTCAAACTGATTTATAAGAGGATGAAGAGCAGTCAAACTGATTTATAAGAGGATAAAGAGCAGTGAAACTGCTTTATAAAACGATGAAGAGCAGTCAAACTGTTTTATAAGAGGACGAAGTGCAGTCAAACTGATTTGTAAAAGGATGAAGAGCAGTCAAACTGATTTATAAGAGGATGAAGAGCAGTCAAACTGCTTTATAAAAGGATGAAGAGCAGTCAAACTGATTTTTAAACGGACGAAGAGCAGTCAATAATCGGACGAAGAGCAGCCAAACTGTTCTATAGGAGGATGAAGCGCAGTCAAACTGTTTTACACGAGGATGTAGAGCAGTCAGACTGGTTTACAAGAGTATGAAGACTAGTCAACCTGTTTTACAAGAGGTTGAAGAGCAGTCAAACTGTTTTATAAGAGGATGAAGAGCAGTCAAACTGATTTATAAGAGGATGAAGAGCAGTCAAACTGCTTTATAAAAGGATGAAGAGCAGTCAAACTGTTTTATAAGCAGACGAAGAGCAGTCAAACTGATTTATAATCGGACGAAGAGCAGTCAAACCGATTTATAAAAGGATGAAGAGCAGTCAAACTGTTTTATAAGCGGATGAACCGCAGTCAAACTGATTTATAATCGGACGAAGAGCAGTCAAACTGATTTATAAGAGAATGAAGAGCAGTCAAACTGCTTTATAAGAGGATGAAGAGCAGTCAAACTGTTCTATAGGAGGATGAAGCGCAGTCAAACTGGTTTATAGGAGGATGAAGAGCAGTCAAACTGTTTTATAATCGGACGAAGAGCAGTCAAACGGTTTTATAAGAGGATGAAGAGCAGTCAAATTGATTTATAAGAGGATGAAGAGCAGTCAAACTGTTTTATAAGAGGACGAAGTGCAGTCAAACTTATTTGTAAAAGGATGAAGAGCAGTCAAACTGATTTATAAGAGGATTAAGAGCAGTCAAACTGCTTTATAAAAGGATGAAGAGCAGTCAAACTGATTTATAATCGGACGAAGAGCAGTCAAACTGTTCTATACGGGGATGAAGCGCAGTCAAACTGGTTTATAGGAGGATGAAGAGCAGTCAAACTATTTTATAAGAGGATGAAGAGCAGTCAAACTGATTTATAATCCGACGAAGAGCAGTCAAACTGTTCTATAGGAGGATGAAGCGCAGTCAAACTGGTTTATAGGAGGACGAAGAGCAGTCAAACTGCTTTATAGGAGGATGAAGAGCAGTCAAACTGCTTTATAAAACGATGAAGAGCAGTCCAACTGTTTTATAAGAGGACGAAGAGCACTCAAACTGTTTTATAAGAGGATGAAGAGCAGTCAAACTGATTTATAAGAGGCTGAAGAGCAGTCAAACTGCTTTATAAAAGGCTGAAGAGCAGTCAAACTGATTTATAATCGGACGAAGAGCAGTCAATGATCGGACGAAGAGCAGTCAAACTCTTCTATAGGAGGATGAAGCGCAGTCAAACTGTTTTACACGAGGATGTAGAGCAGTCAGACTGGTTTACAAGAGGATGAAGAGCAGTCAACCTGTTTTACAAGAGGATGAAGAGCAGTCAAACTGTTTTATAAGAGAATGAAGAGCAGTCAAACTGCTTTATACAAGGATGAAGAGCAGTCAAACTGTTTTATAAGAGGACGAAGAGCAGTCAAACTGTTTTATAAGCGGACGAACAGCAGTCAAACTGAGTTATAATCGGACGAAGAGCAGTCAAACTGATTTATAATCGGACGAAGAGCAGTCAAACGGTTTTATAAGAGGATGAAGAGCAGTCAAATTGATTTATAGGAGGATGAAGAGCAGTCAAACTGCTTTGTAAAAGGATGAAGAGCAGTCAAACTGTTTTATACGAGATTGTAGAGCAGTCAAACCGCTTTATAAAAGGATGAAGAGCAGTCTACTGTTTTATAAGAGGATGAAGAGCAGTCAAACTGATTTATAAGAGGATGAAGAGCAGTCAAACTGCTTTATAAAAGGATGAAGAGCAGTCAAACTGATTTATAAGAGGATGAAGAGCAGTCAAACCGCTTTATAAAAGGATGAAGAGCAGTCAAACTGCTTTATAAGAGGATGAAGAGCAGTCAAACTGCTTTATAAGAGGATGAAGAGCAGTCAAACCGCTTTATAAAAGGATCAAGAGCAGTCTACTGTTTTATAAGAGGACGAAGAGCAGTCAAAATGATTTATAATCGGATGAAGAGCAGTCAAACAGATTTATAAGTTGAAGAGCAGTCAAACTGCTTCATAAAAGGATGACGAGCAGTCAAACGGTTTTATAAGAGGACGAAGAGCAGTCAAACTGATTTATAATCGGATTACCAGCAATCAATAATCGGACGAAGAGCAGTCAAACTGTTATATAGGAGGACGAAGAGCAGTCAAACTGAATTATAATCGGATGAAGAGCAGTCAAACTGATTTATAAGAGGATGAAGAGCAGTCAAACTGCTTTATAAAAGGATGAAGAGCAGTCAAACTGTTTAATAAGAGGACGAAGAGCAGTCAAACTGTTTTATAAGCGGACGAAGAGCAGTCAAACTGATTTATAATCGGACGAAGAGCAGTCAAACGGTTTTATAAGAGGATGAAGAGCAGTCAAATTGATTTATAAGAAGATGAAGAGCAGTCAAACGGTTTTATAAGAGGATGAAGAGCAGCCAAATGAGTTATAAGAGGATGAAGAGCAGTCAAACTGATTTATAATCGGACGAAGAGCAGTCAAACTGATTTATAATCGGACGAAGAGCAGTCAAACGGTTTTATAAGAGGATGAAGAGCAGTCGAATTGATTTATAAGAGGATGAAGAGCAGTCAAACTGCTTTATAAAAGGATGAAGAGCAGTCAAACTGTTTTATAAGAGGACGAAGAGCAGTCAAACTGATTTATAAGAGGATGAAGAGCAGTCAAACTGATTTATAAGAGGATAAAGAGCAGTGAAACTGCTTTATAAAACGATGAAGAGCAGTCAAACTGTTTTATAAGAGGACGAAGTGCAGTCAAACTGATTTGTAAAAGGATGAAGAGCAGTCAAACTGATTTATAAGAGGATGAAGAGCAGTCAAACTGCTTTATAAAAGGATGAAGAGCAGTCAAACTGATTTTTAAACGGACGAAGAGCAGTCAATAATCGGACGAAGAGCAGCCAAACTGTTCTATAGGAGGATGAAGCGCAGTCAAACTGTTTTACACGAGGATGTAGAGCAGTCAGACTGGTTTACAAGAGTATGAAGACTAGTCAACCTGTTTTACAAGAGGTTGAAGAGCAGTCAAACTGTTTTATAAGAGGATGAAGAGCAGTCAAACTGATTTATAAGAGGATGAAGAGCAGTCAAACTGCTTTATAAAAGGATGAAGAGCAGTCAAACTGTTTTATAAGCAGACGAAGAGCAGTCAAACTGATTTATAATCGGACGAAGAGCAGTCAAACCGATTTATAAAAGGATGAAGAGCAGTCAAACTGTTTTATAAGCGGATGAACCGCAGTCAAACTGATTTATAATCGGACGAAGAGCAGTCAAACTGATTTATAAGAGAATGAAGAGCAGTCAAACTGCTTTATAAGAGGATGAAGAGCAGTCAAACTGTTCTATAGGAGGATGAAGCGCAGTCAAACTGGTTTATATGAGGATGAAGAGCAGTCAAACTGCTTTATAAGAGGATGAAGAGCAGTCAAACTGCTTTATAAAACGATGAAGAGCAGTCAAACTGTTTTATAAGAGGAAGAAGAGCAGTCAAACTGATTTATAAGAGGATGAAGAGCAGTCAAACTGATTTAAAAGAGGATGAAGAGCAGTCAAACTGCTTTATAAAAGGATGAAGAGCAGTCAAACTGTTTTATAAGAGAATGAAGAGCAGTCTAACTGCTTTATAAAAGGATGAAGAGCAGTCAAACTGTATTATAAGAGGACGAAGAGCAGTCAAACTGATTTATAATCGGACGAAGAGCAGTCAAACTGATTTATAATCGGACGAAGAGCAGTCAAACGGTTTTATAAGAGGATGAAGAGCAGTCAAATTGATTTATAAGAGGATGAAGAGCAGTCAAACTGCTTTATAAAAGGATGAAGAGCAGTCAAACTGTTTTATACGAGATGTAGAGCAGTCAGACTGTTTTACAAGAGAATGAAGAGCAGTCAAACTGTTTTATAAGCGGACGAAGAGCAGTCAAACTGATTTATAAGAGGATGAAGAGCAGTCAAACTGCTTTATAAAAGGATGAAGAGCAGTCACACTGATTTATAAACGGATGAAGAGCAGTCAATAATCGGACGAAGAGCAGCCAAACAGTTCTATAGGAGGATGAAGCGCAGTCAAACTGTTTTACACGAGGATGTAGAGCAGTCAGACTGGTTTACAAGAGGTTGAAGAGCAGTAAAACTGTTATATACGAGGATGAAGCGCAGTCAAACTGGTTTATAGGAGGATGAAGAGCAGTCAAACTATTTTATAAGAGGATGAAGAGCAGTCAAACTGATTTATAATCCGACGAAGAGCAGTCAAACTGTTCTATAGGAGGATGAAGCGCAGTCAAACTGGTTTATAGGAGGATGAAGAGCAGTCAAACTGCTTTATAGGAGGATGAAGAGCAGTCAAACTGCTTTATAAAACGATGAAGAGCAGTCCAACTGTTTTATAAGAGGACGAAAAGCAGTCAAACTGATTTATAAGAGGATGAAGAGCAGTCAAACTGATTTATAAGAGGAAGAAGAGCAGTCAAACTGCTTTATAAAAGGCTGAAGAGCAGTCAAACTGATTTATAATCGGACGAAGAGCAGTCAATGATCGGACGAAGAGCAGTCAAACTCTTCTATAGGAGGATGAAGCGCAGTCAAACTGTTTTACACGAGGATGTAGAGCAGTCAGACTGGTTTACAAGAGGATGAAGAGCAGTCAACCTGTTTTACAAGAGGATGAAGAGCAGTCAAACTGTTTTATAAGAGAATGAAGAGCAGTCTAACTGCTTTATAAAAGGATGAAGAGCAGTCAAACTGTTTTATAAGAGGACGAAGAGCAGTCAAACTGAATTATAATCGGATGAAGAGCAGTCAAACTGATTTATAAGAGGATGAAGAGCAGTCAAACTGCTTTATAAAAGGATGAAGAGCAGTCAAACTGTTTTATAAGAGGACGAAGAGCAGTCAAACTGTTTTATAAGCGGACGAACAGCAGTCAAACTGATTTATAATCGGACGAAGAGCAGTCAAACTGATTTATAATCGGACGAAGAGCAGTCAAACGGTTTTATAAGAGGATGAAGAGCAGTCAAATTGATTTATAAGAGGATGAAGAGCAGTCAAACGGTTTTATAAGAGGATAAAGAGCAGTGAAACTGCTTTATAAAACGATGAAGAGCAGTCAAACTGTTTTATAAGAGGACGAAGTGCAGTCAAACTGATTTGTAAAAGGATGAAGAGCAGTCAAACTGATTTATAAGAGGATGAAGAGCAGTCAAACTGCTTTATAAAAGGATGAAGAGCAGTCAAACTGATTTTTAAACGGACGAAGAGCAGTCAATAATCGGACGAAGAGCAGCCAAACTGTTCTATAGGAGGATGAAGCGCAGTCAAACTGTTTTACACGAGGATGTAGAGCAGTCAGACTGGTTTACAAGAGTATGAAGACTAGTCAACCTGTTTTACAAGAGGTTGAAGAGCAGTCAAACTGTTTTATAAGAGGATGAAGAGCAGTCAAACTGATTTATAAGAGGATGAAGAGCAGTCAAACTGCTTTATAAAAGGATGAAGAGCAGTCAAACTGTTTTATAAGCAGACGAAGAGCAGTCAAACTGATTTATAATCGGACGAAGAGCAGTCAAACCGATTTATAAAAGGATGAAGAGCAGTCAAACTGTTTTATAAGCGGATGAACCGCAGTCAAACTGATTTATAATCGGACGAAGAGCAGTCAAACTGATTTATAAGAGAATGAAGAGCAGTCAAACTGCTTTATAAGAGGATGAAGAGCAGTCAAACTGTTCTATAGGAGGATGAAGCGCAGTCAAACTGGTTTATATGAGGATGAAGAGCAGTCAAACTGCTTTATAAGAGGATGAAGAGCAGTCAAACTGCTTTATAAAACGATGAAGAGCAGTCAAACTGCTTTATAAGAGGAAGAAGAGCAGTCAAACTGATTTATAAGAGGATGAAGAGCAGTCAAAATGATTTAAAAGAGGATGAAGAGCAGTCAAACTGCTTTATAAAAGGATGAAGAGCAGTCAAACTGTTTTATAAGAGAATGAAGAGCAGTCTAACTGCTTTATAAAAGGATGAAGAGCAGTCAAACTGTATTATAAGAGGACGAAGAGCAGTCAAACTGATTTATAATCGGACGAAGAGCAGTCAAACTGATTTATAATCGGACGAAGAGCAGTCAAACGGTTTTATAAGAGGATGAAGAGCAGTCAAACTGCTTTATAAAAGGATGAAGAGCAGTCAAACTGTTTTATACGAGATGTAGAGCAGTCAGACTGTTTTACAAGAGAATGAAGAGCAGTCAAACTGTTTTATAAGCGGACGAAGAGCAGTCAAACTGATTTATAAGAGGATGAAGAGCAGTCAAACTGCTTTATAAAAGGATGAAGAGCAGTCAAACTGATTTATAATCGGACGAAGAGCAGTCAAACTGATTTATAATCGGATGAAGAGCAGTCAAACTGTTTAATAAGAGGACGAAGAGCAGTCAAACTGTTTTATAAGCGGACGAAGAGCAGTCAAACTGATTTATAATCGGACGAAGAGCAGTCAAACGGTTTTATAAGAGGATGAAGAGCAGTCAAATTGATTTATAAGAGGATGAAGAGCAGTCAAACGGTTTTATAAGAGGATGAAGAGCAGCCAAATGAGTTATAAGAGGATGAAGAGCAGTCAAACTGATTTATAATCGGACGAAGAGCAGTCAAACTGATTTATAATCGGACGAAGAGCAGTCAAACGGTTTTATAAGAGGATGAAGAGCAGTCAAATTGATTTATAAGAGGATGAAGAGCAGTCAAACTGTTTTATAAGAGGACGAAGTGCAGTCAAACTGATTTGTAAAAGGATGAAGAGCAGTCAAACTGATTTATAAGAGGATTAAGGGCAGTCAAACTGCTTTATAAAAGGATGAAGAGCAGTCAAACTGATTTATAATCGGACGAAGAGCAGTCAAACTGTTCTATACGGGGATGAAGCGCAGTCAAACTGGTTTATAGGAGGATGAAGAGCAGTCAAACTATTTTATAAGAGGATGAAGAGCAGTCAAACTGATTTATAATCCGACGAAGAGCAGTCAAACTGTTCTATAGGAGGATGAAGCGCAGTCAAACTGGTTTATAGGAGGACAAAGAGCAGTCAAACTGCTTTATAGGAGGATGAAGAGCAGTCAAACTGCTTTATAAAACGATGAAGAGCAGTCCAACTGTTTTATAAGAGGACGAAGAGCAGTCAAACTGTTTTATAAGAGGATGAAGAGCAGTCAAACTGATTTATAAGAGGCTGAAGAGCAGTCAAACTGCTTTATAAAAGGCTGAAGAGCAGTCAAACTGATTTATAATCGGACGAAGAGCAGTCAATGATCGGACGAAGAGCAGTCAAACTCTTCTATAGGAGGATGAAGTGCAGTCAAACTGTTTTATAAAAGGCTGAAGAGCAGTCAAACTGATTTATAATCGGACGAAGAGCAGTCAATGATCGGACGAAGAGCAGTCAAACTCTTCTATAGGAGGATGAAGCGCAGTCAAACTGTTTTACACGAGGATGTAGAGCAGTCAAACTGTTTTATATGAGAATGAAGAGCAGTCAAACTGCTTTATAAAAGGATGAAGAGCAGTCAAACTGTTTTATAAGAGGACGAAGAGCAGTCAAACTGTTTTATAAGCGGACGAACAGCAGTCAAACTGAGTTATAATCGGACGAAGAGCAGTCAAACTGATTTATAATCGGACGAAGAGCAGTCAAACGGTTTTATAAGAGGATGAAGAGCAGTCAAATTGATTTATAGGAGGATGAAGAGCAGTCAAACTGCTTTATAAAAGGATGAAGAGCAGTCAAACTGTTTTATAAGCAGACGAAGAGCAGTCAAACTGATTTATAATCGGACGAAGAGCAGTCAAACCGATTTATAAAAGGATGAAGAGCAGTCAAACTGCTTTATAAGAGGATGAAGAGCAGTCAAACTGTTCTATAGGAGGATGAAGCGCAGTCAAACTGGTTTATATGAGGATGAAGAGCAGTCAAACTGCTTTATAAGAGGATGAAGAGCAGTCAAACTGTTCTATAGGAGGATGAAGCGCAGTCAAACTGGTTTATATGAGGATGAAGAGCAGTCAAACTGCTTTATAAGAGGATGAAGAGCAGTCAAACTGCTTTATAAAACGATGAAGAGCAGTCAAACTGTTTTATAAGAGGAAGAAGAGCAGTCAAACTGATTTATAAGAGGATGAAGAGCAGTCAAACTGATTTAAAAGAGGATGAAGAGCAGTCAAACTGCTTTATAAAAGGATGAAGAGCAGTCAAACTGTTTTATAAGAGAATGAAGAGCAGTCTAACTGCTTTATAAAAGGATGAAGAGCAGTCAAACTGTATTATAAGAGGACGAAGAGCAGTCAAACTGATTTATAATCGGACGAAGAGCAGTCAAACTGATTTATAATCGGACGAAGAGCAGTCAAACGGTTTTATAAGAGGATGAAGAGCAGTCAAATTGATTTATAAGAGGATGAAGAGCAGTCAAACTGCTTTATAAAAGGATGAAGAGCAGTCAAACTGTTTTATACGAGATGTAGAGCAGTCAGACTGTTTTACAAGAGAATGAAGAGCAGTCAAACTGTTTTATAAGCGGACGAAGAGCAGTCAAACTGATTTATAAGAGGATGAAGAGCAGTCAAACTGCTTTATAAAAGGATGAAGAGCAGTCACACTGATTTATAAACGGACGAAGAGCAGTCAATAATCGGACGAAGAGCAGCCAAACTGTTCTATAGGAGGATGAAGCGCAGTCAAACTGTTTTACACGAGGATGTAGAGCAGTCAGACTGGTTTACAAGAGGTTGAAGAGCAGTAAAACTGTTATATACGAGGATGAAGCGCAGTCAAACTGGTTTATAGGAGGATGAAGAGCAGTCAAACAATTTTATAAGAGGATGAAGAGCAGTCAAACTGATTTATAATCCGACGAAGAGCAGTCAAACTGTTCTATAGGAGGATGAAGCGCAGTCAAACTGGTTTATAGGAGGATGAAGAGCAGTCAAACTGCTTTATAGGAGGATGAAGAGCAGTCAAACTGCTTTATAAAACGATGAAGAGCAGTCCAACTGTTTTATAAGAGGACGAAAAGCAGTCAAACTGATTTATAAGAGGATGAAGAGCAGTCAAACTGATTTATAAGAGGAAGAAGAGCAGTCAAACTGCTTTATAAAAGGCTGAAGAGCAGTCAAACTGATTTATAATCCGACGAAGAGCAGTCAATGATCGGACGAAGAGCAGTCAAACTCTTCTATAGGAGGATGAAGCGCAGTCAAACTGTTTTACACGAGGATGTAGAGCAGTCAGACTGGTTTACAAGAGGATGAAGAGCAGTCAACC
This sequence comes from Lampris incognitus, assembly GCF_029633865.1. Classification (NCBI taxonomy): domain Eukaryota; kingdom Metazoa; phylum Chordata; class Actinopteri; order Lampriformes; family Lampridae; genus Lampris; species Lampris incognitus. The sequence continues at coordinate 43,842,457 of NC_079222.1, forward strand.
TGTTTTACAAGAGGATGAAGAGCAGTCAAACTGTTTTATAAGAGAATGAAGAGCAGTCTAACTGCTTTATAAAAGGATGAAGAGCAGTCAAACTGTTTTATAAGAGGACGAAGAGCAGTCAAACTGAATTATAATCGGATGAAGAGCAGTCAAACTGATTTATAAGAGGATGAAGAGCAGTCAAACTGCTTTATAAAAGGATGAAGAGCAGTCAAACTGTTTTATAAGAGGACGAAGAGCAGTCAAACTGTTTTATAAGCGGACGAACAGCAGTCAAACTGATTTATAATCGGACGAAGAGCAGTCAAACTGATTTATAATCGGACGAAGAGCAGTCAAACGGTTTTATAAGAGGATGAAGAGCAGTCAAATTGATTTATAAGAGGATGAAGAGCAGTCAAACGGTTTTATAAGAGGATAAAGAGCAGTGAAACTGCTTTATAAAACGATGAAGAGCAGTCAAACTGTTTTATAAGAGGACGAAGTGCAGTCAAACTGATTTGTAAAAGGATGAAGAGCAGTCAAACTGATTTATAAGAGGATGAAGAGCAGTCAAACTGCTTTATAAAAGGATGAAGAGCAGTCAAACTGATTTTTAAACGGACGAAGAGCAGTCAATAATCGGACGAAGAGCAGCCAAACTGTTCTATAGGAGGATGAAGCGCAGTCAAACTGTTTTACACGAGGATGTAGAGCAGTCAGACTGGTTTACAAGAGTATGAAGACTAGTCAACCTGTTTTACAAGAGGTTGAAGAGCAGTCAAACTGTTTTATAAGAGGATGAAGAGCAGTCAAACTGATTTATAAGAGGATGAAGAGCAGTCAAACTGCTTTATAAAAGGATGAAGAGCAGTCAAACTGTTTTATAAGCAGACGAAGAGCAGTCAAACTGATTTATAATCGGACGAAGAGCAGTCAAACCGATTTATAAAAGGATGAAGAGCAGTCAAACTGTTTTATAAGCGGATGAACCGCAGTCAAACTGATTTATAATCGGACGAAGAGCAGTCAAACTGATTTATAAGAGAATGAAGAGCAGTCAAACTGCTTTATAAGAGGATGAAGAGCAGTCAAACTGTTCTATAGGAGGATGAAGCGCAGTCAAACTGGTTTATATGAGGATGAAGAGCAGTCAAACTGCTTTATAAGAGGATGAAGAGCAGTCAAACTGCTTTATAAAACGATGAAGAGCAGTCAAACTGCTTTATAAGAGGAAGAAGAGCAGTCAAACTGATTTATAAGAGGATGAAGAGCAGTCAAAATGATTTAAAAGAGGATGAAGAGCAGTCAAACTGCTTTATAAAAGGATGAAGAGCAGTCAAACTGTTTTATAAGAGAATGAAGAGCAGTCTAACTGCTTTATAAAAGGATGAAGAGCAGTCAAACTGTATTATAAGAGGACGAAGAGCAGTCAAACTGATTTATAATCGGACGAAGAGCAGTCAAACTGATTTATAATCGGACGAAGAGCAGTCAAACGGTTTTATAAGAGGATGAAGAGCAGTCAAACTGCTTTATAAAAGGATGAAGAGCAGTCAAACTGTTTTATACGAGATGTAGAGCAGTCAGACTGTTTTACAAGAGAATGAAGAGCAGTCAAACTGTTTTATAAGCGGACGAAGAGCAGTCAAACTGATTTATAAGAGGATGAAGAGCAGTCAAACTGCTTTATAAAAGGATGAAGAGCAGTCAAACTGATTTATAATCGGACGAAGAGCAGTCAAACTGATTTATAATCGGATGAAGAGCAGTCAAACTGTTTAATAAGAGGACGAAGAGCAGTCAAACTGTTTTATAAGCGGACGAAGAGCAGTCAAACTGATTTATAATCGGACGAAGAGCAGTCAAACGGTTTTATAAGAGGATGAAGAGCAGTCAAATTGATTTATAAGAGGATGAAGAGCAGTCAAACGGTTTTATAAGAGGATGAAGAGCAGCCAAATGAGTTATAAGAGGATGAAGAGCAGTCAAACTGATTTATAATCGGACGAAGAGCAGTCAAACTGATTTATAATCGGACGAAGAGCAGTCAAACGGTTTTATAAGAGGATGAAGAGCAGTCAAATTGATTTATAAGAGGATGAAGAGCAGTCAAACTGTTTTATAAGAGGACGAAGTGCAGTCAAACTGATTTGTAAAAGGATGAAGAGCAGTCAAACTGATTTATAAGAGGATTAAGGGCAGTCAAACTGCTTTATAAAAGGATGAAGAGCAGTCAAACTGATTTATAATCGGACGAAGAGCAGTCAAACTGTTCTATACGGGGATGAAGCGCAGTCAAACTGGTTTATAGGAGGATGAAGAGCAGTCAAACTATTTTATAAGAGGATGAAGAGCAGTCAAACTGATTTATAATCCGACGAAGAGCAGTCAAACTGTTCTATAGGAGGATGAAGCGCAGTCAAACTGGTTTATAGGAGGACAAAGAGCAGTCAAACTGCTTTATAGGAGGATGAAGAGCAGTCAAACTGCTTTATAAAACGATGAAGAGCAGTCCAACTGTTTTATAAGAGGACGAAGAGCAGTCAAACTGTTTTATAAGAGGATGAAGAGCAGTCAAACTGATTTATAAGAGGCTGAAGAGCAGTCAAACTGCTTTATAAAAGGCTGAAGAGCAGTCAAACTGATTTATAATCGGACGAAGAGCAGTCAATGATCGGACGAAGAGCAGTCAAACTCTTCTATAGGAGGATGAAGTGCAGTCAAACTGTTTTATAAAAGGCTGAAGAGCAGTCAAACTGATTTATAATCGGACGAAGAGCAGTCAATGATCGGACGAAGAGCAGTCAAACTCTTCTATAGGAGGATGAAGCGCAGTCAAACTGTTTTACACGAGGATGTAGAGCAGTCAAACTGTTTTATATGAGAATGAAGAGCAGTCAAACTGCTTTATAAAAGGATGAAGAGCAGTCAAACTGTTTTATAAGAGGACGAAGAGCAGTCAAACTGTTTTATAAGCGGACGAACAGCAGTCAAACTGAGTTATAATCGGACGAAGAGCAGTCAAACTGATTTATAATCGGACGAAGAGCAGTCAAACGGTTTTATAAGAGGATGAAGAGCAGTCAAATTGATTTATAGGAGGATGAAGAGCAGTCAAACTGCTTTATAAAAGGATGAAGAGCAGTCAAACTGTTTTATAAGCAGACGAAGAGCAGTCAAACTGATTTATAATCGGACGAAGAGCAGTCAAACCGATTTATAAAAGGATGAAGAGCAGTCAAACTGCTTTATAAGAGGATGAAGAGCAGTCAAACTGTTCTATAGGAGGATGAAGCGCAGTCAAACTGGTTTATATGAGGATGAAGAGCAGTCAAACTGCTTTATAAGAGGATGAAGAGCAGTCAAACTGTTCTATAGGAGGATGAAGCGCAGTCAAACTGGTTTATATGAGGATGAAGAGCAGTCAAACTGCTTTATAAGAGGATGAAGAGCAGTCAAACTGCTTTATAAAACGATGAAGAGCAGTCAAACTGTTTTATAAGAGGAAGAAGAGCAGTCAAACTGATTTATAAGAGGATGAAGAGCAGTCAAACTGATTTAAAAGAGGATGAAGAGCAGTCAAACTGCTTTATAAAAGGATGAAGAGCAGTCAAACTGTTTTATAAGAGAATGAAGAGCAGTCTAACTGCTTTATAAAAGGATGAAGAGCAGTCAAACTGTATTATAAGAGGACGAAGAGCAGTCAAACTGATTTATAATCGGACGAAGAGCAGTCAAACTGATTTATAATCGGACGAAGAGCAGTCAAACGGTTTTATAAGAGGATGAAGAGCAGTCAAATTGATTTATAAGAGGATGAAGAGCAGTCAAACTGCTTTATAAAAGGATGAAGAGCAGTCAAACTGTTTTATACGAGATGTAGAGCAGTCAGACTGTTTTACAAGAGAATGAAGAGCAGTCAAACTGTTTTATAAGCGGACGAAGAGCAGTCAAACTGATTTATAAGAGGATGAAGAGCAGTCAAACTGCTTTATAAAAGGATGAAGAGCAGTCACACTGATTTATAAACGGACGAAGAGCAGTCAATAATCGGACGAAGAGCAGCCAAACTGTTCTATAGGAGGATGAAGCGCAGTCAAACTGTTTTACACGAGGATGTAGAGCAGTCAGACTGGTTTACAAGAGGTTGAAGAGCAGTAAAACTGTTATATACGAGGATGAAGCGCAGTCAAACTGGTTTATAGGAGGATGAAGAGCAGTCAAACAATTTTATAAGAGGATGAAGAGCAGTCAAACTGATTTATAATCCGACGAAGAGCAGTCAAACTGTTCTATAGGAGGATGAAGCGCAGTCAAACTGGTTTATAGGAGGATGAAGAGCAGTCAAACTGCTTTATAGGAGGATGAAGAGCAGTCAAACTGCTTTATAAAACGATGAAGAGCAGTCCAACTGTTTTATAAGAGGACGAAAAGCAGTCAAACTGATTTATAAGAGGATGAAGAGCAGTCAAACTGATTTATAAGAGGAAGAAGAGCAGTCAAACTGCTTTATAAAAGGCTGAAGAGCAGTCAAACTGATTTATAATCCGACGAAGAGCAGTCAATGATCGGACGAAGAGCAGTCAAACTCTTCTATAGGAGGATGAAGCGCAGTCAAACTGTTTTACACGAGGATGTAGAGCAGTCAGACTGGTTTACAAGAGGATGAAGAGCAGTCAACCTGTTTTACAAGAGGATGAAGAGCAGTCAAACTGTTTTATAAGAGAATGAAGAGCAGTCTAACTGCTTTATAAAAGGATGAAGAGCAGTCAAACTGTTTTATAAGAGGACGAAGAGCAGTCAAACTGAATTATAATCGGATGAAGAGCAGTCAAACTGATTTATAAGAGGATGAAGAGCAGTCAAACTGCTTTATAAAAGGATGAAGAGAAGTCAAACTGTTTTATAAGAGGACGAAGAGCAGTCAAACTGTTTTATAAGCGGACGAACAGCAGTCAAACTGATTTGTAATCGGACGAAGAGCAGTCAAACTGATTTATAATCGGACGAAGAGCAGTCAAACGGTTTTATAAGAGGATGAAGAGCATTCAAATTGATTTATAAGAGGATGAAGAGCAGTCAAACGGTTTTATAAGAGGATAAAGAGCAGTGAAACTGCTTTATAAAACGATGAAGAGCAGTCAAACTGTTTTATAAGAGGACGAAGTGCAGTCAAACTGATTTGTAAAAGGATGAAGAGCAGTCAAACAGATTTATAAGAGGATGAAGAGCAGTCAAACTGCTTTATAAAAGGATGACGAGCAGTCAAACTGTTTTATAAGAGGACGAAGAGCAGTCAAACTGATTTATAATCGGATTACCAGCAATCAATAATCGGACGAAGAGCAGTCAAACTGTTATATAGGAGGACGAAGAGCAGTCAAACTGAATTATAATCGGATGAAGAGCAGTCAAACTGATTTATAAGAGGATGAAGAGCAGTCAAACTGCTTTATAAAAGGATGAAGAGCAGTCAAACTGTTTAATAAGAGGACGAAGAGCAGTCAAACTGTTTTATAAGCGGACGAAGAGCAGTCAAACTGATTTATAATCGGACGAACAGCAGTCAAACGGTTTTATAAGAGGATGAAGAGCAGTCAAATTGATTTATAAGAGGATGAAGAGCAGTCAAACGGTTTTATAAGAGGATGAAGAGCAGCCAAATGAGTTATAAGAGGATGAAGAGCAGTCAAACTGATTTATAAAAGGATGAAGAGCAGTCAAACTGATTTATAATCGGACGAAGAGCAGTCAAACGGTTTTATAAGAGGATGAAGAGCAGTCAAATTGATTTATAAGAGGATGAAGAGCAGTCAAACGGTTTTATAAGAGGATGAAGAGCAGCCAAACTGCTTTATAAGAGGATGAAGAGCAGTCAAACTGCTTTATAAAAGGATGAAGAGCAGTCAAACTGTTTTATACGAGGATGTAGAGCGGTCAGACTGTTTTACAAGAGGATGAAGAGCAGTCAACCTGTTTTACAAGAGGATGAAGAGCAGTCAAACTGTTTTATAAGAGGATGAAGAGCAGTCAAACTTCTTTATAAAAGCATGAAGAGCAGTCAAACTGCGTTATAAAAAGATGAAGAGCAGTCAAACTGTTTTATAAGAGGATGAAGAGCAGTCAAATTGTTTTATAAGAGGACGAAAAGCAGTCAAACTGTTCTATAGGAGGATGAAGCGCAGTCAAACTGGTTTATAGGAGGATGAAGAGCAGTCAAACTGCTTTATAAAAGGATGAAGAGCAGTCAAACTGATTTATAAGAGGATGAAGAGCAGTCAAACTTCTTTATAAAAGGATGAAGAGCAGTCAAACTGTTTTATAAGAGGACGAAGAGCAGTCAAACTGATTTATAATCGTACGAAGAGCAGTCAAACTGTTCTATAGGAGGATGAAGCGCAGTCAAACTGGTTTATAGGAGGATGAAGAGCAGTCAAACTGCTTTATAAGAGGATGAAGCGCAGTCAAACTGATTTATAATCGGACGAAGAGCAGTCAAACTGATTTATAACCGGACGAAGAGCAGTCAAACGGTTTTATAAGAGGATGAAGAGCAGTCAAACTGCTTTATAAGAGGATGAAGAGCAGTCAAACTGCTTTATAAAAGGATGAAGAGCAGTCAAACTGTTTTATACGAGGATGTAGAGCGGTCAGACTGTTTTACAAGAGGATGAAGAGCAGTCAACCTGTTTTACAAGAGGATGAAGAGCAGTCAAACTGTTTTATAAGAGGATGAAGAGCAGTCAAACTTCTTTATAAAAGCATGAAGAGCAGTCAAACTGCGTTATAAAAAGATGAAGAGCAGTCAAACTGTTTTATAAGAGGATGAAGAGCAGTCAAATTGTTTTATAAGAGGACGAAAAGCAGTCAAACTGTTCTATAGGAGGATGAAGCGCAGTCAAACTGGTTTATAGGAGGATGAAGAGCAGTCAAACTGCTTTATAAAAGGATGAAGAGCAGTCAAACTGATTTATAAGAGGATGAAGAGCAGTCAAACTTCTTTATAAAAGGATGAAGAGCAGTCAAACTGTTTTATAAGAGGACGAAGAGCAGTCAAACTGATTTATAATCGTACGAAGAGCAGTCAAACTGTTCTATAGGAGGATGAAGTGCAGTCAAACTGGTTTATAGGAGGATGAAGAGCAGTCAAACTGCTTTATAAGAGGATGAAGAGCAGTCAAACTGATTTATAAGAGGATGAAGAGCAGTCAAACTTTTTTATAAAAGGATGAAGAACAGTCAAACTGTTTTATAAGCGGACGAAGAGCAGTCAAACTGATTTATAATCGGACGAAGAGCAGTCAAACTGATTTATAATCGGACGAAGAGCAGTCAAACTGATTTATAATCGGATGAATAGCAGTCAAACTGATTTATAAGAGGATGTAGAGCAGTCACACTGCTTTATAAAAGGATGAAGAGCAGTCAAACTGTTTTATAAGATGACGAAGAGCAGTCAAACTGATTTATAATCGGACGAAGAGCAGTCAAACTGTTCTATAGGAGGATTAAGCGCAGTCAAACTGGTTTATAGGAGGATGAAGAGCAGTCAAACTTCTTTATAAAAGGATGAAGAGCAGTCAAACTGTTTTATAAGCGGACGAAGAGCAGTCAAACTGATTTATAATCGGACGAAGAGCAGTCAAACTGATTTATAATCGGACGAAGAGCAGTCAAACGGTTTTATAAGAGGATGAAGAGCAGTCAAATTGATTTATAAGAGGATGAAGAGCAGTCAAACTGATTTATAAAAGGATGAAGAGCAGTCAAACTGTTTTATACGAGGATGTAGAGCGGTCAGACTGTTTTACAAGAGGATGAAGAGCAGTCAACGTGTTTTACAAGAGGATGAAGAGCAGTCAAACTGTTTTATAAGAGGATGAAGAGCAGTCAAACTGCTTTATAAAAGGATGAAGAGCAGTCAAACTGATTTATAAGAGGATGAAGAGCAGTCAAACTTCTTTATAAAAGGATGAAGAGCAGTCAAACTGTTTTATAAGAGGACGAAGAGCAGTCAAACTGATTTATAATCGTACGAAGAGCAGTCAAACTGTTCTATAGGAGGATGAAGCGCAGTCAAACTGGTTTATAGGAGGATGAAGAGCAGTCAAACTGCTTTATAAGAGGATGAAGCGCAGTCAAACTGATTTATAATCGGACGAAGAGCAGTCAAACTGATTTATAACCGGACGAAGAGCAGTCAAACGGTTTTATAAGAGGATGAAGAGCAGTCAAACTGCTTTATAAGAGGATGAAGAGCAGTCAAACTGCTTTATAAAAGGATGAAGAGCAGTCAAACTGTTTTATACGAGGATGTAGAGCGGTCAGACTGTTTTACAAGAGGATGAAGAGCAGTCAACCTGTTTTACAAGAGGATGAAGAGCAGTCAAACTGTTTTATAAGAGGATGAAGAGCAGTCAAACTTCTTTATAAAAGCATGAAGAGCAGTCAAACTGCGTTATAAAAAGATGAAGAGCAGTCAAACTGTTTTATAAGAGGATGAAGAGCAGTCAAATTGTTTTATAAGAGGACGAAAAGCAGTCAAACTGTTCTATAGGAGGATGAAGCGCAGTCAAACTGGTTTATAGGAGGATGAAGAGCAGTCAAACTGCTTTATAAAAGGATGAAGAGCAGTCAAACTGATTTATAAGAGGATGAAGAGCAGTCAAACTTCTTTATAAAAGGATGAAGAGCAGTCAAACTGTTTTATAAGAGGACGAAGAGCAGTCAAACTGATTTATAATCGTACGAAGAGCAGTCAAACTGTTCTATAGGAGGATGAAGTGCAGTCAAACTGGTTTATAGGAGGATGAAGAGCAGTCAAACTGCTTTATAAGAGGATGAAGAGCAGTCAAACTGATTTATAAGAGGATGAAGAGCAGTCAAACTTTTTTATAAAAGGATGAAGAACAGTCAAACTGTTTTATAAGCGGACGAAGAGCAGTCAAACTGATTTATAATCGGACGAAGAGCAGTCAAACTGATTTATAATCGGACGAAGAGCAGTCAAACTGATTTATAATCGGATGAATAGCAGTCAAACTGATTTATAAGAGGATGTAGAGCAGTCACACTGCTTTATAAAAGGATGAAGAGCAGTCAAACTGTTTTATAAGATGACGAAGAGCAGTCAAACTGATTTATAATCGGACGAAGAGCAGTCAAACTGTTCTATAGGAGGATTAAGCGCAGTCAAACTGGTTTATAGGAGGATGAAGAGCAGTCAAACTTCTTTATAAAAGGATGAAGAGCAGTCAAACTGTTTTATAAGCGGACGAAGAGCAGTCAAACTGATTTATAATCGGACGAAGAGCAGTCAAACTGATTTATAATCGGACGAAGAGCAGTCAAACGGTTTTATAAGAGGATGAAGAGCAGTCAAATTGATTTATAAGAGGATGAAGAGCAGTCAAACTGATTTATAAAAGGATGAAGAGCAGTCAAACTGTTTTATACGAGGATGTAGAGCGGTCAGACTGTTTTACAAGAGGATGAAGAGCAGTCAACGTGTTTTACAAGAGGATGAAGAGCAGTCAAACCGCTTTATAAAGGGATGAAGAGCAGTCAAACAGTTTTATAAGAGGACGAAAAGCAGTCAAACTGATTTATAATCGGATGAAGAGCAGTCAAACTGTTTTATACGAGGATGTAGAGCGGTCAGACTGTTTTACAAGAGGATGAAGAGCAGTCAACCTGTTTTACAAGAGGATGAAGAGCAGTCAATCTGTTTTATAAGAGGATGAAGAGCAGCCAAACTGCTTTATAAAAGGATGAAGAGCAGTCAAACTGTTTTAAAAGATGACGAAGAGCAGTCAAACTGATTTATAATCGGATGAAGAGCAGTCAAACTGATTTATAAGAGGATGAAGAGCAGTCAAACTGCTTTATAAAAGGATGAAGAGCAGTCAAACTGTTTTATAAGAGGACGAAGAGCAGTCAAACTGATTTATAATCGGACGAAGAGCAGTCAAACTGTTCTATAGGAGGATGAAGCGCAGTCAAACTGGTTTATAGGAGGATGAAGAGCAGTCAAACTGCTTTATAAGAGGATGAAGCGCAGTCAAACTGATTTATAATCGGATGAAGAGCAGTCAAACTGATTTATAATCGGACGAAGAGCAGTCAAACGGTTTTATAAGAGGATGAAGAGCAGTCAAATTGATTTATAAGAGGATGAAGAGCAGTCAAACTGCTTTATAAAAGGATGAAGAGCAGTCAAACTGTTTTATACGAGGATGTAGAGCGGTCAGACTGTTTTACAAGAGGATGAAGAGCAGTCAACCTGTTTTACAAGAGGATGAAGAGCAGTCAAACTGTTTTATAAGAGGATGAAGAGCAGTCAAACTGCTTTATAAAAGGATGAAGAGCAGTCAAACAGTTTTATAAGAGGACGAAAAGCAGTCAAACTGATTTATAATCGGATGAAGAGCAGTCAAACTGATTTATAAGAGGATGAAGAGCAGTCAAACTGCGTTATAAGCGGACGAAGAGCAGTCAAACTGTTCTATAGGAGGATGAAGCGCAGTCAAACTGTTTTATAATCGGACGAAGAGCAGTCAAACTGATTTATAATCGGATGAATAGCACTCAAACTGATTTATAAGAGGATGTAGAGCAGTCAAACTGTTTTATAAGAGGACGAAGAGCAGTCAAACTGATTTATAGTCGGACGAAGAGCAGTCAAACTGTCCTATAGAAGGATGAAGCGCAGTCAAACTGGTTTATAGGAGGATGAAGAGCAGTCAAACTGCTTTATAAGAGGATGAAGAGCAGTCAAACTGATTTATAAGAGGATGAAGAGCAGTCAAACTGCTTTATAAAAGGATGAAGAGCAGTCAAACTTCTTTATAAAAGGATGAAGAGCAGTCAAACTGTTTTATAAGAGGACGAAGAGCAGTCAAACTGATTTATAATCGGACGAAGAGCAGTCAAACTGTTCTATAGGAGGATGAAGCGCAGTCAAACTGGTTTATAGGAGGATGAAGAGCAGTCAAACTGCTTTATAAGAGGATGAAGCGCAGTCAAACTGATTTATAATCGGACGAAGAGCAGTCAAACTGATTTTTAATCGGACGAAGAGCAGTCAAACGGTTTTATAGGAGGATGAAGAGCAGTCAAACTGCTTTATAAGAGGATGAAGAGCAGTCAAACTGCTTTATAAAAGGATGAAGAGCAGTCAAACTGTTTTATACGAGGATGTAGAGCGGTCAGACTGTTTTACAAGAGGATGAAGAGCAGTCAACCTGTTTTACAAGAGGATGAAGAGCAGTCAAACTGTTTTATAAGAGGATGAAGAGCAGTCAAACTTCTTTATAAAAGCATGAAGAGCAGTCAAACTGCGTTATAAAAAGATGAAGAGCAGTCAAACTGTTTTATAAGAGGATGAAGAGCAGTCAAACTGTTTTATAAGAGGACGAAAAGCAGTCATACTGTTCTATAGGAGGATGAAGCGCAGTCAAACTGGTTTATAGGAGGATGAAGAGCAGTCAAACTGCTTTATAAAAGGATGAAGAGCAGTCAAACTGATTTATAAGAGGATGAAGAGCAGTCAAACTTCTTTATAAAAGGATGAAGAGCAGTCAAACTGTTTTATAAGAGGACGAAGAGCAGTCAAACTGATTTATAATCGTACGAAGAGCAGTCAAACTGTTCTATAGGAGGATGAAGTGCAGTCAAACTGGTTTATAGGAGGATGAAGAGCAGTCAAACTGCTTTATAAGAGGATAAAGAGCAGTCAAACTGATTTATAAGAGGATGAAGAGCAGTCAAACTTTTTTATAAAAGGATGAAGAACAGTCAAACTGTTTTATAAGCGGACGAAGAGCAGTCAAACTGATTTATAATCGGACGAAGAGCAGTCAAACTGATTTATAATCGGACGAAGAGCAGTCAAACTGATTTATAATCGGATGAATAGCAGTCAAACTGATTTATAAGAGGATGTAGAGCAGTCACACTGCTTTATAAAAGGATGAAGAGCAGTCAAACTGTTTTATAAGATGACGAAGAGCAGTCAAACTGATTTATAATCGGACGAAGAGCAGTCAAACTGTTCTATAGGAGGATTAAGCGCAGTCAAACTGGTTTATAGGAGGATGAAGAGCAGTCAACCTGTTTTACAAGAGGATGAAGAGCAGTCAAACTGTTTTATAAGAGGATGAAGAGCAGTCAAACTGCTTTATAAAGGGATGAAGAGCAGTCAAACAGTTTTATAAGAGGACGAAAAACAGTCAAACTGATTTAGAATCGGATGAAGAGCAGTCAAACTGTTTTATACGAGGATGTAGAGCGGTCAGACTGTTTTACAAGAGGATGAAGAGCAGTCATCCTGTTTTACAAGAGGATGAAGAGCAGTCAATCTGTTTTATAAGAGGATGAAGGGCAGTCAAACTGCTTTATAAAAGGATGAAGAGCAGTCAAACTGTTTTATAAGAGGATGAAGAGCAGTCAAACTGCTTTATAAAGGGATGAAGAGCAGTCAAAGAGTTTTATAAGAGGACGAAAAGCAGTCAAACTCATTTATAATCGGATGAAGAGCAGTCAAACTGTTTTATACGAGGATGTAGAGCGGTCAGACTGTTTTACAAGAGGATGAAGAGCAGTCAACCTGTTTTACAAGAGGATGAAGAGCAGTCAATCTGTTTTATAAGAGGATGAAGAGCAGTCAAACTGCTTTATAAAAGGATGAAGAGCAGTCAAACTGTTTTAAAAGATGACGAAGAGCAGTCAAACTGATTTATAATCGGATGAAGAGCAGTCAAACTGATTTATAAGAGGATGAAGAGCAGTCAAACTGCTTTATAAAAGGATGAAGAGCAGTCAAACTGTTTTATAAGAGGACGAAGAGCAGTCAAACTGATTTATAATCGGACGAAGAGCAGTCAAACTGTTCTATAGGAGGATGAAGCGCAGTCAAACTGGTTTATAGGAGGATGAAGAGCAGTCAAACTGCTTTATAAGAGGATGAAGAGCAGTCAAACTGATTTATAAGAGGATGAAGAGCAGTCAAACTTCTTTATAAAAGAATGAAGAGCAGTCAAACTGTTTTATAAGAGGACGAAGAGCAGTCAAACTGATTTATAATCGTACGAAGAGCAGTCAAACTGTTCTATAGGAGGATGAAGTGCAGTCAAACTGGTTTATAGGAGGATGAAGAGCAGTCAAACTGCTTTATAAGAGGATGAAGAGCAGTCAAACTGATTTATAAGAGGATGAAGAGCAGTCAAACTTTTTTATAAAAGGATGAAGAACAGTCAAACTGTTTTATGAGCGGACGAAGAGCAGTCAAACTGATTTATAATCGGACGAAGAGCAGTCAAACTGATTTATAATCGGACGAAGAGCAGTCAAACTGATTTATAATCGGATGAATAGCAGTCAAACTGATTTATAAGAGGATGTAGAGCAGTCACACTGCTTTATAAAAGGATGAAGAGCAGTCAAACTGTTTTATAAGATGACGAAGAGCAGTCAAACTGATTTATAATCGGACGAAGAGCAGTCAAACTGTTCTATAGGAGGATTAAGCGCAGTCAAACTGGTTTATAGGAGGATGAAGAGCAGACAAACTGCTTTATAAGAGGATGAAGAGCAGTCAAACTGATTTATAAGAGGATGAAGAGCAGTCAAACTTCTTTATAAAAGGATGAAGAGCAGTCAAACTGTTTTATAAGCGGACGAAGAGCAGTCAAACTGATTTATAATCGGACGAAGAGCAGTCAAACTGATTTATAATCGGACGAAGAGCAGTCAAACGGTTTTATAAGAGGATGAAGAGCAGTCAAATTGATTTATAAGAGGATGAAGAGCAGTCAAACTGATTTATAAAAGGATGAAGAGCAGTCAAACTGTTTTATACGAGGATGTAGAGCGGTCAGACTGTTTTACAAGAGGATGAAGAGCAGTCAACCTGTTTTACAAGAGGATGAAGAGCAGTCAAACTGTTTTATAAGAGGATGAAGAGCAGTCAAACTGCTTTATAAAGGGATGAAGAGCAGTCAAACAGTTTTATAAGAGGACGAAAAGCAGTCAAACTGATTTATAATCGGATGAAGAGCAGTCAAACTGTTTTATACGAGGATGTAGAGCGGTCAGACTGTTTTACAAGAGGATGAAGAGCAGTCAACCTGTTTTACAAGAGGATGAAGAGCAGTCAGTCTGTTTTATGAGAGGATGAAGAGCAGTCAAACTGCTTTATAAAAGGATGAAGAGCAGTCAAACTGTTTTATACGAGGATGTAGAGCAGTCAGACTGTTTTACAAGAGGATGAAGAGCAGTCAACCTGTTTTACAAGAAGATGAAGAGCAGTCAAAGTGTTTTATAAGAGGATGAAGAGCAGTCAAACTGCGTTATAAAAGCATTAAGAGCAGTCAAACTGTTTTATAAGAGGACGAAGAGCAGTCAAACTGATTTATAATCGGATGTAGAGCAGTCAAACTGATTTATAAGAGGATGAAGAGCAGTCAAACTGCTTTATAAGAGGATGAAGAGCAGTCAAACTGATTTATAAGAGGATGAACAGCAGTCAACTTGCGTTATAAAAGCATTCAGAGCAGTCAAACTGTTTTATAATCGGACGAAGAGCAGTCAAACTGTTCTATAGGAGGATGAAGCGCAGTCAAACTGGTTTATAGGAGGATGAAGAGCAGTCAAACTGCTTTATAAGAGGATGAAGAGCAGTCAAACTGATTTATAAGAGGATGAAGAGCAGTCAAACTTTTTTATAAAAGGATGAAGAACAGTCAAACTGTTTTATAAGCGGACGAAGAGCAGTCAAACTGATTTATAATCGGACGAAGAGCAGTCAAACTGATTTATAATCGGACGAAGAGCAGTCAAACTGATTTATAATCGGATGAATAGCAGTCAAACTGATTTATAAGAGGATGTAGAGCAGTCACACTGCTTTATAAAAGGATGAAGAGCAGTCAAACTGTTTTATAAGATGACGAAGAGCAGTCAAACTGATTTATAATCGGACGAAGAGCAGTCAAACTGTTCTATAGGAGGATTAAGCGCAGTCAAACTGGTTTATAGGAGGATGAAGAGCAGACAAACTGCTTTATAAGAGGATGAAGAGCAGTCAAACTGATTTATAAGAGGATGAAGAGCAGTCAAACTTCTTTATAAAAGGATGAAGAGCAGTCAAACTGTTTTATAAGCGGACGAAGAGCAGTCAAACTGATTTATAATCGGACGAAGAGCAGTCAAACTGATGTATAATCGGACGAAGAGCAGTCAAACGGTTTTATAAGAGGATGAAGAGCAGTCAAATTGATTTATAAGAGGATGAAGAGCAGTCAAACTGATTTATAAAAGGATGAAGAGCAGTCAAACTGTTTTATACGAGGATGTAGAGTGGTCAGACTGTTTTACAAGAGGATGAAGAGCAGTCAACCTGTTTTACAAGAAGATGAAGAGCAGTCAAACTGATTTATAAGAGGATGAAGAGCAGTCAAACTGCTTTATAAAGGGATGAAGAGCAGTCAAAGAGTTTTATAAGAGGACGAAAAGCAGTCAAACTCATTTATAATCGGATGAAGAGCAGTCAAACTGTTTTATACGAGGATGTAGAGCGGTCAGACTGTTTTACAAGAGGATGAAGAGCAGTCAACCTGTTTTACAAGAGGATGAAGAGCAGTCAATCTGTTTTATAAGAGGATGAAGAGCAGTCAAACTGCTTTATAAAAGGATGAAGAGCAGTCAAACTGTTTTAAAAGATGACGAAGAGCAGTCAAACTGATTTATAATCGGATGAAGAGCAGTCAAACTGATTTATAAGAGGATGAAGAGCAGTCAAACTGCTTTATAAAAGGATGAAGAGCAGTCAAACTGTTTTATAAGAGGACGAAGAGCAGTCAAACTGATTTATAATCGGACGAAGAGCAGTCAAACTGTTCTATAGGAGGATGAAGCGCAGTCAAACTGGTTTATAGGAGGATGAAGAGCAGTCAAACTGCTTTATAAGAGGATGAAGAGCAGTCAAACTGATTTATAAGAGGATGAAGAGCAGTCAAACTTCTTTATAAAAGAATGAAGAGCAGTCAAACTGTTTTATAAGAGGACGAAGAGCAGTCAAACTGATTTATAATCGTACGAAGAGCAGTCAAACTGTTCTATAGGAGGATGAAGTGCAGTCAAACTGGTTTATAGGAGGATGAAGAGCAGTCAAACTGCTTTATAAGAGGATGAAGAGCAGTCAAACTGATTTATAAGAGGATGAAGAGCAGTCAAACTTTTTTATAAAAGGATGAAGAACAGTCAAACTGTTTTATAAGCGGACGAAGAGCAGTCAAACTGATTTATAATCGGACGAAGAGCAGTCAAACTGATTTATAATCGGACGAAGAGCAGTCAAACTGATTTATAATCGGATGAATAGCAGTCAAACTGATTTATAAGAGGATGTAGAGCAGTCACACTGCTTTATAAAAGGATGAAGAGCAGTCAAACTGTTTTATAAGATGACGAAGAGCAGTCAAACTGATTTATAATCGGACGAAGAGCAGTCAAACTGTTCTATAGGAGGATTAAGCGCAGTCAAACTGGTTTATAGGAGGATGAAGAGCAGACAAACTGCTTTATAAGAGGATGAAGAGCAGTCAAACTGATTTATAAGAGGATGAAGAGCAGTCAAACTTCTTTATAAAAGGATGAAGAGCAGTCAAACTGTTTTATAAGCGGACGAAGAGCAGTCAAACTGATTTATAATCGGACGAAGAGCAGTCAAACTGATTTATAATCGGACGAAGAGCAGTCAAACGGTTTTATAAGAGGATGAAGAGCAGTCAAATTGATTTATAAGAGGATGAAGAGCAGTCAAACTGATTTATAAAAGGATGAAGAGCAGTCAAACTGTTTTATACGAGGATGTAGAGCGGTCAGACTGTTTTACAAGAGGATGAAGAGCAGTCAACCTGTTTTACAAGAGGATGAAGAGCAGTCAAACTGTTTTATAAGAGGATGAAGAGCAGTCAAACTGCTTTATAAAGGGATGAAGAGCAGTCAAACAGTTTTATAAGAGGACGAAAAGCAGTCAAACTGATTTATAATCGGATGAAGAGCAGTCAAACTGTTTTATACGAGGATGTAGAGCGGTCAGACTGTTTTACAAGAGGATGAAGAGCAGTCAACCTGTTTTACAAGAGGATGAAGAGCAGTCAGTCTGTTTTATGAGAGGATGAAGAGCAGTCAAACTGCTTTATAAAAGGATGAAGAGCAGTCAAACTGTTTTAAAAGATGACGAAGAGCAGTCAAACTGATTTATAATCGGATGAAGAGCAGTCAAACTGATTGATAAGAGGATGAAGAGCAGTCAAACTGCTTTATAAAAGGATGAAGAGCAGTCAAACTGTTTTATAAGAGGACGAAGAGCAGTCAAACTGATTTATAATCGGACGAAGAGCAGTCAAACTGTTCTATAGGAGGATGAAGCGCAGTCAAACTGGTTTATAGGAGGATGAAGAGCAGTCAAACTGCTTTATAAGAGGATGAAGCGCAGTCAAACTGATTTATAATCGGATGAAGAGCAGTCAAACTGATTTATAATCGGACGAAGAGCAGTCAAACGGTTTTATAAGAGGATGAAGAGCAGTCAAATTGATTTATAAGAGGATAAAGAGCAGTCAAACTGCTTTATAAAAGGATGAAGAGCAGTCAAACTGTTTTATACGAGGATGTAGAGCGGTCAGATTGTTTTACAAGAGGATGAAGAGCAGTCAACCTGTTTTACACGAGGATGAAGAGCAGTCAAACTGTTTTATAAGAGGATGAAGAGCAGTCAAACTGCTTTATAAAAGGATGAAGCGCAGTCAAACTGGTTTATAGGAGGATGAAGAGCAGTCAAACTGCTTTATAAGAGGATGAAGCGCAGTCAAACTGATTTATAATCGGATGAAGAGCAGTCAAACTGATTTATAATCGGACGAAGAGCAGTCAAACGGTTTTATAAGAGGATGAAGAGCAGTCAAATTGATTTATAAGAGGATGAAGAGCAGTCAAACTGCTTTATAAAAGGATGAAGAGCAGTCAAACTGTTTTATACGAGGATGTAGAGCGGTCAGACTGTTTTACAAGAGGATGAAGAGCAGTCAACCTGTTTTACAAGAGGATGAAGAGCAGTCAAACTGTTTTATAAGAGGATGAAGAGCAGTCAAACTGCTTTATAAAAGGATGAAGAGCAGTCAAACAGTTTTATAAGAGGACGAAAAGCAGTCAAACTGATTTATAATCGGATGAAGAGCAGTCAAACTGATTTATAAGAGGATGAAGAGCAGTCAAACTGCGTTATAAGCGGACGAAGAGCAGTCAAACTGTTCTATAGGAGGATGAAGCGCAGTCAAACTGTTTTATAATCGGACGAAGAGCAGTCAAACTGATTTATAATCGGATGAATAGCACTCAAACTGATTTATAAGAGGATGTAGAGCAGTCAAACTGTTTTATAAGAGGACGAAGAGCAGTCAAACTGATTTATAGTCGGACGAAGAGCAGTCAAACTGTCCTATAGAAGGATGAAGCGCAGTCAAACTGGTTTATAGGAGGATGAAGAGCAGTCAAACTGCTTTATAAGAGGATGAAGAGCAGTCAAACTGATTTATAAGAGGATGAAGAGCAGTCAAACTGCTTTATAAAAGGATGAAGAGCAGTCAAACTTCTTTATAAAAGGATGAAGAGCAGTCAAACTGTTTTATAAGAGGACGAAGAGCAGTCAAACTGATTTATAATCGGACGAAGAGCAGTCAAACTGTTCTATAGGAGGATGAAGCGCAGTCAAACTGGTTTATAGGAGGATGAAGAGCAGTCAAACTGCTTTATAAGAGGATGAAGCGCAGTCAAACTGATTTATAATCGGACGAAGAGCAGTCAAACTGATTTTTAATCGGACGAAGAGCAGTCAAACGGTTTTATAGGAGGATGAAGAGCAGTCAAACTGCTTTATAAGAGGATGAAGAGCAGTCAAACTGCTTTATAAAAGGATGAAGAGCAGTCAAACTGTTTTATACGAGGATGTAGAGCGGTCAGACTGTTTTACAAGAGGATGAAGAGCAGTCAACCTGTTTTACAAGAGGATGAAGAGCAGTCAAACTGTTTTATAAGAGGATGAAGAGCAGTCAAACTTCTTTATAAAAGCATGAAGAGCAGTCAAACTGCGTTATAAAAAGATGAAGAGCAGTCAAACTGTTTTATAAGAGGATGAAGAGCAGTCAAACTGTTTTATAAGAGGACGAAAAGCAGTCATACTGTTCTATAGGAGGATGAAGCGCAGTCAAACTGGTTTATAGGAGGATGAAGAGCAGTCAAACTGCTTTATAAAAGGATGAAGAGCAGTCAAACTGATTTATAAGAGGATGAAGAGCAGTCAAACTTCTTTATAAAAGGATGAAGAGCAGTCAAACTGTTTTATAAGAGGACGAAGAGCAGTCAAACTGATTTATAATCGTACGAAGAGCAGTCAAACTGTTCTATAGGAGGATGAAGTGCAGTCAAACTGGTTTATAGGAGGATGAAGAGCAGTCAAACTGCTTTATAAGAGGATAAAGAGCAGTCAAACTGATTTATAAGAGGATGAAGAGCAGTCAAACTTTTTTATAAAAGGATGAAGAACAGTCAAACTGTTTTATAAGCGGACGAAGAGCAGTCAAACTGATTTATAATCGGACGAAGAGCAGTCAAACTGATTTATAATCGGACGAAGAGCAGTCAAACTGATTTATAATCGGATGAATAGCAGTCAAACTGATTTATAAGAGGATGTAGAGCAGTCACACTGCTTTATAAAAGGATGAAGAGCAGTCAAACTGTTTTATAAGATGACGAAGAGCAGTCAAACTGATTTATAATCGGACGAAGAGCAGTCAAACTGTTCTATAGGAGGATTAAGCGCAGTCAAACTGGTTTATAGGAGGATGAAGAGCAGTCAACCTGTTTTACAAGAGGATGAAGAGCAGTCAAACTGTTTTATAAGAGGATGAAGAGCAGTCAAACTGCTTTATAAAGGGATGAAGAGCAGTCAAACAGTTTTATAAGAGGACGAAAAACAGTCAAACTGATTTAGAATCGGATGAAGAGCAGTCAAACTGTTTTATACGAGGATGTAGAGCGGTCAGACTGTTTTACAAGAGGATGAAGAGCAGTCAACCTGTTTTACAAGAGGATGAAGAGCAGTCAATCTGTTTTATAAGAGGATGAAGGGCAGTCAAACTGCTTTATAAAAGGATGAAGAGCAGTCAAACTGTTTTATAAGAGGATGAAGAGCAGTCAAACTGCTTTATAAAGGGATGAAGAGCAGTCAAAGAGTTTTATAAGAGGACGAAAAGCAGTCAAACTCATTTATAATCGGATGAAGAGCAGTCAAACTGTTTTATACGAGGATGTAGAGCGGTCAGACTGTTTTACAAGAGGATGAAGAGCAGTCAACCTGTTTTACAAGAGGATGAAGAGCAGTCAATCTGTTTTATAAGAGGATGAAGAGCAGTCAAACTGCTTTATAAAAGGATGAAGAGCAGTCAAACTGTTTTAAAAGATGACGAAGAGCAGTCAAACTGATTTATAATCGGATGAAGAGCAGTCAAACTGATTTATAAGAGGATGAAGAGCAGTCAAACTGCTTTATAAAAGGATGAAGAGCAGTCAAACTGTTTTATAAGAGGACGAAGAGCAGTCAAACTGATTTATAATCGGACGAAGAGCAGTCAAACTGTTCTATAGGAGGATGAAGCGCAGTCAAACTGGTTTATAGGAGGATGAAGAGCAGTCAAACTGCTTTATAAGAGGATGAAGAGCAGTCAAACTGATTTATAAGAGGATGAAGAGCAGTCAAACTTCTTTATAAAAGAATGAAGAGCAGTCAAACTGTTTTATAAGAGGACGAAGAGCAGTCAAACTGATTTATAATCGTACGAAGAGCAGTCAAACTGTTCTATAGGAGGATGAAGTGCAGTCAAACTGGTTTATAGGAGGATGAAGAGCAGTCAAACTGCTTTATAAGAGGATGAAGAGCAGTCAAACTGATTTATAAGAGGATGAAGAGCAGTCAAACTTTTTTATAAAAGGATGAAGAACAGTCAAACTGTTTTATGAGCGGACGAAGAGCAGTCAAACTGATTTATAATCGGACGAAGAGCAGTCAAACTGATTTATAATCGGACGAAGAGCAGTCAAACTGATTTATAATCGGATGAATAGCAGTCAAACTGATTTATAAGAGTATGTAGAGCAGTCACACTGCTTTATAAAAGGATGAAGAGCAGTCAAACTGTTTTATAAGATGACGAAGAGCAGTCAAACTGATTTATAATCGGACGAAGAGCAGTCAAACTGTTCTATAGGAGGATTAAGCGCAGTCAAACTGGTTTATAGGAGGATGAAGAGCAGACAAACTGCTTTATAAGAGGATGAAGAGCAGTCAAACTGATTTATAAGAGGATGAAGAGCAGTCAAACTTCTTTATAAAAGGATGAAGAGCAGTCAAACTGTTTTATAAGCGGACGAAGAGCAGTCAAACTGATTTATAATCGGACGAAGAGCAGTCAAACTGATTTATAATCGGACGAAGAGCAGTCAAACGGTTTTATAAGAGGATGAAGAGCAGTCAAATTGATTTATAAGAGGATGAAGAGCAGTCAAACTGATTTATAAAAGGATGAAGAGCAGTCAAACTGTTTTATACGAGGATGTAGAGCGGTCAGACTGTTTTACAAGAGGATGAAGAGCAGTCAACCTGTTTTACAAGAGGATGAAGAGCAGTCAAACTGTTTTATAAGAGGATGAAGAGCAGTCAAACTGCTTTATAAAGGGATGAAGAGCAGTCAAACAGTTTTATAAGAGGACGAAAAGCAGTCAAACTGATTTATAATCGGATGAAGAGCAGTCAAACTGTTTTATACGAGGATGAAGAGCAGTCAGTCTGTTTTATGAGAGGATGAAGAGCAGTCAAACTGCTTTATAAAAGGATGAAGAGCAGTCAAACTGTTTTATACGAGGATGTAGAGCAGTCAGACTGTTTTACAAGAGGATGAAGAGCAGTCAACCTGTTTTACAAGAAGATGAAGAGCAGTCAAAGTGTTTTATAAGAGGATGAAGAGCAGTCAAACTGCGTTATAAAAGCATTAAGAGCAGTCAAACTGTTTTATAAGAGGACGAAGAGCAGTCAAACTGATTTATAATCGGATGTAGAGCAGTCAAACTGATTTATAAGAGGATGAAGAGCAGTCAAACTGCTTTATAAGAGGATGAAGAGCAGTCAAACTGATTTATAAGAGGATGAACAGCAGTCAACTTGCGTTATAAAAGCATTCAGAGCAGTCAAACTGTTTTATAATCGGACGAAGAGCAGTCAAACTGTTCTATAGGAGGATGAAGCGCAGTCAAACTGGTTTATAGGAGGATGAAGAGCAGTCAAACTGCTTTATAAGAGGATGAAGAGCAGTCAAACTGATTTATAAGAGGATGAAGAGCAGTCAAACTTTTTTATAAAAGGATGAAGAACAGTCAAACTGTTTTATAAGCGGACGAAGAGCAGTCAAACTGATTTATAATCGGACGAAGAGCAGTCAAACTGATTTATAATCGGACGAAGAGCAGTCAAACTGATTTATAATCGGATGAATAGCAGTCAAACTGATTTATAAGAGGATGTAGAGCAGTCACACTGCTTTATAAAAGGATGAAGAGCAGTCAAACTGTTTTATAAGATGACGAAGAGCAGTCAAACTGATTTATAATCGGACGAAGAGCAGTCAAACTGTTCTATAGGAGGATTAAGCGCAGTCAAACTGGTTTATAGGAGGATGAAGAGCAGACAAACTGCTTTATAAGAGGATGAAGAGCAGTCAAACTGATTTATAAGAGGATGAAGAGCAGTCAAACTTCTTTATAAAAGGATGAAGAGCAGTCAAACTGTTTTATAAGCGGACGAAGAGCAGTCAAACTGATTTATAATCGGACGAAGAGCAGTCAAACTGATGTATAATCGGACGAAGAGCAGTCAAACGGTTTTATAAGAGGATGAAGAGCAGTCAAATTGATTTATAAGAGGATGAAGAGCAGTCAAACTGATTTATAAAAGGATGAAGAGCAGTCAAACTGTTTTATACGAGGATGTAGAGTGGTCAGACTGTTTTACAAGAGGATGAAGAGCAGTCAACCTGTTTTACAAGAAGATGAAGAGCAGTCAAACTGATTTATAAGAGGATGAAGAGCAGTCAAACTGCTTTATAAAGGGATGAAGAGCAGTCAAAGAGTTTTATAAGAGGACGAAAAGCAGTCAAACTCATTTATAATCGGATGAAGAGCAGTCAAACTGTTTTATACGAGGATGTAGAGCGGTCAGACTGTTTTACAAGAGGATGAAGAGCAGTCAACCTGTTTTACAAGAGGATGAAGAGCAGTCAATCTGTTTTATAAGAGGATGAAGAGCAGTCAAACTGCTTTATAAAAGGATGAAGAGCAGTCAAACTGTTTTAAAAGATGACGAAGAGCAGTCAAACTGATTTATAATCGGATGAAGAGCAGTCAAACTGATTTATAAGAGGATGAAGAGCAGTCAAACTGCTTTATAAAAGGATGAAGAGCAGTCAAACTGTTTTATAAGAGGACGAAGAGCAGCCAAACTGATTTATAATCGGACGAAGAGCAGTCAAACTGTTCTATAGGAGGATGAAGCGCAGTCAAACTGGTTTATAGGAGGATGAAGAGCAGTCAAACTGCTTTATAAGAGGATGAAGAGCAGTCAAACTGATTTATAAGAGGATGAAGAGCAGTCAAACTTCTTTATAAAAGAATGAAGAGCAGTCAAACTGTTTTATAAGAGGACGAAGAGCAGTCAAACTGATTTATAATCGTACGAAGAGCAGTCAAACTGTTCTATAGGAGGATGAAGTGCAGTCAAACTGGTTTATAGGAGGATGAAGAGCAGTCAAACTGCTTTATAAGAGGATGAAGAGCAGTCAAACTGATTTATAAGAGGATGAAGAGCAGTCAAACTTTTTTATAAAAGGATGAAGAACAGTCAAACTGTTTTATAAGCGGACGAAGAGCAGTCAAACTGATTTATAATCGGACGAAGAGCAGTCAAACTGATTTATAATCGGACGAAGAGCAGTCAAACTGATTTATAATCGGATGAATAGCAGTCAAACTGATTTATAAGAGGATGTAGAGCAGTCACACTGCTTTATAAAAGGATGAAGAGCAGTCAAACTGTTTTATAAGATGACGAAGAGCAGTCAAACTGATTTATAATCGGACGAAGAGCAGTCAAACTGTTCTATAGGAGGATTAAGCGCAGTCAAACTGGTTTATAGGAGGATGAAGAGCAGACAAACTGCTTTATAAGAGGATGAAGAGCAGTCAAACTGATTTATAAGAGGATGAAGAGCAGTCAAACTTCTTTATAAAAGGATGAAGAGCAGTCAAACTGTTTTATAAGCGGACGAAGAGCAGTCAAACTGATTTATAATCGGACGAAGAGCAGTCAAACTGATTTATAATCGGACGAAGAGCAGTCAAACGGTTTTATAAGAGGATGAAGAGCAGTCAAATTGATTTATAAGAGGATGAAGAGCAGTCAAACTGATTTATAAAAGGATGAAGAGCAGTCAAACTGTTTTATACGAGGATGTAGAGCGGTCAGACTGTTTTACAAGAGGATGAAGAGCAGTCAACCTGTTTTACAAGAGGATGAAGAGCAGTCAAACTGTTTTATAAGAGGATGAAGAGCAGTCAAACTGCTTTATAAAGGGATGAAGAGCAGTCAAACAGTTTTATAAGAGGACGAAAAGCAGTCAAACTGATTTATAATCGGATGAAGAGCAGTCAAACTGTTTTATACGAGGATGTAGAGCGGTCAGACTGTTTTACAAGAGGATGAAGAGCAGTCAACCTGTTTTACAAGAGGATGAAGAGCAGTCAGTCTGTTTTATGAGAGGATGAAGAGCAGTCAAACTGCTTTATAAAAGGATGAAGAGCAGTCAAACTGTTTTAAAAGATGACGAAGAGCAGTCAAACTGATTTATAATCGGATGAAGAGCAGTCAAACTGATTGATAAGAGGATGAAGAGCAGTCAAACTGCTTTATAAAAGGATGAAGAGCAGTCAAACTGTTTTATAAGAGGACGAAGAGCAGTCAAACTGATTTATAATCGGACGAAGAGCAGTCAAACTGTTCTATAGGAGGATGAAGCGCAGTCAAACTGGTTTATAGGAGGATGAAGAGCAGTCAAACTGCTTTATAAGAGGATGAAGCGCAGTCAAACTGATTTATAATCGGATGAAGAGCAGTCAAACTGATTTATAATCGGACGAAGAGCAGTCAAACGGTTTTATAAGAGGATGAAGAGCAGTCAAATTGATTTATAAGAGGATAAAGAGCAGTCAAACTGCTTTATAAAAGGATGAAGAGCAGTCAAACTGTTTTATACGAGGATGTAGAGCGGTCAGATTGTTTTACAAGAGGATGAAGAGCAGTCAACCTGTTTTACACGAGGATGAAGAGCAGTCAAACTGTTTTATAAGAGGATGAAGAGCAGTCAAACTGCTTTATAAAAGGATGAAGAGCAGTCAAACAGTTTTATAAGAGGACGAAAAGCAGTCAAACTGATTTATAATCGGATGAAGAGCAGTCAAACTGATTTATAAGAGGATGAAGAGCAGTCAAACTGCGTTATAAGCGGACGAAGAGCAGTCAAACTGTTCTATAGGAGGATGAAGCGCAGTCAAACTGTTTTATAATCGGACGAAGAGCAGTCAAACTGATTTATAATCGGATGAATAGCACTCAAACTGATTTATAATCGGATGAAGATAAGTCAAACTTCTTTATAAAAGCATGAAGAGCAGTCAAACTGCGTTATAAAAAGATGAAGAGCAGTCAAACTGTTTTATAAGAGGATGAAGAGCAGTCAAATTGTTTTATAAGAGGACGAAAAGCAGTCAAACTGTTCTATAGGAGGATGAAGCGCAGTCAAACTGGTTTATAGGAGGATGAAGAGCAGTCAAACTGCTTTATAAAAGGATGAAGAGCAGTCAAACTGATTTATAAGAGGATGAAGAGCAGTCAAACTTCTTTATAAAAGGATGAAGAGCAGTCAAACTGTTTTATAAGAGGACGAAGAGCAGTCAAACTGATTTATAATCGTACGAAGAGCAGTCAAACTGTTCTATAGGAGGATGAAGTGCAGTCAAACTGGTTTATAGGAGGATGAAGAGCAGTCAAACTGCTTTATAAGAGGATGAAGAGCAGTCAAACTGATTTATAAGAGGATGAAGAGCAGTCAAACTTTTTTATAAAAGGATGAAGAACAGTCAAACTGTTTTATAAGCGGACGAAGAGCAGTCAAACTGATTTATAATCGGACGAAGAGCAGTCAAACTGATTTATAATCGGACGAAGAGCAGTCAAACTGATTTATAATCGGATGAATAGCAGTCAAACTGATTTATAAGAGGATGTAGAGCAGTCACACTGCTTTATAAAAGGATGAAGAGCAGTCAAACTGTTTTATAAGATGACGAAGAGCAGTCAAACTGATTTATAATCGGACGAAGAGCAGTCAAACTGTTCTATAGGAGGATTAAGCGCAGTCAAACTGGTTTATAGGAGGATGAAGAGCAGTCAAACTTCTTTATAAAAGGATGAAGAGCAGTCAAACTGTTTTATAAGCGGACGAAGAGCAGTCAAACTGATTTATAATCGGACGAAGAGCAGTCAAAGTGATTTATAATCGGACGAAGAGCAGTCAAACGGTTTTATAAGAGGATGAAGAGCAGTCAAATTGATTTATAAGAGGATGAAGAGCAGTCAAACTGATTTATAAAAGGATGAAGAGCAGTCAAACTGTTTTATACGAGGATGTAGAGCGGTCAGACTGTTTTACAAGAGGATGAAGAGCAGTCAACCTGTTTTACAAGAGGATGAAGAGCAGTCAAACTGTTTTATAAGAGGATGAAGAGCAGTCAAACCGCTTTATAAAGGGATGAAGAGCAGTCAAACAGTTTTATAAGAGGACGAAAAGCAGTCAAATTGATTTATAATCGGATGAAGAGCAGTCAAACTGTTTTATACGAGGATGTAGAGCGGTCAGACTGTTTTACAAGAGGATGAAGAGCAGTCAACCTGTTTTACAAGAGGATGAAGAGCAGTCAATCTGTTTTATAAGAGGATGAAGAGCAGTCAAACTGCTTTATAAAAGGATGAAGAGCAGTCAAACTGTTTTAAAAGATGACGAAGAGCAGTCAAACTGATTTATAATCGGATGAAGAGCAGTCAAACTGATTTATAAGAGGATGAAGAGCAGTCAAACTGCTTTATAAGAGGACGAAGAGCAGTCAAACTGATTTATAATCGGACGAAGAGCAGTCAAACTGTTCTATAGGAGGATGAAGCGCAGTCAAACTGGTTTATAGGAGGATGAAGAGCAGTCAAACTGCTTTATAAGAGGATGAAGCGCAGTCAAACTGATTTATAATCGGACGAAGAGCAGTCAAACGGTTTTATAAGAGGATGAAGAGCAGTCAAATTGATTTATAAGAGGATGAAGAGCAGTCAAACTGCTTTATAAAAGGATGAAGAGCAGTCAAACTGTTTTATACGAGGATGTAGAGCGGTCAGACTGCTTTATAAAAGGATGAAGAGCAGTCAAACAGTTTTATAAGAGGACGAAAAGCAGTCAAACTGATTTATAATCGGATGAAGAGCAGTCAAACTGATTTATAAGAGGATGAAGAGCAGTCAAACTGCGTTATAAGCGGACGAAGAGCAGTCAAACTGTTCTATAGGAGGATGAAGCGCAGTCAAACTGTTTTATAATCGGACGAAGAGCAGTCAAACTGATTTATAATCGGATGAATAGCACTCAAACTGATTTATAAGAGGATGTAGAGCAGTCAAACTGTTTTATAAGAGGACGAAGAGCAGTCAAACTGATTTATAGTCGGACGAAGAGCAGTCAAACTGTCCTATAGAAGGATGAAGCGCAGTCAAACTGGTTTATAGGAGGATGAAGAGCAGTCAAACTGCTTTATAAGAGGATGAAGAGCAGTCAAACTGATTTATAAGAGGATGAAGAGCAGTCAATCTGCTTTATAAAAGGATGAAGAGCAGTCAAACTTCTTTATAAAAGGATGAAGAGCAGTCAAACTGTTTTATAAGAGGACGAAGAGCAGTCAAACTGATTTATAATCGGACGAAGAGCAGTCAAACTGTTCTATAGGAGGATGAAGCGCAGTCAAACTGATTTATAATCGGACGAAGAGCAGTCAAACTGATTTATAATCGGACGAAGAGCAGTCAAACGGTTTTATAGGAGGATGAAGAGCAGTCAAACTGCTTTATAAGAGGATGAAGAGCAGTCAAACTGCTTTATAAAAGGATGAAGAGCAGTCAAACTGTTTTATACGAGGATGTAGAGCGGTCAGACTGTTTTACAAGAGGATGAAGAGCAGTCAACCTGTTTTACAAGAGGATGAAGAGCAGTCAAACTGTTTTATAAGAGGATGAATAGAAGTCAAACTTCTTTATAAAAGCATGAAGAGCAGTCAAACTGCGTTATAAAAAGATGAAGAGCAGTCAAACTGTTTTATAAGAGGATGAAGAGCAGTCAAACTGTTTTATAAGAGGACGAAAAGCAGTCATACTGTTCTATAGGAGGATGAAGCGCAGTCAAACTGGTTTATAGGAGGATGAAGAGCAGTCAAACTGCTTTATAAAAGGATGAAGAGCAGTCAAACTGATTTATAAGAGGATGAAGAGCAGTCAAACTTCTTTATAAAAGGATGAAGAGCAGTCAAACTGTTTTATAAGAGGACGAAGAGCAGTCAAACTGATTTATAATCGTACGAAGAGCAGTCAAACGGTTTTATAGGAGGATGAAGTGCAGTCAAACTGGTTTATAGGAGGATGAAGAGCAGTCAAACTGCTTTATAAGAGGATGAAGAGCAGTCAAACTGATTTATAAGAGGATGAAGAGCAGTCAAACTTTTTTATAAAAGGATGAAGAACAGTCAAACTGTTTTATAAGCGGACGAAGAGCAGTCAAACTGATTTATAATCGGACTAAGAGCAGTCAAACTGTTCTATAGGAGGATGAAGCGCAGTCAAACTGGTTTATAGGAGGATGAAGAGCAGTCAAACTGCTTTATAAGAGGATGAAGCGCAGTCAAACTGATTTATAATCGGACGAAGAGCAGTCAAACGGTTTTATAAGAGGATGAAGAGCAGTCAAATTGATTTATAAGAGGATGAAGAGCAGTCAAACTGCTTTATAAAAGGATGAAGAGCAGTCAAACTGTTTTATACGAGGATGTAGAGCGGTCAGACTGCTTTATAAAAGGATGAAGAATAGTCAAACAGTTTTATAAGAGGACGAAAAGCAGTCAAACTGATTTATAATCGGATGAAGAGCAGTCAAACTGATTTATAAGAGGATGAAGAGCAGTCAAACTGCGTTATAAGCGGACGAAGAGCAGTCAAACTGTTCTATAGGAGGATGAAGCGCAGTCAAACTGTTTTATAATCGGACGAAGAGCAGTCAAACTGATTTATAATCGGATGAATAGCACTCAAACTGATTTATAAGAGGATGTAGAGCAGTCAAACTGTTTTATAAGAGGACGAAGAGCAGTCAAACTGATTTATAGTCGGACGAAGAGCAGTCAAACTGTCCTATAGAAGGATGAAGCGCAGTCAAACTGGTTTATAGGAGGATGAAGAGCAGTCAAACTGCTTTATAAGAGGATGAAGAGCAGTCAAACTGATTTATAAGAGGATGAAGAGCAGTCAATCTGCTTTATAAAAGGATGAAGAGCAGTCAAACTTCTTTATAAAAGGATGAAGAGCAGTCAAACTGTTTTATAAGAGGACGAAGAGCAGTCAAACTGATTTATAATCGGACGAAGAGCAGTCAAACTGTTCTATAGGAGGATGAAGCGCAGTCAAACTGATTTATAATCGGACGAAGAGCAGTCAAACTGATTTATAATCGGACGAAGAGCAGTCAAACGGTTTTATAGGAGGATGAAGAGCAGTCAAACTGCTTTATAAGAGGATGAAGAGCAGTCAAACTGCTTTATAAAAGGATGAAGAGCAGTCAAACTGTTTTATACGAGGATGTAGAGCGGTCAGACTGTTTTACAAGAGGATGAAGAGCAGTCAACCTGTTTTACAAGAGGATGAAGAGCAGTCAAACTGTTTTATAAGAGGATGAATAGAAGTCAAACTTCTTTATAAAAGCATGAAGAGCAGTCAAACTGCGTTATAAAAAGATGAAGAGCAGTCAAACTGTTTTATAAGAGGATGAAGAGCAGTCAAACTGTTTTATAAGAGGACGAAAAGCAGTCATACTGTTCTATAGGAGGATGAAGCGCAGTCAAACTGGTTTATAGGAGGATGAAGAGCAGTCAAACTGCTTTATAAAAGGATGAAGAGCAGTCAAACTGATTTATAAGAGGATGAAGAGCAGTCAAACTTCTTTATAAAAGGATGAAGAGCAGTCAAACTGTTTTATAAGAGGACGAAGAGCAGTCAAACTGATTTATAATCGTACGAAGAGCAGTCAAACGGTTTTATAGGAGGATGAAGTGCAGTCAAACTGGTTTATAGGAGGATGAAGAGCAGTCAAACTGCTTTATAAGAGGATGAAGAGCAGTCAAACTGATTTATAAGAGGATGAAGAGCAGTCAAACTTTTTTATAAAAGGATGAAGAACAGTCAAACTGTTTTATAAGCGGACGAAGAGCAGTCAAACTGATTTATAATCGGACGAAGAGCAGTCAAACTGATTTATAATCGGACGAAGAGCAGTCAAACTGATTTATAATCGGATGAATAGCAGTCAAACTGATTTATAAGAGGATGTAGAGCAGTCACACTGCTTTATAAAAGGATGAAGAGCAGTCAAACTGTTTTATAAGATGACGAAGAGCAGTCAAACTGATTTATAATCGGACGAAGAGCAGTCAAACTGTTCTATAGGAGGATGAAGAGCAGACAAACTGCTTTATAAGAGGATGAAGAGCAGTCAACCTGTTTTACAAGAGGATGAAGAGCAGTCAAACTGTTTTATAAGAGGATGAAGAGCAGTCAAACTTCTTTATAAAAGCATGAAGAGCAGTCAAACTGCGTTATAAAAAGATGAAGAGCAGTCAAACTGTTTTATAAGAGGATGAAGAGCAGTCAAACTGTTTTATAAGAGGACGAAAAGCAGTCAAACTGTTCTATAGGAGGATGAAGCGCAGTCAAACTGGTTTATAAAAGGATGAAGAGCAGTCAAACTGTTTTATACGAGGATGTAGAGTGGTCAGACTGTTTTACAAGAGGATGAAGAGCAGTCAACCTGTTTTACAAGAGGATGAAGAGCAGTCAAACTGTTTTATAAGAGGATGAAGAGCAGTCAAACTGCTTTATAAAGGGATGAAGAGCAGTCAAACAGTTTTATAAGAGGACGAAAAACAGTCAAACTGATTTAGAATCGGATGAAGAGCAGTCAAACTGTTTTATACGAGGATGTAGAGCGGTCAGACTGTTTTACAAGAGGATGAAGAGCAGTCAACCTGTTTTACAAGAGGATGAAGAGCAGTCAATCTGTTTTATAAGAGGATGAAGGGCAGTCAAACTGCTTTATAAAAGGATGAAGAGCAGTCAAACTGTTTTAAAAGAGGACGAAGAGCAGTCAAACTGATTTATAATCGGATGAAGAGCAGTCAAACTGATTTATAAGAGGATGAAGAGCAGTCAAACTGCTTTATAAAAGGATGAAGAGCAGTCAAACTGTTTTATAAGAGGACGAAGAGCAGTCAAACTGATTTATAATCGGACGAAGAGCAGTCAAACTGTTCTATAGGAGGATGAAGCGGAGTCAAACTGGTTTATAGGAGGATGAAGAGCAGTCAAACTGCTTTATAAGAGGATGAAGCGCAGTCAAACTGATTTATAATCGGATGAAGAGCAGTCAAACTGATTTATAAAAGGATGAAGAGCAGTCAAACTGTTTTATAAGATGACGAAAAGCAGTCAAACTGATTTATAATCGGATGAAGAGCAGTCAAACTGATTTATAAGAGGATGAAGAGCAGTCAAACTGCGTTATAAGCGGACGAAGAGCAGTCAAACTGTTCTATAGGAGGATGAAGCGCAGTCAAACTGTTTTATAATCGGACGAAGAGCAGTCAAACTGATTTATAATCGGATGAATAGCACTCAAACTGATTTATAAGAGGATGTAGAGCAGTCAAACTGTTTTATAAGAGGACGAAGAGCAGTCAAACTAATTTATAGTCGGACGAAGAGCAGTCAAACTGTCCTATAGAAGGATGAAGCGCAGTCAAACTGGTTTATAGGAGGATGAAGAGCAGTCAAACTGCTTTATAAGAGGATGAAGAGCAGTCAAACTGATTTATAAGAGGATGAAGAGCAGTCAAACTGCTTTATAAAAGGATGAAGAGCAGTCAAACTTCTTTATAAAAGGATGAAGAGCAGTCAAACTGTTTTATAAGAGGACGAAGAGCAGTCAAACTGATTTATAATCGGACGAAGAGCAGTCAAACTGTTCTATAGGAGGATGAAGCGCAGTCAAACTGGTTTATAGGAGGATGAAGAGCAGTCAAACTGCTTTATAAGAGGATGAAGCGCAGTCAAACTGATTTATAATCGGATGAAGAGCAGTCAAACTGATTTATAAAAGGATGAAGAACAGTCAAACTGTTTTATAAGCGGACGAAGAGCAGTCAAACTGATTTATAATCGGACGAAGAGCAGTCAAACTGATTTATAATCGGACGAAGAGCAGTCAAACTGATTTATAATCGGATGAATAGCAGTCAAACTGATTTATAAGAGGATGTAGAGCAGTCACACTGCTTTATAAAAGGATGAAGAGCAGTCAAACTGTTTTATAAGATGACGAAGAGCAGTCAAACTGATTTATAATCGGACGAAGAGCAGTCAAACTGTTCTATAGGAGGATTAAGCGCAGTCAAACTGGTTTATAGGAGGATGAAGAGCAGACAAACTGCTTTATAAGAGGATGAAGAGCAGTCAAACTGATTTATAAGAGGATGAAGAGCAGTCAAACTTCTTTATAAAAGGATGAAGAGCAGTCAAACTGTTTTATAAGCGGACGAAGAGCAGTCAAACTGATTTATAATCGGACGAAGAGCAGTCAAACTGATGTATAATCGGACGAAGAGCAGTCAAACGGTTTTATAAGAGGATGAAGAGCAGTCAAATTGATTTATAAGAGGATGAAGAGCAGTCAAACTGATTTATAAAAGGATGAAGAGCAGTCAAACTGTTTTATACGAGGATGTAGAGTGGTCAGACTGTTTTACAAGAGGATGAAGAGCAGTCAACCTGTTTTACAAGAAGATGAAGAGCAGTCAAACTGATTTATAAGAGGATGAAGAGCAGTCAAACTGCTTTATAAAGGGATGAAGAGCAGTCAAAGAGTTTTATAAGAGGACGAAAAGCAGTCAAACTCATTTATAATCGGATGAAGAGCAGTCAAACTGTTTTATACGAGGATGTAGAGCGGTCAGACTGTTTTACAAGAGGATGAAGAGCAGTCAACCTGTTTTACAAGAGGATGAAGAGCAGTCAATCTGTTTTATAAGAGGATGAAGAGCAGTCAAACTGCTTTATAAAAGGATGAAGAGCAGTCAAACTGTTTTAAAAGATGACGAAGAGCAGTCAAACTGATTTATAATCGGATGAAGAGCAGTCAAACTGATTTATAAGAGGATGAAGAGCAGTCAAACTGCTTTATAAAAGGATGAAGAGCAGTCAAACTGTTTTATAAGAGGACGAAGAGCAGTCAAACTGATTTATAATCGGACGAAGAGCAGTCAAACTGTTCTATAGGAGGATGAAGCGCAGTCAAACTGGTTTATAGGAGGATGAAGAGCAGTCAAACTGCTTTATAAGAGGATGAAGAGCAGTCAAACTGATTTATAAGAGGATGAAGAGCAGTCAAACTTCTTTATAAAAGAATGAAGAGCAGTCAAACTGTTTTATAAGAGGACGAAGAGCAGTCAAACTGATTTATAATCGTACGAAGAGCAGTCAAACTGTTCTATAGGAGGATGAAGTGCAGTCAAACTGGTTTATAGGAGGATGAAGAGCAGTCAAACTGCTTTATAAGAGGATGAAGAGCAGTCAAACTGATTTATAAGAGGATGAAGAGCAGTCAAACTTTTTTATAAAAGGATGAAGAACAGTCAAACTGTTTTATAAGCGGACGAAGAGCAGTCAAACTGATTTATAATCGGACGAAGAGCAGTCAAACTGATTTATAATCGGACGAAGAGCAGTCAAACTGATTTATAATCGGATGAATAGCAGTCAAACTGATTTATAAGAGGATGTAGAGCAGTCACACTGCTTTATAAAAGGATGAAGAGCAGTCAAACTGTTTTATAAGATGACGAAGAGCAGTCAAACTGATTTATAATCGGACGAAGAGCAGTCAAACTGTTCTATAGGAGGATTAAGCGCAGTCAAACTGGTTTATAGGAGGATGAAGAGCAGACAAACTGCTTTATAAGAGGATGAAGAGCAGTCAAACTGATTTATAAGAGGATGAAGAGCAGTCAAACTTCTTTATAAAAGGATGAAGAGCAGTCAAACTGTTTTATAAGCGGACGAAGAGCAGTCAAACTGATTTATAATCGGACGAAGAGCAGTCAAACTGATTTATAATCGGACGAAGAGCAGTCAAACGGTTTTATAAGAGGATGAAGAGCAGTCAAATTGATTTATAAGAGGATGAAGAGCAGTCAAACTGATTTATAAAAGGATGAAGAGCAGTCAAACTGTTTTATACGAGGATGTAGAGCGGTCAGACTGTTTTACAAGAGGATGAAGAGCAGTCAACCTGTTTTACAAGAGGATGAAGAGCAGTCAAACTGTTTTATAAGAGGATGAAGAGCAGTCAAACTGCTTTATAAAGGGATGAAGAGCAGTCAAACAGTTTTATAAGAGGACGAAAAGCAGTCAAACTGATTTATAATCGGATGAAGAGCAGTCAAACTGTTTTATACGAGGATGTAGAGCGGTCAGACTGTTTTACAAGAGGATGAAGAGCAGTCAACCTGTTTTACAAGAGGATGAAGAGCAGTCAGTCTGTTTTATGAGAGGATGAAGAGCAGTCAAACTGCTTTATAAAAGGATGAAGAGCAGTCAAACTGTTTTAAAAGATGACGAAGAGCAGTCAAACTGATTTATAATCGGATGAAGAGCAGTCAAACTGATTGATAAGAGGATGAAGAGCAGTCAAACTGCTTTATAAAAGGATGAAGAGCAGTCAAACTGTTTTATAAGAGGACGAAGAGCAGTCAAACTGATTTATAATCGGACGAAGAGCAGTCAAACTGTTCTATAGGAGGATGAAGCGCAGTCAAACTGGTTTATAGGAGGATGAAGAGCAGTCAAACTGCTTTATAAGAGGATGAAGCGCAGTCAAACTGATTTATAATCGGATGAAGAGCAGTCAAACTGATTTATAATCGGACGAAGAGCAGTCAAACGGTTTTATAAGAGGATGAAGAGCAGTCAAATTGATTTATAAGAGGATAAAGAGCAGTCAAACTGCTTTATAAAAGGATGAAGAGCAGTCAAACTGTTTTATACGAGGATGTAGAGCGGTCAGATTGTTTTACAAGAGGATGAAGAGCAGTCAACCTGTTTTACACGAGGATGAAGAGCAGTCAAACTGTTTTATAAGAGGATGAAGAGCAGTCAAACTGCTTTATAAAAGGATGAAGCGCAGTCAAACTGGTTTATAGGAGGATGAAGAGCAGTCAAACTGCTTTATAAGAGGATGAAGCGCAGTCAAACTGATTTATAATCGGATGAAGAGCAGTCAAACTGATTTATAATCGGACGAAGAGCAGTCAAACGGTTTTATAAGAGGATGAAGAGCAGTCAAATTGATTTATAAGAGGATGAAGAGCAGTCAAACTGCTTTATAAAAGGATGAAGAGCAGTCAAACTGTTTTATACGAGGATGTAGAGCGGTCAGACTGTTTTACAAGAGGATGAAGAGCAGTCAACCTGTTTTACAAGAGGATGAAGAGCAGTCAAACTGTTTTATAAGAGGATGAAGAGCAGTCAAACTGCTTTATAAAAGGATGAAGAGCAGTCAAACAGTTTTATAAGAGGACGAAAAGCAGTCAAACTGATTTATAATCGGATGAAGAGCAGTCAAACTGATTTATAAGAGGATGAAGAGCAGTCAAACTGCGTTATAAGCGGACGAAGAGCAGTCAAACTGTTCTATAGGAGGATGAAGCGCAGTCAAACTGTTTTATAATCGGACGAAGAGCAGTCAAACTGATTTATAATCGGATGAATAGCACTCAAACTGATTTATAAGAGGATGTAGAGCAGTCAAACTGTTTTATAAGAGGACGAAGAGCAGTCAAACTGATTTATAGTCGGACGAAGAGCAGTCAAACTGTCCTATAGAAGGATGAAGCGCAGTCAAACTGGTTTATAGGAGGATGAAGAGCAGTCAAACTGCTTTATAAGAGGATGAAGAGCAGTCAAACTGATTTATAAGAGGATGAAGAGCAGTCAAACTGCTTTATAAAAGGATGAAGAGCAGTCAAACTTCTTTATAAAAGGATGAAGAGCAGTCAAACTGTTTTATAAGAGGACGAAGAGCAGTCAAACTGATTTATAATCGGACGAAGAGCAGTCAAACTGTTCTATAGGAGGATGAAGCGCAGTCAAACTGGTTTATAGGAGGATGAAGAGCAGTCAAACTGCTTTATAAGAGGATGAAGCGCAGTCAAACTGATTTATAATCGGACGAAGAGCAGTCAAACTGATTTTTAATCGGACGAAGAGCAGTCAAACGGTTTTATAGGAGGATGAAGAGCAGTCAAACTGCTTTATAAGAGGATGAAGAGCAGTCAAACTGCTTTATAAAAGGATGAAGAGCAGTCAAACTGTTTTATACGAGGATGTAGAGCGGTCAGACTGTTTTACAAGAGGATGAAGAGCAGTCAACCTGTTTTACAAGAGGATGAAGAGCAGTCAAACTGTTTTATAAGAGGATGAAGAGCAGTCAAACTTCTTTATAAAAGCATGAAGAGCAGTCAAACTGCGTTATAAAAAGATGAAGAGCAGTCAAACTGTTTTATAAGAGGATGAAGAGCAGTCAAACTGTTTTATAAGAGGACGAAAAGCAGTCATACTGTTCTATAGGAGGATGAAGCGCAGTCAAACTGGTTTATAGGAGGATGAAGAGCAGTCAAACTGCTTTATAAAAGGATGAAGAGCAGTCAAACTGATTTATAAGAGGATGAAGAGCAGTCAAACTTCTTTATAAAAGGATGAAGAGCAGTCAAACTGTTTTATAAGAGGACGAAGAGCAGTCAAACTGATTTATAATCGTACGAAGAGCAGTCAAACTGTTCTATAGGAGGATGAAGTGCAGTCAAACTGGTTTATAGGAGGATGAAGAGCAGTCAAACTGCTTTATAAGAGGATAAAGAGCAGTCAAACTGATTTATAAGAGGATGAAGAGCAGTCAAACTTTTTTATAAAAGGATGAAGAACAGTCAAACTGTTTTATAAGCGGACGAAGAGCAGTCAAACTGATTTATAATCGGACGAAGAGCAGTCAAACTGATTTATAATCGGACGAAGAGCAGTCAAACTGATTTATAATCGGATGAATAGCAGTCAAACTGATTTATAAGAGGATGTAGAGCAGTCACACTGCTTTATAAAAGGATGAAGAGCAGTCAAACTGTTTTATAAGATGACGAAGAGCAGTCAAACTGATTTATAATCGGACGAAGAGCAGTCAAACTGTTCTATAGGAGGATTAAGCGCAGTCAAACTGGTTTATAGGAGGATGAAGAGCAGTCAACCTGTTTTACAAGAGGATGAAGAGCAGTCAAACTGTTTTATAAGAGGATGAAGAGCAGTCAAACTGCTTTATAAAGGGATGAAGAGCAGTCAAACAGTTTTATAAGAGGACGAAAAACAGTCAAACTGATTTAGAATCGGATGAAGAGCAGTCAAACTGTTTTATACGAGGATGTAGAGCGGTCAGACTGTTTTACAAGAGGATGAAGAGCAGTCAACCTGTTTTACAAGAGGATGAAGAGCAGTCAATCTGTTTTATAAGAGGATGAAGGGCAGTCAAACTGCTTTATAAAAGGATGAAGAGCAGTCAAACTGTTTTATAAGAGGATGAAGAGCAGTCAAACTGCTTTATAAAGGGATGAAGAGCAGTCAAAGAGTTTTATAAGAGGACGAAAAGCAGTCAAACTCATTTATAATCGGATGAAGAGCAGTCAAACTGTTTTATACGAGGATGTAGAGCGGTCAGACTGTTTTACAAGAGGATGAAGAGCAGTCAACCTGTTTTACAAGAGGATGAAGAGCAGTCAATCTGTTTTATAAGAGGATGAAGAGCAGTCAAACTGCTTTATAAAAGGATGAAGAGCAGTCAAACTGTTTTAAAAGATGACGAAGAGCAGTCAAACTGATTTATAATCGGATGAAGAGCAGTCAAACTGATTTATAAGAGGATGAAGAGCAGTCAAACTGCTTTATAAAAGGATGAAGAGCAGTCAAACTGTTTTATAAGAGGACGAAGAGCAGTCAAACTGATTTATAATCGGACGAAGAGCAGTCAAACTGTTCTATAGGAGGATGAAGCGCAGTCAAACTGGTTTATAGGAGGATGAAGAGCAGTCAAACTGCTTTATAAGAGGATGAAGAGCAGTCAAACTGATTTATAAGAGGATGAAGAGCAGTCAAACTTCTTTATAAAAGAATGAAGAGCAGTCAAACTGTTTTATAAGAGGACGAAGAGCAGTCAAACTGATTTATAATCGTACGAAGAGCAGTCAAACTGTTCTATAGGAGGATGAAGTGCAGTCAAACTGGTTTATAGGAGGATGAAGAGCAGTCAAACTGCTTTATAAGAGGATGAAGAGCAGTCAAACTGATTTATAAGAGGATGAAGAGCAGT
Source organism: Lampris incognitus (assembly GCF_029633865.1). Lineage (NCBI taxonomy): Eukaryota > Metazoa > Chordata > Actinopteri > Lampriformes > Lampridae > Lampris > Lampris incognitus. The sequence goes on from NC_079222.1 coordinate 43,881,423, forward strand.
CAAACTTTTTTATAAAAGGATGAAGAACAGTCAAACTGTTTTATGAGCGGACGAAGAGCAGTCAAACTGATTTATAATCGGACGAAGAGCAGTCAAACTGATTTATAATCGGACGAAGAGCAGTCAAACTGATTTATAATCGGATGAATAGCAGTCAAACTGATTTATAAGAGGATGTAGAGCAGTCACACTGCTTTATAAAAGGATGAAGAGCAGTCAAACTGTTTTATAAGATGACGAAGAGCAGTCAAACTGATTTATAATCGGACGAAGAGCAGTCAAACTGTTCTATAGGAGGATTAAGCGCAGTCAAACTGGTTTATAGGAGGATGAAGAGCAGACAAACTGCTTTATAAGAGGATGAAGAGCAGTCAAACTGATTTATAAGAGGATGAAGAGCAGTCAAACTTCTTTATAAAAGGATGAAGAGCAGTCAAACTGTTTTATAAGCGGACGAAGAGCAGTCAAACTGATTTATAATCGGACGAAGAGCAGTCAAACTGATTTATAATCGGACGAAGAGCAGTCAAACGGTTTTATAAGAGGATGAAGAGCAGTCAAATTGATTTATAAGAGGATGAAGAGCAGTCAAACTGATTTATAAAAGGATGAAGAGCAGTCAAACTGTTTTATACGAGGATGTAGAGCGGTCAGACTGTTTTACAAGAGGATGAAGAGCAGTCAACCTGTTTTACAAGAGGATGAAGAGCAGTCAAACTGTTTTATAAGAGGATGAAGAGCAGTCAAACTGCTTTATAAAGGGATGAAGAGCAGTCAAACAGTTTTATAAGAGGACGAAAAGCAGTCAAACTGATTTATAATCGGATGAAGAGCAGTCACACTGTTTTATACGAGGATGTAGAGCGGTCAGACTGTTTTACAAGAGGATGAAGAGCAGTCAACCTGTTTTACAAGAGGATGAAGAGCAGTCAGTCTGTTTTATGAGAGGATGAAGAGCAGTCAAACTGCTTTATAAAAGGATGAAGAGCAGTCAAACTGTTTTATACGAGGATGTAGAGCAGTCAGACTGTTTTACAAGAGGATGAAGAGCAGTCAACCTGTTTTACAAGAAGATGAAGAGCAGTCAAAGTGTTTTATAAGAGGATGAAGAGCAGTCAAACTGCGTTATAAAAGCATTAAGAGCAGTCAAACTGTTTTATAAGAGGACGAAGAGCAGTCAAACTGATTTATAATCGGATGTAGAGCAGTCAAACTGATTTATAAGAGGATGAAGAGCAGTCAAACTGCTTTATAAGAGGATGAAGAGCAGTCAAACTGATTTATAAGAGGATGAACAGCAGTCAACTTGCGTTATAAAAGCATTCAGAGCAGTCAAACTGTTTTATAATCGGACGAAGAGCAGTCAAACTGTTCTATAGGAGGATGAAGCGCAGTCAAACTTGTTTATAGGAGGATGAAGAGCAGTCAAACTGCTTTATAAGAGGATGAAGAGCAGTCAAACTGATTTATAAGAGGATGAAGAGCAGTCAAACTTTTTTATAAAAGGATGAAGAACAGTCAAACTGTTTTATAAGCGGACGAAGAGCAGTCAAACTGATTTATAATCGGACGAAGAGCAGTCAAACTGATTTATAATCGGACGAAGAGCAGTCAAACTGATTTATAATCGGATGAATAGCAGTCAAACTGATTTATAAGAGGATGTAGAGCAGTCACACTGCTTTATAAAAGGATGAAGAGCAGTCAAACTGTTTTATAAGATGACGAAGAGCAGTCAAACTGATTTATAATCGGACGAAGAGCAGTCAAACTGTTCTATAGGAGGATTAAGCGCAGTCAAACTGGTTTATAGGAGGATGAAGAGCAGACAAACTGCTTTATAAGAGGATGAAGAGCAGTCAAACTGATTTATAAGAGGATGAAGAGCAGTCAACCTGTTTTACAAGAAGATGAAGAGCAGTCAAACTGATTTATAAGAGGATGAAGAGCAGTCAAACTGCTTTATAAAAGGATGAAGAGCAGTCAAACTGTTTTAAAAGATGACGAAGAGCAGTCAAACTGATTTATAATCGGATGAAGAGCAGTCAAACTGATTTATAAGAGGATGAAGAGCAGTCAAACTGCTTTATAAAAGGATGAAGAGCAGTCAAACTGTTTTATAAGAGGACGAAGAGCAGCCAAACTGATTTATAATCGGACGAAGAGCAGTCAAACTGTTCTATAGGAGGATGAAGCGCAGTCAAACTGGTTTATAGGAGGATGAAGAGCAGTCAAACTGCTTTATAAGAGGATGAAGAGCAGTCAAACTTTTTTATAAAAGGATGAAGAACAGTCAAACTGTTTTATGAGCGGACGAAGAGCAGTCAAACTGATTTATAATCGGACGAAGAGCAGTCAAACTGATTTATAATCGGACGAAGAGCAGTCAAACTGATTTATAATCGGATGAATAGCAGTCAAACTGATTTATAAGAGGATGTAGAGCAGTCACACTGCTTTATAAAAGGATGAAGAGCAGTCAAACTGTTTTATAAGATGACGAAGAGCAGTCAAACTGATTTATAATCGGACGAAGAGCAGTCAAACTGTTCTATAGGAGGATTAAGCGCAGTCAAACTGGTTTATAGGAGGATGAAGAGCAGACAAACTGCTTTATAAGAGGATGAAGAGCAGTCAAACTGATTTATAAGAGGATGAAGAGCAGTCAAACTTCTTTATAAAAGGATGAAGAGCAGTCAAACTGTTTTATAAGCGGACGAAGAGCAGTCAAACTGATTTATAATCGGACGAAGAGCAGTCAAACTGATTTATAATCGGACGAAGAGCAGTCAAACGGTTTTATAAGAGGATGAAGAGCAGTCAAATTGATTTATAAGAGGATGAAGAGCAGTCAAACTGATTTATAAAAGGATGAAGAGCAGTCAAACTGTTTTATACGAGGATGTAGAGCGGTCAGACTGTTTTACAAGAGGATGAAGAGCAGTCAACCTGTTTTACAAGAGGATGAAGAGCAGTCAAACTGTTTTATAAGAGGATGAAGAGCAGTCAAACTGCTTTATAAAGGGATGAAGAGCAGTCAAACAGTTTTATAAGAGGACGAAAAGCAGTCAAACTGATTTATAATCGGATGAAGAGCAGTCACACTGTTTTATACGAGGATGTAGAGCGGTCAGACTGTTTTACAAGAGGATGAAGAGCAGTCAACCTGTTTTACAAGAGGATGAAGAGCAGTCAGTCTGTTTTATGAGAGGATGAAGAGCAGTCAAACTGCTTTATAAAAGGATGAAGAGCAGTCAAACTGTTTTATACGAGGATGTAGAGCAGTCAGACTGTTTTACAAGAGGATGAAGAGCAGTCAACCTGTTTTACAAGAAGATGAAGAGCAGTCAAAGTGTTTTATAAGAGGATGAAGAGCAGTCAAATTGATTTATAAGAGGATGAAGAGCAGTCAAACTGATTTATAAAAGGATGAAGAGCAGTCAAACTGTTTTATACGAGGATGTAGAGTGGTCAGACTGTTTTACAAGAGGATGAAGAGCAGTCAACCTGTTTTACAAGAAGATGAAGAGCAGTCAAACTGATTTATAAGAGGATGAAGAGCAGTCAAACTGCTTTATAAAGGGATGAAGAGCAGTCAAAGAGTTTTATAAGAGGACGAAAAGCAGTCAAACTCATTTATAATCGGATGAAGAGCAGTCAAACTGTTTTATACGAGGATGTAGAGCGGTCAGACTGTTTTACAAGAGGATGAAGAGCAGTCAACCTGTTTTACAAGAGGATGAAGAGCAGTCAATCTGTTTTATAAGAGGATGAAGAGCAGTCAAACTGCTTTATAAAAGGATGAAGAGCAGTCAAACTGTTTTAAAAGATGACGAAGAGCAGTCAAACTGATTTATAATCGGATGAAGAGCAGTCAAACTGATTTATAAGAGGATGAAGAGCAGTCAAACTGCTTTATAAAAGGATGAAGAGCAGTCAAACTGTTTTATAAGAGGACGAAGAGCAGCCAAACTGATTTATAATCGGACGAAGAGCAGTCAAACTGTTCTATAGGAGGATGAAGCGCAGTCAAACTGGTTTATAGGAGGATGAAGAGCAGTCAAACTGCTTTATAAGAGGATGAAGAGCAGTCAAACTTTTTTATAAAAGGATGAAGAACAGTCAAACTGTTTTATGAGCGGACGAAGAGCAGTCAAACTGATTTATAATCGGACGAAGAGCAGTCAAACTGATTTATAATCGGACGAAGAGCAGTCAAACTGATTTATAATCGGATGAATAGCAGTCAAACTGATTTATAAGAGGATGTAGAGCAGTCACACTGCTTTATAAAAGGATGAAGAGCAGTCAAACTGTTTTATAAGATGACGAAGAGCAGTCAAACTGATTTATAATCGGACGAAGAGCAGTCAAACTGTTCTATAGGAGGATTAAGCGCAGTCAAACTGGTTTATAGGAGGATGAAGAGCAGACAAACTGCTTTATAAGAGGATGAAGAGCAGTCAAACTGATTTATAAGAGGATGAAGAGCAGTCAAACTTCTTTATAAAAGGATGAAGAGCAGTCAAACTGTTTTATAAGCGGACGAAGAGCAGTCAAACTGATTTATAATCGGACGAAGAGCAGTCAAACTGATTTATAATCGGACGAAGAGCAGTCAAACGGTTTTATAAGAGGATGAAGAGCAGTCAAATTGATTTATAAGAGGATGAAGAGCAGTCAAACTGATTTATAAAAGGATGAAGAGCAGTCAAACTGTTTTATACGAGGATGTAGAGCGGTCAGACTGTTTTACAAGAGGATGAAGAGCAGTCAACCTGTTTTACAAGAGGATGAAGAGCAGTCAAACTGTTTTATAAGAGGATGAAGAGCAGTCAAACTGCTTTATAAAGGGATGAAGAGCAGTCAAACAGTTTTATAAGAGGACGAAAAGCAGTCAAACTGATTTATAATCGGATGAAGAGCAGTCACACTGTTTTATACGAGGATGTAGAGCGGTCAGACTGTTTTACAAGAGGATGAAGAGCAGTCAACCTGTTTTACAAGAGGATGAAGAGCAGTCAGTCTGTTTTATGAGAGGATGAAGAGCAGTCAAACTGCTTTATAAAAGGATGAAGAGCAGTCAAACTGTTTTATACGAGGATGTAGAGCAGTCAGACTGTTTTACAAGAGGATGAAGAGCAGTCAACCTGTTTTACAAGAAGATGAAGAGCAGTCAAAGTGTTTTATAAGAGGATGAAGAGCAGTCAAACTGCGTTATAAAAGCATTAAGAGCAGTCAAACTGTTTTATAAGAGGACGAAGAGCAGTCAAACTGATTTATAATCGGATGTAGAGCAGTCAAACTGATTTATAAGAGGATGAAGAGCAGTCAAACTGCTTTATAAGAGGATGAAGAGCAGTCAAACTGATTTATAAGAGGATGAACAGCAGTCAACTTGCGTTATAAAAGCATTCAGAGCAGTCAAACTGTTTTATAATCGGACGAAGAGCAGTCAAACTGTTCTATAGGAGGATGAAGCGCAGTCAAACTTGTTTATAGGAGGATGAAGAGCAGTCAAACTGCTTTATAAGAGGATGAAGAGCAGTCAAACTGATTTATAAGAGGATGAAGAGCAGTCAAACTTTTTTATAAAAGGATGAAGAACAGTCAAACTGTTTTATAAGCGGACGAAGAGCAGTCAAACTGATTTATAATCGGACGAAGAGCAGTCAAACTGATTTATAATCGGACGAAGAGCAGTCAAACTGATTTATAATCGGATGAATAGCAGTCAAACTGATTTATAAGAGGATGTAGAGCAGTCACACTGCTTTATAAAAGGATGAAGAGCAGTCAAACTGTTTTATAAGATGACGAAGAGCAGTCAAACTGATTTATAATCGGACGAAGAGCAGTCAAACTGTTCTATAGGAGGATTAAGCGCAGTCAAACTGGTTTATAGGAGGATGAAGAGCAGACAAACTGCTTTATAAGAGGATGAAGAGCAGTCAAACTGATTTATAAGAGGATGAAGAGCAGTCAAACTTCTTTATAAAAGGATGAAGAGCAGTCAAACTGTTTTATAAGCGGACGAAGAGCAGTCAAACTGATTTATAATCGGACGAAGAGCAGTCAAACTGATGTATAATCGGACGAAGAGCAGTCAAACGGTTTTATAAGAGGATGAAGAGCAGTCAAATTGATTTATAAGAGGATGAAGAGCAGTCAAACTGATTTATAAAAGGATGAAGAGCAGTCAAACTGTTTTATACGAGGATGTAGAGTGGTCAGACTGTTTTACAAGAGGATGAAGAGCAGTCAACCTGTTTTACAAGAAGATGAAGAGCAGTCAAACTGATTTATAAGAGGATGAAGAGCAGTCAAACTGCTTTATAAAGGGATGAAGAGCAGTCAAAGAGTTTTATAAGAGGACGAAAAGCAGTCAAACTCATTTATAATCGGATGAAGAGCAGTCAAACTGTTTTATACGAGGATGTAGAGCGGTCAGACTGTTTTACAAGAGGATGAAGAGCAGTCAACCTGTTTTACAAGAGGATGAAGAGCAGTCAATCTGTTTTATAAGAGGATGAAGAGCAGTCAAACTGCTTTATAAAAGGATGAAGAGCAGTCAAACTGTTTTAAAAGATGACGAAGAGCAGTCAAACTGATTTATAATCGGATGAAGAGCAGTCAAACTGATTTATAAGAGGATGAAGAGCAGTCAAACTGCTTTATAAAAGGATGAAGAGCAGTCAAACTGTTTTATAAGAGGACGAAGAGCAGCCAAACTGATTTATAATCGGACGAAGAGCAGTCAAACTGTTCTATAGGAGGATGAAGCGCAGTCAAACTGGTTTATAGGAGGATGAAGAGCAGTCAAACTGCTTTATAAGAGGATGAAGAGCAGTCAAACTGATTTATAAGAGGATGAAGAGCAGTCAAACTTCTTTATAAAAGAATGAAGAGCAGTCAAACTGTTTTATAAGAGGACGAAGAGCAGTCAAACTGATTTATAATCGTACGAAGAGCAGTCAAACTGTTCTATAGGAGGATGAAGTGCAGTCAAACTGGTTTATAGGAGGATGAAGAGCAGTCAAACTGCTTTATAAGAGGATGAAGAGCAGTCAAACTGATTTATAAGAGGATGAAGAGCAGTCAAACTTTTTTATAAAAGGATGAAGAACAGTCAAACTGTTTTATAAGCGGACGAAGAGCAGTCAAACTGATTTATAATCGGACGAAGAGCAGTCAAACTGATTTATAATCGGACGAAGAGCAGTCAAACTGATTTATAATCGGATGAATAGCAGTCAAACTGATTTATAAGAGGATGTAGAGCAGTCACACTGCTTTATAAAAGGATGAAGAGCAGTCAAACTGTTTTATAAGATGACGAAGAGCAGTCAAACTGATTTATAATCGGACGAAGAGCAGTCAAACTGTTCTATAGGAGGATTAAGCGCAGTCAAACTGGTTTATAGGAGGATGAAGAGCAGACAAACTGCTTTATAAGAGGATGAAGAGCAGTCAAACTGATTTATAAGAGGATGAAGAGCAGTCAAACTTCTTTATAAAAGGATGAAGAGCAGTCAAACTGTTTTATAAGCGGACGAAGAGCAGTCAAACTGATTTATAATCGGACGAAGAGCAGTCAAACTGATTTATAATCGGACGAAGAGCAGTCAAACGGTTTTATAAGAGGATGAAGAGCAGTCAAATTGATTTATAAGAGGATGAAGAGCAGTCAAACTGATTTATAAAAGGATGAAGAGCAGTCAAACTGTTTTATACGAGGATGTAGAGCGGTCAGACTGTTTTACAAGAGGATGAAGAGCAGTCAACCTGTTTTACAAGAGGATGAAGAGCAGTCAAACTGTTTTATAAGAGGATGAAGAGCAGTCAAACTGCTTTATAAAGGGATGAAGAGCAGTCAAACAGTTTTATAAGAGGACGAAAAGCAGTCAAACTGATTTATAATCGGATGAAGAGCAGTCAAACTGTTTTATACGAGGATGTAGAGCGGTCAGACTGTTTTACAAGAGGATGAAGAGCAGTCAACCTGTTTTACAAGAGGATGAAGAGCAGTCAGTCTGTTTTATGAGAGGATGAAGAGCAGTCAAACTGCTTTATAAAAGGATGAAGAGCAGTCAAACTGTTTTAAAAGATGACGAAGAGCAGTCAAACTGATTTATAATCGGATGAAGAGCAGTCAAACTGATTGATAAGAGGATGAAGAGCAGTCAAACTGCTTTATAAAAGGATGAAGAGCAGTCAAACTGTTTTATAAGAGGACGAAGAGCAGTCAAACTGATTTATAATCGGACGAAGAGCAGTCAAACTGTTCTATAGGAGGATGAAGCGCAGTCAAACTGGTTTATAGGAGGATGAAGAGCAGTCAAACTGCTTTATAAGAGGATGAAGCGCAGTCAAACTGATTTATAATCGGATGAAGAGCAGTCAAACTGATTTATAATCGGACGAAGAGCAGTCAAACGGTTTTATAAGAGGATGAAGAGCAGTCAAATTGATTTATAAGAGGATAAAGAGCAGTCAAACTGCTTTATAAAAGGATGAAGAGCAGTCAAACTGTTTTATACGAGGATGTAGAGCGGTCAGATTGTTTTACAAGAGGATGAAGAGCAGTCAACCTGTTTTACACGAGGATGAAGAGCAGTCAAACTGTTTTATAAGAGGATGAAGAGCAGTCAAACTGCTTTATAAAAGGATGAAGAGCAGTCAAACAGTTTTATAAGAGGACGAAAAGCAGTCAAACTGATTTATAATCGGATGAAGAGCAGTCAAACTGATTTATAAGAGGATGAAGAGCAGTCAAACTGCGTTATAAGCGGACGAAGAGCAGTCAAACTGTTCTATAGGAGGATGAAGCGCAGTCAAACTGTTTTATAATCGGACGAAGAGCAGTCAAACTGATTTATAATCGGATGAATAGCACTCAAACTGATTTATAATCGGATGAAGATAAGTCAAACTTCTTTATAAAAGCATGAAGAGCAGTCAAACTGCGTTATAAAAAGATGAAGAGCAGTCAAACTGTTTTATAAGAGGATGAAGAGCAGTCAAATTGTTTTATAAGAGGACGAAAAGCAGTCAAACTGTTCTATAGGAGGATGAAGCGCAGTCAAACTGGTTTATAGGAGGATGAAGAGCAGTCAAACTGCTTTATAAAAGGATGAAGAGCAGTCAAACTGATTTATAAGAGGATGAAGAGCAGTCAAACTTCTTTATAAAAGGATGAAGAGCAGTCAAACTGTTTTATAAGAGGACGAAGAGCAGTCAAACTGATTTATAATCGTACGAAGAGCAGTCAAACTGTTCTATAGGAGGATGAAGTGCAGTCAAACTGGTTTATAGGAGGATGAAGAGCAGTCAAACTGCTTTATAAGAGGATGAAGAGCAGTCAAACTGATTTATAAGAGGATGAAGAGCAGTCAAACTTTTTTATAAAAGGATGAAGAACAGTCAAACTGTTTTATAAGCGGACGAAGAGCAGTCAAACTGATTTATAATCGGACGAAGAGCAGTCAAACTGATTTATAATCGGACGAAGAGCAGTCAAACTGATTTATAATCGGATGAATAGCAGTCAAACTGATTTATAAGAGGATGTAGAGCAGTCACACTGCTTTATAAAAGGATGAAGAGCAGTCAAACTGTTTTATAAGATGACGAAGAGCAGTCAAACTGATTTATAATCGGACGAAGAGCAGTCAAACTGTTCTATAGGAGGATTAAGCGCAGTCAAACTGGTTTATAGGAGGATGAAGAGCAGTCAAACTTCTTTATAAAAGGATGGAGAGCAGTCAAACTGTTTTATAGGCGGACGAAGAGCAGTCAAACTGATTTATAATCGGACGAAGAGCAGTCAAAGTGATTTATAATCGGACGAAGAGCAGTCAAACGGTTTTATAAGAGGATGAAGAGCAGTCAAATTGATTTATAAGAGGATGAAGAGCAGTCAAACTGATTTATAAAAGGATGAAGAGCAGTCAAACTGTTTTATACGAGGATGTAGAGCGGTCAGACTGTTTTACAAGAGGATGAAGAGCAGTCAACCTGTTTTACAAGAGGATGAAGAGCAGTCAAACTGTTTTATAAGAGGATGAAGAGCAGTCAAACCGCTTTATAAAGGGATGAAGAGCAGTCAAACAGTTTTATAAGAGGACGAAAAGCAGTCAAATTGATTTATAATCGGATGAAGAGCAGTCAAACTGTTTTATACGAGGATGTAGAGCGGTCAGACTGTTTTACAAGAGGATGAAGAGCAGTCAACCTGTTTTACAAGAGGATGAAGAGCAGTCAATCTGTTTTATAAGAGGATGAAGAGCAGTCAAACTGCTTTATAAAAGGATGAAGAGCAGTCAAACTGTTTTAAAAGATGACGAAGAGCAGTCAAACTGATTTATAATCGGATGAAGAGCAGTCAAACTGATTTATAAGAGGATGAAGAGCAGTCAAACTGCTTTATAAGAGGACGAAGAGCAGTCAAACTGATTTATAATCGGACGAAGAGCAGTCAAACTGTTCTATAGGAGGATGAAGCGCAGTCAAACTGGTTTATAGGAGGATGAAGAGCAGTCAAACTGCTTTATAAGAGGATGAAGCGCAGTCAAACTGATTTATAATCGGACGAAGAGCAGTCAAACGGTTTTATAAGAGGATGAAGAGCAGTCAAATTGATTTATAAGAGGATGAAGAGCAGTCAAACTGCTTTATAAAAGGATGAAGAGCAGTCAAACTGTTTTATACGAGGATGTAGAGCGGTCAGACTGCTTTATAAAAGGATGAAGAGCAGTCAAACAGTTTTATAAGAGGACGAAAAGCAGTCAAACTGATTTATAATCGGATGAAGAGCAGTCAAACTGATTTATAAGAGGATGAAGAGCAGTCAAACTGCGTTATAAGCGGACGAAGAGCAGTCAAACTGTTCTATAGGAGGATGAAGCGCAGTCAAACTGTTTTATAATCGGACGAAGAGCAGTCAAACTGATTTATAATCGGATGAATAGCACTCAAACTGATTTATAAGAGGATGTAGAGCAGTCAAACTGTTTTATAAGAGGACGAAGAGCAGTCAAACTGATTTATAGTCGGACGAAGAGCAGTCAAACTGTCCTATAGAAGGATGAAGCGCAGTCAAACTGGTTTATAGGAGGATGAAGAGCAGTCAAACTGCTTTATAAGAGGATGAAGAGCAGTCAAACTGATTTATAAGAGGATGAAGAGCAGTCAATCTGCTTTATAAAAGGATGAAGAGCAGTCAAACTTCTTTATAAAAGGATGAAGAGCAGTCAAACTGTTTTATAAGAGGACGAAGAGCAGTCAAACTGATTTATAATCGGACGAAGAGCAGTCAAACTGTTCTATAGGAGGATGAAGCGCAGTCAAACTGATTTATAATCGGACGAAGAGCAGTCAAACTGATTTATAATCGGACGAAGAGCAGTCAAACGGTTTTATAGGAGGATGAAGAGCAGTCAAACTGCTTTATAAGAGGATGAAGAGCAGTCAAACTGCTTTATAAAAGGATGAAGAGCAGTCAAACTGTTTTATACGAGGATGTAGAGCGGTCAGACTGTTTTACAAGAGGATGAAGAGCAGTCAACCTGTTTTACAAGAGGATGAAGAGCAGTCAAACTGTTTTATAAGAGGATGAATAGAAGTCAAACTTCTTTATAAAAGCATGAAGAGCAGTCAAACTGCGTTATAAAAAGATGAAGAGCAGTCAAACTGTTTTATAAGAGGATGAAGAGCAGTCAAACTGTTTTATAAGAGGACGAAAAGCAGTCATACTGTTCTATAGGAGGATGAAGCGCAGTCAAACTGGTTTATAGGAGGATGAAGAGCAGTCAAACTGCTTTATAAAAGGATGAAGAGCAGTCAAACTGATTTATAAGAGGATGAAGAGCAGTCAAACTTCTTTATAAAAGGATGAAGAGCAGTCAAACTGTTTTATAAGAGGACGAAGAGCAGTCAAACTGATTTATAATCGTACGAAGAGCAGTCAAACGGTTTTATAGGAGGATGAAGTGCAGTCAAACTGGTTTATAGGAGGATGAAGAGCAGTCAAACTGCTTTATAAGAGGATGAAGAGCAGTCAAACTGATTTATAAGAGGATGAAGAGCAGTCAAACTTTTTTATAAAAGGATGAAGAACAGTCAAACTGTTTTATAAGCGGACGAAGAGCAGTCAAACTGATTTATAATCGGACTAAGAGCAGTCAAACTGTTCTATAGGAGGATGAAGCGCAGTCAAACTGGTTTATAGGAGGATGAAGAGCAGTCAAACTGCTTTATAAGAGGATGAAGCGCAGTCAAACTGATTTATAATCGGACGAAGAGCAGTCAAACGGTTTTATAAGAGGATGAAGAGCAGTCAAATTGATTTATAAGAGGATGAAGAGCAGTCAAACTGCTTTATAAAAGGATGAAGAGCAGTCAAACTGTTTTATACGAGGATGTAGAGCGGTCAGACTGCTTTATAAAAGGATGAAGAATAGTCAAACAGTTTTATAAGAGGACGAAAAGCAGTCAAACTGATTTATAATCGGATGAAGAGCAGTCAAACTGATTTATAAGAGGATGAAGAGCAGTCAAACTGCGTTATAAGCGGACGAAGAGCAGTCAAACTGTTCTATAGGAGGATGAAGCGCAGTCAAACTGTTTTATAATCGGACGAAGAGCAGTCAAACTGATTTATAATCGGATGAATAGCACTCAAACTGATTTATAAGAGGATGTAGAGCAGTCAAACTGTTTTATAAGAGGACGAAGAGCAGTCAAACTGATTTATAGTCGGACGAAGAGCAGTCAAACTGTCCTATAGAAGGATGAAGCGCAGTCAAACTGGTTTATAGGAGGATGAAGAGCAGTCAAACTGCTTTATAAGAGGATGAAGAGCAGTCAAACTGATTTATAAGAGGATGAAGAGCAGTCAATCTGCTTTATAAAAGGATGAAGAGCAGTCAAACTTCTTTATAAAAGGATGAAGAGCAGTCAAACTGTTTTATAAGAGGACGAAGAGCAGTCAAACTGATTTATAATCGGACGAAGAGCAGTCAAACTGTTCTATAGGAGGATGAAGCGCAGTCAAACTGATTTATAATCGGACGAAGAGCAGTCAAACTGATTTATAATCGGACGAAGAGCAGTCAAACGGTTTTATAGGAGGATGAAGAGCAGTCAAACTGCTTTATAAGAGGATGAAGAGCAGTCAAACTGCTTTATAAAAGGATGAAGAGCAGTCAAACTGTTTTATACGAGGATGTAGAGCGGTCAGACTGTTTTACAAGAGGATGAAGAGCAGTCAACCTGTTTTACAAGAGGATGAAGAGCAGTCAAACTGTTTTATAAGAGGATGAATAGAAGTCAAACTTCTTTATAAAAGCATGAAGAGCAGTCAAACTGCGTTATAAAAAGATGAAGAGCAGTCAAACTGTTTTATAAGAGGATGAAGAGCAGTCAAACTGTTTTATAAGAGGACGAAAAGCAGTCATACTGTTCTATAGGAGGATGAAGCGCAGTCAAACTGGTTTATAGGAGGATGAAGAGCAGTCAAACTGCTTTATAAAAGGATGAAGAGCAGTCAAACTGATTTATAAGAGGATGAAGAGCAGTCAAACTTCTTTATAAAAGGATGAAGAGCAGTCAAACTGTTTTATAAGAGGACGAAGAGCAGTCAAACTGATTTATAATCGTACGAAGAGCAGTCAAACGGTTTTATAGGAGGATGAAGTGCAGTCAAACTGGTTTATAGGAGGATGAAGAGCAGTCAAACTGCTTTATAAGAGGATGAAGAGCAGTCAAACTGATTTATAAGAGGATGAAGAGCAGTCAAACTTTTTTATAAAAGGATGAAGAACAGTCAAACTGTTTTATAAGCGGACGAAGAGCAGTCAAACTGATTTATAATCGGACGAAGAGCAGTCAAACTGATTTATAATCGGACGAAGAGCAGTCAAACTGATTTATAATCGGATGAATAGCAGTCAAACTGATTTATAAGAGGATGTAGAGCAGTCACACTGCTTTATAAAAGGATGAAGAGCAGTCAAACTGTTTTATAAGATGACGAAGAGCAGTCAAACTGATTTATAATCGGACGAAGAGCAGTCAAACTGTTCTATAGGAGGATGAAGAGCAGACAAACTGCTTTATAAGAGGATGAAGAGCAGTCAACCTGTTTTACAAGAGGATGAAGAGCAGTCAAACTGTTTTATAAGAGGATGAAGAGCAGTCAAACTTCTTTATAAAAGCATGAAGAGCAGTCAAACTGCGTTATAAAAAGATGAAGAGCAGTCAAACTGTTTTATAAGAGGATGAAGAGCAGTCAAACTGTTTTATAAGAGGACGAAAAGCAGTCAAACTGTTCTATAGGAGGATGAAGCGCAGTCAAACTGGTTTATAAAAGGATGAAGAGCAGTCAAACTGTTTTATACGAGGATGTAGAGTGGTCAGACTGTTTTACAAGAGGATGAAGAGCAGTCAACCTGTTTTACAAGAGGATGAAGAGCAGTCAAACTGTTTTATAAGAGGATGAAGAGCAGTCAAACTGCTTTATAAAGGGATGAAGAGCAGTCAAACAGTTTTATAAGAGGACGAAAAACAGTCAAACTGATTTAGAATCGGATGAAGAGCAGTCAAACTGTTTTATACGAGGATGTAGAGCGGTCAGACTGTTTTACAAGAGGATGAAGAGCAGTCAACCTGTTTTACAAGAGGATGAAGAGCAGTCAATCTGTTTTATAAGAGGATGAAGGGCAGTCAAACTGCTTTATAAAAGGATGAAGAGCAGTCAAACTGTTTTAAAAGAGGACGAAGAGCAGTCAAACTGATTTATAATCGGATGAAGAGCAGTCAAACTGATTTATAAGAGGATGAAGAGCAGTCAAACTGCTTTATAAAAGGATGAAGAGCAGTCAAACTGTTTTATAAGAGGACGAAGAGCAGTCAAACTGATTTATAATCGGACGAAGAGCAGTCAAACTGTTCTATAGGAGGATGAAGCGGAGTCAAACTGGTTTATAGGAGGATGAAGAGCAGTCAAACTGCTTTATAAGAGGATGAAGCGCAGTCAAACTGATTTATAATCGGATGAAGAGCAGTCAAACTGATTTATAATCGGACGAAGAGCAGTCAAACTGCTTTATAAAAGGATGAAGAGCAGTCAAACTGTTTTATACGAGGATGTAGAGCGGTCAGACTGTTTTACAAGAGGATGAAGAGCAGTCAACCTGTTTTACAAGAGGATGAAGAGCAGTCAAACTGTTTTATAAGAGGATGAAGAGCAGTCAAACTGCTCTATAAAAGGATGAAGAGCAGTCAAACAGTTTTATAAGAGGACGAAAAGCAGTCAAACTGATTTATAATCGGATGAAGAGCAGTCAAACTGATTTATAAGAGGATGAAGAGCAGTCAAACTGTGTTTTAAAATGATGAAGAGCAGTCAAACTGTTTTATAAGAGGATGAAGAGCAGTCAAACTGATTTATAATCGGATGAAGAGCAGTCAAACTGATTTACAAGAGGATGAAGAGCAGTCGAACTGCTTTATAAAAGGATGAAGAGCAGTCAGACTGTTTTATAAGAGGACGAAGAGCAGTCAAATTGATTTATAATCGGAGGAAGAGCAGTCAAACTGTTCTATAGGAGGATGAAGCGCAGTCAAACTGGTTTATAGGAGGATGAAGAGCAGTCAAACTGCTTTATAAAAGGATGAAGAGCAGTCAAACTGATTTATAAGAGGATGAAGAGCAGTCAAACTGCTTTATAAAAGGATGAAGAGCAGTCAAACTGTTTTATAAGCGGACGAAGAGCAGTCAAACTGTTCTATAGGAGGATGAAGCGCAGTCAAACTGTTTTATAATCGGACGAAGAGCAGTCAAACTGATTTATAATCGGATGAATAGCACTCAAACTGATTTATAAGAGGATGTAGAGCAGTCAAACTGTTTTATAAGAGGACGAAGAGCAGTCAAACTGATTTATAATCGGACGAAGAGCAGTCAAACTATCCTATAGAAGGATGAAGCGCAGTCAAACTGGTTTATAGGAGGATGAAGAGCAGTCAAACTGCTTTATAAGATGATGAAGAGCAGTCAAACTGATTTATAAGAGGATGAAGAGCAGTCAAACTGCTTTATAAAAGGATGAAGAGCAGTCAAACTGTTTTATACGAGGATGTAGAGCGGTCAGACTGTTTTACAAGAGGATGAAGAGCAGTCAACCTGTTTTACAAGAGGATGAAGAGCAGTCAATCTGTTTTATAAGAGGATGAAGGGCAGTCAAACTGCTTTATAAAAGGATGAAGAGCAGTCAAACTGTTTTAAAAGAGGACGAAGAGCAGTCAAACTGATTTATAATCGGATGAAGAGCAGTCAAACTGATTTATAAGAGGATGAAGAGCAGTCAAACTGCTTTATAAAAGGATGAAGAGCAGTCAAACTGTTTTATAAGAGGACGAAGAGCAGTCAAACTGATTTATAATCGGACGAAGAGCAGTCAAACTGTTCTATAGGAGGATGAAGCGCAGTCAAACTGGTTTATAGGAGGATGAAGAGCAGTCAAACTGCTTTATAAGAGGATGAAGCGCAGTCAAACTGATTTATAATCGGATGAAGAGCAGTCAAACTGATTTATAATCGGACGAAGAGCAGTCAAACTGCTTTATAAAAGGATGAAGAGCAGTCAAACTGTTTTATACGAGGATGTAGAGCGGTCAGACTGTTTTACAAGAGGATGAAGAGCAGTCAACCTGTTTTACAAGAGGATGAAGAGCAGTCAAACTGTTTTATAAGATGATGAAGAGCAGTCAAACTGCTCTATAAAAGGATGAAGAGCAGTCAAACAGTTTTATAAGAGGACGAAAAGCAGTCAAACTGATTTATAATCGGATGAAGAGCAGTCAAACTGATTTATAAGAGTATGAAGAGCAGTCAAACTGTGTTTTAAAATGATGAAGAGCAGTCAAACTGTTTTATAAGAGGATGAAGAGCAGTCAAACTGATTTATAATCGGATGAAGAGCAGTCAAACTGATTTACAAGAGGATGAAGAGCAGTCGAACTGCTTTATAAAAGGATGAAGAGCAGTCAGACTGTTTTATAAGAGGACGAAGAGCAGTCAAATTGATTTATAATCGGAGGAAGAGCAGTCAAACTGTTCTATAGGAGGATGAAGCGCAGTCAAACTGGTTTATAGGAGTATGAAGAGCAGTCAAACTGCTTTATAAAAGGATGAAGAGCAGTCAAACTGATTTATAAGAGGATGAAGAGCAGTCAAACTGCTTTATAAAAGGATGAAGAGCAGTCAAACTGTTTTATAAGCGGACGAAGAGCAGTCAAACTGTTCTATAGGAGGATGAAGCGCAGTCAAACTGTTTTATAATCGGACGAAGAGCAGTCAAACTGATTTATAATCGGATGAATAGCACTCAAACTGATTTATAAGAGGATGTAGAGCAGTCAAACTGTTTTATAAGAGGACGAAGAGCAGTCAAACTGATTTATAATCGGACGAAGAGCAGTCAAACTATCCTATAGAAGGATGAAGCGCAGTCAAACTGGTTTATAGGAGGATGAAGAGCAGTCAAACTGCTTTATAAGATGATGAAGAGCAGTCAAACTGATTTATAAGAGGATGAAGAGCAGTCAAACTGCTTTATAAAAGGATGAAGAGCAGTCAAACTGTTTTATACGAGGATGTAGAGCGGTCAGACTGTTTTACAAGAGGATGAAGAGCAGTCAACCTGTTTTACAAGAGGATGAAGAGCAGTCAATCTGTTTTATAAGAGGATGAAGGGCAGTCAAACTGCTTTATAAAAGGATGAAGAGCAGTCAAACTGTTTTAAAAGAGGACGAAGAGCAGTCAAACTGATTTATAATCGGATGAAGAGCAGTCAAACTGATTTATAAGAGGATGAAGAGCAGTCAAACTGCTTTATAAAAGGATGTAGAGCAGTCAAACTGTTTTATAAGAGGACGAAGAGCAGTCAAACTGATTTATAATCGGACGAAGAGCAGTCAAACTGTTCTATAGGAGGATGAAGCGCAGTCAAACTGGTTTATAGGAGGATGAAGAGCAGTCAAACTGCTTTATAAGAGGATGAAGCGCAGTCAAACTGATTTATAATCGGATGAAGAGCAGTCAAACTGATTTATAATCGGACGAAGAGCAGTCAAACGGTTTTATAAGAGGATGAAGAGCAGTCAAATTGATTTATAAGAGGATGAAGAGCAGTCAAACTGCTTTATAAAAGGATGAAGAGCAGTCAAACTGTTTTATACGAGGATGTAGAGCGGTCAGACTGTTTTACAAGAGGATGAAGAGCAGTCAACCTGTTTTACAAGAGGATGAAGAGCAGTCAAACTGTTTTATAAGAGGATGAAGAGCAGTCAAACTGCTTTATAAAAGGATGAAGAGCAGTCAAACAGTTTTATAAGAGGACGAAAAGCAGTCAAACTGATTTATAATCGGATGAAGAGCAGTCAAACTGATTTATAAGAGGATGAAGAGCAGTCAAACTGCGTTTTAAAATGATGAAGAGCAGTCAAACTGTTTTATAAGAGGATGAAGAGCAGTCAAACTGATTTATAATCGGATGAAGAGCAGTCAGACTGTTTTACAAGAGGATGGAGAGCAGTCGAACTGCTTTATAAAAGGATGAAGAGTTGTCAGACTGTTTTATAAGAGGACGAAGAGCAGTCAAATTGATTTATAATCGGACGAAAAGCAGTCAAACTGTTCTATAGGAGGATGAAGCGCAGTCAAACTGGTTTATAGGAGGATGAAGAGCAGTCAAACTGCTTTATAAAAGGATGAAGAGCAGTCAAACTGATTTATAAGAGGATGAAGAGCAGTCAAACTGCTTTATAAAAGGATGAAGAGCAGTCAAACTGTTTTATAAGCGGACGAAGAGCAGTCAAACTGTTCTATAGGAGGATGAAGCGCAGTCAAACTGTTTTATAATCGGACGAAGAGCAGTCAAACTGATTTATAATCGGATGAATAGCACTCAAACTGATTTATAAGAGGATGTAGAGCAGTCAAACTGTTTTATAAGAGGACGAAGAGCAGTCAAACTGATTTATAATCGGACGAAGAGCAGTCAAACTGTCCTATAGAAGGATGAAGCGCAGTCAAACTGGTTTATAGGAGGATGAAGAGCAGTCAAACTGCTTTATAAGATGATGAAGAGCAGACAAACTGATTTATAAGAGGATGAAGAGCAGTCAAACTGCTTTATAAAAGGATGAAGAGCAGTCAAACTGTTTTATAAGCGGACGAAGAGCAGTCAAACTGATTTATAATCGGACGAAAAGCAGTCAAACTGATTTATAATCGGACGAAGAACAGTCAAACGGTTTTATAAGAGGATGAAGAGCAGTCAAATTTATTTATAAGAGGATGAAGAGCAGTCAAACTGCTTTATAAAAGGATGAAGAGCAGTCAAACTGTTTTATACGAGGATGTAGAGCGGTCAGACTGTTTTACAAGAGGATGAAGAGCAGTCAACCTGTTTTACAAGAGGATGAAGAGCAGTCAAACTGATTTATAAGAGGATGAAGAGCAGTCAAACTGCGTTATAAAAAGATGAAGAGCAGTCAAACTGTTTTATAAGAGGATGAAGAGCAGTCAAACTGATTTATAATCGGATGAAGTGCAGTCAGACTGTTTTACAAGAGGATGAAGAGCAGTCAAACTGCTTTATAAAAGGATGAAGAGCAGTCAAACTGTTTTAAAAGAGGACGAAGAGCAGTCAAACTGATTTATAATCGGATGAAGAGCAGTCAAACTGATTTATAAGAGGATGAAGAGCAGTCAAACTGCTTTATAAAAGGATGAAGAGCAGTCAAACTGTTTTATAAGAGGACGAAGAGCAGTCAAACTGATTTATAATCGGACGAAGAGCAGTCAAACTGTTCTATAGGAGGATGAAGCGCAGTCAAACTGGTTTATAGGAGGATGAAGAGCAGTCAAACTGCTTTATAAGAGGATGAAGCGCAGTCAAACTGATTTATAATCGGATGAAGAGCAGTCAAACTGATTTATAATCGGACGAAGAGCAGTCAAACGGTTTTATAAGAGGATGAAGAGCAGTCAAATTGATTTATAAGAGGATGAAGAGCAGTCAAACTGCTTTATAAAAGGATGAAGAGCAGTCAAACTGTTTTATACGAGGATGTAGAGCGGTCAGACTGTTTTACAAGAGGATGAAGAGCAGTCAACCTGTTTTACAAGAGGATTAAGAGCAGTCAAACTGTTTTATAAGAGGATGAAGAGCAGTCAAACTGCTTTATAAAAGGATGAAGAGCAGTCAAACAGTTTTATAAGAGGACGAAAAGCAGTCAAACTGATTTATAATCGGATGAAGAGCAGTCAAACTGATTTATAAGAGGATGAAGAGCAGTCAAACTGCGTTTTAAAATGATGAAGAGCAGTCAAGCTGTTTTATAAGAGGATGAAGAGCAGTCAAACTGATTTATAATCGGATGAAGAGCAGTCAGACTGTTTTACAAGAGGATGGAGAGCAGTCGAACTGCTTTATAAAAGGATGAAGAGTTGTCAGACTGTTTTATAAGAGGACGAAGAGCAGTCAAATTGATTTATAATCGGACGAAAAGCAGTCAAACTGTTCTATAGGAGGATGAAGCGCAGTCAAACTGGTTTATAGGAGGATGAAGAGCAGTCAAACTGCTTTATAAAAGGATGAAGAGCAGTCAAACTGATTTATAAGAGGATGAAGAGCAGTCAAACTGCATTATAAAAGGATGAAGAGCAGTCAAACTGTTTTATAAGCGGACGAAGAGCAGTCAAACTGTTCTATAGGAGGATGAAGCGCAGTCAAACTGTTTTATAATCGGACGAAGAGCAGTCAAACTGATTTATAATCGGATGAATAGCACTCAAACTGATTTATAAGAGGATGTAGAGCAGTCAAACTGTTTTATAATAGGACGAAGAGCAGTCAAACTGATTTATAATCGGACGAAGAGCAGTCAAACTGTCCTATAGAAGGATGAAGCGCAGTCAAACTGGTTTATAGGAGGATGAAGAGCAGTCAAACTGCTTTATAAGATGATGAAGAGCAGTCAAACTGATTTATAAGAGGATGAAGAGCAGTCAAACTGCTTTATAAAAGGATGAAGAGCAGTCAAACTGTTTTATAAGCGGACGAAGAGCAGTCAAACTGATTTATAATCGGACGAAAAGCAGTCAAACTGATTTATAATCGGACGAAGAACAGTCAAACGGTTTTATAAGAGGATGAAGAGCAGTCAAATTTATTTATAAGAGGATGAAGAGCAGTCAAACTGCTTTATAAAAGGATGAAGAGCAGTCAAACTGTTTTATACGAGGATGTAGAGCGGTCAGACTGTTTTACAAGAGGATGAAGAGCAGTCAACCTGTTTTACAAGAGGATGAAGAGCAGTCAAACTGATTTATAAGAGGATGAAGAGCAGTCAAACTGCGTTATAAAAAGATGAAGAGCAGTCAAACTGTTTTATAAGAGGATGAAGAGCAGTCAAACTGATTTATAATCGGATGAAGAGCAGTCAGACTGTTTTACAAGAGGATGAAGAGCAGTCAAACTGCTTTATAAAAGGATGAAGAGCAGTCAAACTGATTTATAATCGGACGAAGAGCAGTCAAACTGTTCTATAGGAGGATGAAGCGCAGTCAAACTGGTTTATAGGAGGATGAAGAGCAGTCAAACTGCTTTATAAGAGGAAGAAGAGCAGTCAAACTGATTTATAAGCGGACGAAGAGCAGTCAAACTGATTTATAATCGGACGAAGAGCAGTCAAACTGATTTATAAACGGACGAAGAGCAGTCAAACGGTTTTATAAAAGGATGAAGAGCAGTCAAACTGTTTTATACGAGGATGTAGACCAGTCAGACTGTTTTACAAGAGGATGAAGAGCAGTCAACCTGTTTTACAAGAGGAGGAAGAGCAGTCAAACTGTTTTATAAGAGGACGAAGAGCAGTCAAACTGATTTATAATCGGACGAAGAGCAGTCAAACAGTTCTATAGGAGGATGAAGCGCAGTCAAATTGTTTTATAGGAGGATGAAGAGCAGTCAAACTGCTTTATAAGAGGATGAAGAGCAGTCAAACTGATTTATAAGAGGATGAAGAGCAGTCAAACTGCTTTATAAAAGGATGAAGAGCAGTCAAACTGTTTTATAAGCGGACGAAGAGCAGTCAAACTGATTTATAATCGGACGAAGAGCAGTCAAACTGATTTATAATCTGACGAAGAGCAGTCAAACTGATTTATAATCGGACGAAGAACAGTCAAACGGTTTTATAAGAGGATGAAGAGCAGTCAAACTGCGTTATAAAAGGATGAAGAGCAGTCAAACTGTTTTATAAGAGGACAAAGAGCAGTCAAACTGATTTATAATCGGATGAAGAGCAGTCAAACTTTTTTATAAGAGGATGAAGAGCAGTCAAACTGCGTTATAAAAGGATGAAGAGCAGTCAAACTGTTTTATAAGAGGACGAAGCGCAGTCAAACTGATTTATATTCGGATGAAGAGCAGTCAAACTGATTTATAAGCGGACGAAGAGCAGTCAAACTGATTTATAAGAGGATGAAGAGCAGTCAAACTGATTTATAATCGGACGAAGAGCAGTCAAACGGTTTTATAAGAGGATGAAGAGCAGTGAAATTGATTTATAAGAGGATGAAGAGCAGTCAAACTGCTTTATAAAAGGATGAAGAGCAGTCAAACTGTTTTATACGAGGACGAAGAGCAGTCAGACTGTTTTACAAGAGGATGAAGAGCAGTCAACCTGTTTTACAAGAGGATGAAGAGCAGTCAAACTGATTTATAATCCGACGAAGAGCAGTCAAACTGATTTATAATCGGACGAAGAGCAGTCAAACTGTTCTATAGGAGGATGAAGCGCAGTCAAACTGGTCTATAGGAGGATGAAGAGCAGTCAAACTGCTTTATAAAAGGATGAAGAGCAGTCAAACTGATTTATAAGAGGATGAAGAGCAGTCAAACTGCTTAATAAATGATGAAGAGCAGTCAAACTGTTTTATAAGCGGACAAGGAGCAGTCAAACTGATTTATAGTCGGACGAAGAGCAGTCAAACCGATTTATAATCGGACGAAGAGCAGTCAAACGGTTTTATAAGAGGATGAAGAGCAGTCAAATTGATTTATAAGAGGATGAAGAGCAGTCAAACTGATTTATAATTGGATGAAGAGCAGTCAAACTGTTTTATAAGAGGACGAAGAGCAGTCAAACTGTTCTATAGGAGGATGAAGCGCAGTCAAACTGGTTTATAGGAGGATGAAGAGCAGTCAAACTGCTTTATAAGAGGATGAAGAGCAGTGAAACTGATTTATAAGAGGACGAAGAGCAGTCAAACTGATTTATAATCGGACGAAGAGCAGTCAAACTGATTTATAAACGGACGAAGAGCAGTCAAACGGTTTTATAAAAGGATGAAGAGCAGTCAAACTGTTTTATACGAGGATGTAGAGCAGTCAGACTGTTTGACAAGAGGATGAAGAGCAGTCAACCTGTTTTACAAGAAGATGAAGAGCAGTCAAAGTGTTTTATAAGAGGATGAACAGCAGTCAACTTGCGTTATAAAAGCATTCAGAGCAGTCAAACTGTTTTATAATCGGACGAAGAGCAGTCAAACTGTTCTATAGGAGGATGAAGCGCAGTCAAACTGGTTTATAGGAGGATGAAGAGCAGTCAAACTGCTTTATAAGAGGATGAAGAGCAGTCAAACTGATTTATAAGAGGATGAAGAGCAGTCAAACTGCTTTATAAAAGAATGAAGAGCAGTCAAACTGTTTTATAAGCGGACGAAGAGCAGTCAAACTGATTTATAATCGGACGAAGAGCAGTCAAACTGATTTATAATTGGATGAATAGCAGTCAAACAGATTTATAAGAGGATGTAGAGCAGTCAAACTGCTTTATAAAATGATGAAGAGCAGTCAAACGGTATATAAAAGGATGAAGAGCAGTCAAACTGTTTTATACGAGGATGTAGAGCAGTCAGACTGTTTTACAAGAGGATGAAGAGCAGTCAACCTGTTTTACAAGAAGATGAAGAGCAGTCAAAGTGTTTTATAAGAGGATGAAGAGCAGTCAAACTGCGTTATAAAAGCATTAAGAGCAGTCAAACTGTTTTATAAGAGGACGAAGAGCAGTCAAACTGATTTATAATCGGATGTAGAGCAGTCAAACTGATTTATAAGAGGATGAAGAGCAGTCAAACTGCTTTATAAGAGGATGAAGAGCAGTCAAACTGCGTTATAAGCGGACGAAGAGCAGTCAAACTGTTCTATAGGAGGATGAAGCGCAGTCAAACTGTTTTATAATCGGACGAAGAGCAGTCAAACTGATTTATAATCGGATGAATAGCACTCAAACTGATTTATAATCGGATGAAGATAAGTCAAACTTCTTTATAAAAGCATGAAGAGCAGTCAAACTGCGTTATAAAAAGTTGAAGAGCAGTCAAACTGTTTTATAAGAGGATGAAGAGCAGTCAAATTGTTTTATAAGAGGACGAAAAGCAGTCAAACTGTTCTATAGGAGGATGAAGCGCAGTCAAACTGGTTTATAGGAGGATGAAGAGCAGTCAAACTGCTTTATAAAAGGATGAAGAGCAGTCAAACTGATTTATAAGAGGATGAAGAGCAGTCAAACTTCTTTATAAAAGGATGAAGAGCAGTCAAACTGTTTTATAAGAGGACGAAGAGCAGTCAAACTGATTTATAATCGTACGAAGAGCAGTCAAACTGTTCTATAGGAGGATGAAGTGCAGTCAAACTGGTTTATAGGAGGATGAAGAGCAGTCAAACTGCTTTATAAGAGGATGAAGAGCAGTCAAACTGATTTATAAGAGGATGAAGAGCAGTCAAACTTTTTTATAAAAGGATGAAGAACAGTCAAACTGTTTTATAAGCGGACGAAGAGCAGTCAAACTGATTTATAATCGGACGAAGAGCAGTCAAACTGATTTATAATCGGACGAAGAGCAGTCAAACTGATTTATAATCGGATGAATAGCAGTCAAACTGATTTATAAGAGGATGTAGAGCAGTCACACTGCTTTATAAAAGGATGAAGAGCAGTCAAACTGTTTTATAAGATGACGAAGAGCAGTCAAACTGATTTATAATCGGACGAAGAGCAGTCAAACTGTTCTATAGGAGGATTAAGCGCAGTCAAACTGGTTTATAGGAGTATGAAGAGCAGTCAAACTTCTTTATAAAAGGATGAAGAGCAGTCAAACTGTTTTATAAGCGGACGAAGAGCAGTCAAACTGATTTATAATCGGACGAAGAGCAGTCAAAGTGATTTATAATCGGACGAAGAGCAGTCAAACGGTTTTATAAGAGGATGAAGAGCAGTCAAATTGATTTATAAGAGGATGAAGAGCAGTCAAACTGATTTATAAAAGGATGAAGAGCAGTCAAACTGTTTTATACGAGGATGTAGAGCGGTCAGACTGTTTTACAAGAGGATGAAGAGCAGTCAACCTGTTTTACAAGAGGATGAAGACCAGTCAAACTGTTTTATAAGAGGATGAAGAGCAGTCAAACCGCTTTATAAAGGGATGAAGAGCAGTCAAACAGTTTTATAAGAGGACGAAAAGCAGTCAAATTGATTTATAATCGGATGAAGAGCAGTCAAACTGTTTTATACGAGGATGTAGAGCGGTCAGACTGTTTTACAAGAGGATGAAGAGCAGTCAACCTGTTTTACAAGAGGATGAAGAGCAGTCAATCTGTTTTATAAGAGGATGAAGAGCAGTCAAACTGCTTTATAAAAGGATGAAGAGCAGTCAAACTGTTTTAAAAGATGACGAAGAGCAGTCAAACTGATTTATAATCGGATGAAGAGCAGTCAAACTGATTTATAAGAGGATGAAGAGCAGTCAAACTGCTTTATAAAAGGATGAAGAGCAGTCAAACTGTTTTATAAGAGGACGAAGAGCAGTCAAACTGATTTATAATCGGACGAAGAGCAGTCAAACTGTTCTATAGGAGGATGAAGCGCAGTCAAACTGGTTTATAGGAGGATGAAGAGCAGTCAAACTGCTTTATAAGAGGATGAAGCGCAGTCAAACTGATTTATAATCGGACGAAGAGCAGTCAAACGGTTTTATAAGAGGATGAAGAGCAGTCAAATTGATTTATAAGAGGATGAAGAGCAGTCAAACTGCTTTATAAAAGGATGAAGAGCAGTCAAACTGTTTTATACGAGGATGTAGAGCGGTCAGACTGCTTTATAAAAGGATGAAGAGCAGTCAAACAGTTTTATAAGAGGACGAAAAGCAGTCAAACTGATTTATAATCGGATGAAGAGCAGTCAAACTGATTTATAAGAGGATGAAGAGCAGTCAAACTGCGTTATAAGCGGACGAAGAGCAGTCAAACTGTTCTATAGGAGGATGAAGCGCAGTCAAACTGTTTTATAATCGGACGAAGAGCAGTCAAACTGATTTATAATCGGATGAATAGCACTCAAACTGATTTATAAGAGGATGTAGAGCAGTCAAACTGTTTTATAAGAGGACGAAGAGCAGTCAAACTGATTTATAGTCGGACGAAGAGCAGTCAAACTGTCCTATAGAAGGATGAAGCGCAGTCAAACTGGTTTATAGGAGGATGAAGAGCAGTCAAACTGCTTTATAAGAGGATGAAGAGCAGTCAATCTGCTTTATAAAAGGATGAAGAGCAGTCAAACTTCTTTATAAAAGGATGAAGAGCAGTCAAACTGTTTTATAAGAGGACGAAGAGCAGTCAAACTGATTTATAATCGGACGAAGAGCAGTCAAACTGTTCTATAGGAGGATGAAGCGCAGTCAAACTGATTTATAATCGGACGAAGAGCAGTCAAACTGATTTATAATCGGACGAAGAGCAGTCAAATGGTTTTATAGGAGGATGAAGAGCAGTCAAACTGCTTTATAAGAGGATGAAGAGCAGTCAAACTGCTTTATAAAAGGATGAAGAGCAGTCAAACTGTTTTATACGAGGATGTAGAGCGGTCAGACTGTTTTACAAGAGGATGAAGAGCAGTCAACCTGTTTTACAAGAGGATGAAGAGCAGTCAAACTGTTTTATAAGAGGATGAATAGAAGTCAAACTTCTTTATAAAAGCATGAAGAGCAGTCAAACTGCGTTATAAAAAGATGAAGAGCAGTCAAACTGTTTTATAAGAGGATGAAGAGCAGTCAAACTGTTTTATAAGAGGACGAAAAGCAGTCATACTGTTCTATAGGAGGATGAAGCGCAGTCAAACTGGTTTATAGGAGGATGAAGAGCAGTCAAACTGCTTTATAAAAGGATGAAGAGCAGTCAAACTGATTTATAAGAGGATGAAGAGCAGTCAAACTTCTTTATAAAAGGATGAAGAGCAGTCAAACTGTTTTATAAGAGGACGAAGAGCAGTCAAACTGATTTATAATCGTACGAAGAGCAGTCAAACGGTTTTATAGGAGGATGAAGTGCAGTCAAACTGGTTTATAGGAGGATGAAGAGCAGTCAAACTGCTTTATAAGAGGATGAAGAGCAGTCAAACTGATTTATAAGAGGATGAAGAGCAGTCAAACTTTTTTATAAAAGGATGAAGAACAGTCAAACTGTTTTATAAGCGGACGAAGAGCAGTCAAACTGATTTATAATCGGACGAAGAGCAGTCAAACTGTTCTATAGGAGGATGAAGCGCAGTCAAACTGGTTTATAGGAGGATGAAGAGCAGTCAAACTGCTTTATAAGAGGATGAAGCGCAGTCAAACTGATTTATAATCGGACGAAGAGCAGTCAAACGGTTTTATAAGAGGATGAAGAGCAGTCAAATTGATTTATAAGAGGATGAAGAGCAGTCAAACTGCTTTATAAAAGGATGAAGAGCAGTCAAACTGTTTTATACGAGGATGTAGAGCGGTCAGACTGCTTTATAAAAGGATGAAGAATAGTCAAACAGTTTTATAAGAGGACGAAAAGCAGTCAAACTGATTTATAATCGGATGAAGAGCAGTCAAACTGATTTATAAGAGGATGAAGAGCAGTCAAACTGCGTTATAAGCGGACGAAGAGCAGTCAAACTGTTCTATAGGAGGATGAAGCGCAGTCAAACTGTTTTATAATCGGACGAAGAGCAGTCAAACTGATTTATAATCGGATGAATAGCACTCAAACTGATTTATAAGAGGATGTAGAGCAGTCAAACTGTTTTATAAGAGGACGAAGAGCAGTCAAACTGATTTATAGTCGGACGAAGAGCAGTCAAACTGTCCTATAGAAGGATGAAGCGCAGTCAAACTGGTTTATAGGAGGATGAAGAGCAGTCAAACTGCTTTATAAGAGGATGAAGAGCAGTCAAACTGATTTATAAGAGGATGAAGAGCAGTCAATCTGCTTTATAAAAGGATGAAGAGCAGTCAAACTTCTTTATAAAAGGATGAAGAGCAGTCAAACTGTTTTATAAGAGGACGAAGAGCAGTCAAACTGATTTATAATCGGACGAAGAGCAGTCAAACTGTTCTATAGGAGGATGAAGCGCAGTCAAACTGATTTATAATCGGACGAAGAGCAGTCAAACTGATTTATAATCGGACGAAGAGCA
Organism: Lampris incognitus; assembly: GCF_029633865.1. Classification (NCBI taxonomy): domain Eukaryota; kingdom Metazoa; phylum Chordata; class Actinopteri; order Lampriformes; family Lampridae; genus Lampris; species Lampris incognitus. The sequence goes on from NC_079222.1 coordinate 43,910,001, forward strand.
GTCAAACGGTTTTATAGGAGGATGAAGAGCAGTCAAACTGCTTTATAAGAGGATGAAGAGCAGTCAAACTGCTTTATAAAAGGATGAAGAGCAGTCAAACTGTTTTATACGAGGATGTAGAGCGGTCAGACTGTTTTACAAGAGGATGAAGAGCAGTCAACCTGTTTTACAAGAGGATGAAGAGCAGTCAAACTGTTTTATAAGAGGATGAATAGAAGTCAAACTTCTTTATAAAAGCATGAAGAGCAGTCAAACTGCGTTATAAAAAGATGAAGAGCAGTCAAACTGTTTTATAAGAGGATGAAGAGCAGTCAAACTGTTTTATAAGAGGACGAAAAGCAGTCATACTGTTCTATAGGAGGATGAAGCGCAGTCAAACTGGTTTATAGGAGGATGAAGAGCAGTCAAACTGCTTTATAAAAGGATGAAGAGCAGTCAAACTGATTTATAAGAGGATGAAGAGCAGTCAAACTTCTTTATAAAAGGATGAAGAGCAGTCAAACTGTTTTATAAGAGGACGAAGAGCAGTCAAACTGATTTATAATCGTACGAAGAGCAGTCAAACGGTTTTATAGGAGGATGAAGTGCAGTCAAACTGGTTTATAGGAGGATGAAGAGCAGTCAAACTGCTTTATAAGAGGATGAAGAGCAGTCAAACTGATTTATAAGAGGATGAAGAGCAGTCAAACTTTTTTATAAAAGGATGAAGAACAGTCAAACTGTTTTATAAGCGGACGAAGAGCAGTCAAACTGATTTATAATCGGACGAAGAGCAGTCAAACTGATTTATAATCGGACGAAGAGCAGTCAAACTGATTTATAATCGGATGAATAGCAGTCAAACTGATTTATAAGAGGATGTAGAGCAGTCACACTGCTTTATAAAAGGATGAAGAGCAGTCAAACTGTTTTATAAGATGACGAAGAGCAGTCAAACTGATTTATAATCGGACGAAGAGCAGTCAAACTGTTCTATAGGAGGATGAAGAGCAGACAAACTGCTTTATAAGAGGATGAAGAGCAGTCAACCTGTTTTACAAGAGGATGAAGAGCAGTCAAACTGTTTTATAAGAGGATGAAGAGCAGTCAAACTTCTTTATAAAAGCATGAAGAGCAGTCAAACTGCGTTATAAAAAGATGAAGAGCAGTCAAACTGTTTTATAAGAGGATGAAGAGCAGTCAAACTGTTTTATAAGAGGACGAAAAGCAGTCAAACTGTTCTATAGGAGGATGAAGCGCAGTCAAACTGGTTTATAAAAGGATGAAGAGCAGTCAAACTGTTTTATACGAGGATGTAGAGTGGTCAGACTGTTTTACAAGAGGATGAAGAGCAGTCAACCTGTTTTACAAGAGGATGAAGAGCAGTCAAACTGTTTTATAAGAGGATGAAGAGCAGTCAAACTGCTTTATAAAGGGATGAAGAGCAGTCAAACAGTTTTATAAGAGGACGAAAAACAGTCAAACTGATTTAGAATCGGATGAAGAGCAGTCAAACTGTTTTATACGAGGATGTAGAGCGGTCAGACTGTTTTACAAGAGGATGAAGAGCAGTCAACCTGTTTTACAAGAGGATGAAGAGCAGTCAATCTGTTTTATAAGAGGATGAAGGGCAGTCAAACTGCTTTATAAAAGGATGAAGAGCAGTCAAACTGTTTTAAAAGAGGACGAAGAGCAGTCAAACTGATTTATAATCGGATGAAGAGCAGTCAAACTGATTTATAAGAGGATGAAGAGCAGTCAAACTGCTTTATAAAAGGATGAAGAGCAGTCAAACTGTTTTATAAGAGGACGAAGAGCAGTCAAACTGATTTATAATCGGACGAAGAGCAGTCAAACTGTTCTATAGGAGGATGAAGCGCAGTCAAACTGGTTTATAGGAGGATGAAGAGCAGTCAAACTGCTTTATAAGAGGATGAAGCGCAGTCAAACTGATTTATAATCGGATGAAGAGCAGTCAAACTGATTTATAATCGGACGAAGAGCAGTCAAACTGCTTTATAAAAGGATGAAGAGCAGTCAAACTGTTTTATACGAGGATGTAGAGCGGTCAGACTGTTTTACAAGAGGATGAAGAGCAGTCAACCTGTTTTACAAGAGGATGAAGAGCAGTCAAACTGTTTTATAAGAGGATGAAGAGCAGTCAAACTGCTCTATAAAAGGATGAAGAGCAGTCAAACAGTTTTATAAGAGGACGAAAAGCAGTCAAACTGATTTATAATCGGATGAAGAGCAGTCAAACTGATTTATAAGAGGATGAAGAGCAGTCAAACTGTGTTTTAAAATGATGAAGAGCAGTCAAACTGTTTTATAAGAGGATGAAGAGCAGTCAAACTGATTTATAATCGGATGAAGAGCAGTCAAACTGATTTACAAGAGGATGAAGAGCAGTCGAACTGCTTTATAAAAGGATGAAGAGCAGTCAGACTGTTTTATAAGAGGACGAAGAGCAGTCAAATTGATTTATAATCGGAGGAAGAGCAGTCAAACTGTTCTATAGGAGGATGAAGCGCAGTCAAACTGGTTTATAGGAGGATGAAGAGCAGTCAAACTGCTTTATAAAAGGATGAAGAGCAGTCAAACTGATTTATAAGAGGATGAAGAGCAGTCAAACTGCTTTATAAAAGGATGAAGAGCAGTCAAACTGTTTTATAAGCGGACGAAGAGCAGTCAAACTGTTCTATAGGAGGATGAAGCGCAGTCAAACTGTTTTATAATCGGACGAAGAGCAGTCAAACTGATTTATAATCGGATGAATAGCACTCAAACTGATTTATAAGAGGATGTAGAGCAGTCAAACTGTTTTATAAGAGGACGAAGAGCAGTCAAACTGATTTATAATCGGACGAAGAGCAGTCAAACTATCCTATAGAAGGATGAAGCGCAGTCAAACTGGTTTATAGGAGGATGAAGAGCAGTCAAACTGCTTTATAAGATGATGAAGAGCAGTCAAACTGATTTATAAGAGGATGAAGAGCAGTCAAACTGCTTTATAAAAGGATGAAGAGCAGTCAAACTGTTTTATACGAGGATGTAGAGCGGTCAGACTGTTTTACAAGAGGATGAAGAGCAGTCAACCTGTTTTACAAGAGGATGAAGAGCAGTCAATCTGTTTTATAAGAGGATGAAGGGCAGTCAAACTGCTTTATAAAAGGATGAAGAGCAGTCAAACTGTTTTAAAAGAGGACGAAGAGCAGTCAAACTGATTTATAATCGGATGAAGAGCAGTCAAACTGATTTATAAGAGGATGAAGAGCAGTCAAACTGCTTTATAAAAGGATGTAGAGCAGTCAAACTGTTTTATAAGAGGACGAAGAGCAGTCAAACTGATTTATAATCGGACGAAGAGCAGTCAAACTGTTCTATAGGAGGATGAAGCGCAGTCAAACTGGTTTATAGGAGGATGAAGAGCAGTCAAACTGCTTTATAAGAGGATGAAGCGCAGTCAAACTGATTTATAATCGGATGAAGAGCAGTCAAACTGATTTATAATCGGACGAAGAGCAGTCAAACTGCTTTATAAAAGGATGAAGAGCAGTCAAACTGTTTTATACGAGGATGTAGAGCGGTCAGACTGTTTTACAAGAGGATGAAGAGCAGTCAACCTGTTTTACAAGAGGATGAAGAGCAGTCAAACTGTTTTATAAGAGGATGAAGAGCAGTCAAACTGCTTTATAAAAGGATGAAGAGCAGTCAAACAGTTTTATAAGAGGACGAAAAGCAGTCAAACTGATTTATAATCGGATGAAGAGCAGTCAAACTGATTTATAAGAGGATGAAGAGCAGTCAAACTGCGTTTTAAAATGATGAAGAGCAGTCAAACTGTTTTATAAGAGGATGAAGAGCAGTCAAACTGATTTATAATCGGATGAAGAGCAGTCAGACTGTTTTACAAGAGGATGGAGAGCAGTCGAACTGCTTTATAAAAGGATGAAGAGTTGTCAGACTGTTTTATAAGAGGACGAAGAGCAGTCAAATTGATTTATAATCGGACGAAAAGCAGTCAAACTGTTCTATAGGAGGATGAAGCGCAGTCAAACTGGTTTATAGGAGGATGAAGAGCAGTCAAACTGTTTTAAAAGAGGACGAAGAGCAGTCAAACTGATTTATAATCGGATGAAGAGCAGTCAAACTGATTTATAAGAGGATGAAGAGCAGTCAAACTGCTTTATAAAAGGATGTAGAGCAGTCAAACTGTTTTATAAGAGGACGAAGAGCAGTCAAACTGATTTATAATCGGACGAAGAGCAGTCAAACTGTTCTATAGGAGGATGAAGCGCAGTCAAACTGGTTTATAGGAGGATGAAGAGCAGTCAAACTGCTTTATAAGAGGATGAAGCGCAGTCAAACTGATTTATAATCGGATGAAGAGCAGTCAAACTGATTTATAATCGGACGAAGAGCAGTCAAACTGCTTTATAAAAGGATGAAGAGCAGTCAAACTGTTTTATACGAGGATGTAGAGCGGTCAGACTGTTTTACAAGAGGATGAAGAGCAGTCAACCTGTTTTACAAGAGGATGAAGAGCAGTCAAACTGTTTTATAAGAGGATGAAGAGCAGTCAAACTGCTTTATAAAAGGATGAAGAGCAGTCAAACAGTTTTATAAGAGGACGAAAAGCAGTCAAACTGATTTATAATCGGATGAAGAGCAGTCAAACTGATTTATAAGAGGATGAAGAGCAGTCAAACTGCGTTTTAAAATGATGAAGAGCAGTCAAACTGTTTTATAAGAGGATGAAGAGCAGTCAAACTGATTTATAATCGGATGAAGAGCAGTCAGACTGTTTTACAAGAGGATGGAGAGCAGTCGAACTGCTTTATAAAAGGATGAAGAGTTGTCAGACTGTTTTATAAGAGGACGAAGAGCAGTCAAATTGATTTATAATCGGACGAAAAGCAGTCAAACTGTTCTATAGGAGGATGAAGCGCAGTCAAACTGGTTTATAGGAGGATGAAGAGCAGTCAAACTGCTTTATAAAAGGATGAAGAGCAGTCAAACTGATTTATAAGAGGATGAAGAGCAGTCAAACTGCTTTATAAAAGGATGAAGAGCAGTCAAACTGTTTTATAAGCGGACGAAGAGCAGTCAAACTGTTCTATAGGAGGATGAAGCGCAGTCAAACTGTTTTATAATCGGACGAAGAGCAGTCAAACTGATTTATAATCGGATGAATAGCACTCAAACTGATTTATAAGAGGATTTAGAGCAGTCAAACTGTTTTATAAGAGGACGAAGAGCAGTCAAACTGATTTATAATCGGACGAAGAGCAGTCAAACTGTCCTATAGAAGGATGAAGCGCAGTCAAACTGGTTTATAGGAGGATGAAGAGCAGTCAAACTGCTTTATAAGATGATGAAGAGCAGACAAACTGATTTATAAGAGGATGAAGAGCAGTCAAACTGCTTTATAAAAGGATGAAGAGCAGTCAAACTGTTTTATAAGCGGACGAAGAGCAGTCAAACTGATTTATAATCGGACGAAAAGCAGTCAAACTGATTTATAATCGGACGAAGAACAGTCAAACGGTTTTATAAGAGGATGAAGAGCAGTCAAATTTATTTATAAGAGGATGAAGAGCAGTCAAACTGCTTTATAAAAGGATGAAGAGCAGTCAAACTGTTTTATACGAGGATGTAGAGCGGTCAGACTGTTTTACAAGAGGATGAAGAGCAGTCAACCTGTTTTACAAGAGGATGAAGAGCAGTCAAACTGATTTATAAGAGGATGAAGAGCAGTCAAACTGCGTTATAAAAAGATGAAGAGCAGTCAAACTGTTTTATAAGAGGATGAAGAGCAGTCAAACTGATTTATAATCGGATGAAGAGCAGTCAGACTGTTTTACAAGAGGATGAAGAGCAGTCAAACTGCTTTATAAAAGGATGAAGAGCAGTCAAACTGTTTTAAAAGAGGACGAAGAGCAGTCAAACTGATTTATAATCGGATGAAGAGCAGTCAAACTGATTTATAAGAGGATGAAGAGCAGTCAAACTGCTTTATAAAAGGATGAAGAGCAGTCAAACTGTTTTATAAGAGGACGAAGAGCAGTCAAACTGATTTATAATCGGACGAAGAGCAGTCAAACTGTTCTATAGGAGGATGAAGCGCAGTCAAACTGGTTTATAGGAGGATGAAGAGCAGTCAAACTGCTTTATAAGAGGATGAAGCGCAGTCAAACTGATTTATAATCGGATGAAGAGCAGTCAAACTGATTTATAATCGGACGAAGAGCAGTCAAACGGTTTTATAAGAGGATGAAGAGCAGTCAAATTGATTTATAAGAGGATGAAGAGCAGTCAAACTGCTTTATAAAAGGATGAAGAGCAGTCAAACTGTTTTATACGAGGATGTAGAGCGGTCAGACTGTTTTACAAGAGGATGAAGAGCAGTCAACCTGTTTTACAAGAGGATGAAGAGCAGTCAAACTGTTTTATAAGAGGATGAAGAGCAGTCAAACTGCTTTATAAAAGGATGAAGAGCAGTCAAACAGTTTTATAAGAGGACGAAAAGCAGTCAAACTGATTTATAATCGGATGAAGAGCAGTCAAACTGATTTATAAGAGGATGAAGAGCAGTCAAACTGCGTTTTAAAATGATGAAGAGCAGTCAAACTGTTTTATAAGAGGATGAAGAGCAGTCAAACTGATTTATAATCGGATGAAGAGCAGTCAGACTGTTTTACAAGAGGATGGAGAGCAGTCGAACTGCTTTATAAAAGGATGAAGAGTTGTCAGACTGTTTTATAAGAGGACGAAGAGCAGTCAAATTGATTTATAATCGGACGAAAAGCAGTCAAACTGTTCTATAGGAGGATGAAGCGCAGTCAAACTGGTTTATAGGAGGATGAAGAGCAGTCAAACTGCTTTATAAAAGGATGAAGAGCAGTCAAACTGATTTATAAGAGGATGAAGAGCAGTCAAACTGCATTATAAAAGGATGAAGAGCAGTCAAACTGTTTTATAAGCGGACGAAGAGCAGTCAAACTGTTCTATAGGAGGATGAAGCGCAGTCAAACTGTTTTATAATCGGACGAAGAGCAGTCAAACTGATTTATAATCGGATGAATAGCACTCAAACTGATTTATAAGAGGATGTAGAGCAGTCAAACTGTTTTATAAGAGGACGAAGAGCAGTCAAACTGATTTATAATCGGACGAAGAGCAGTCAAACTGTCCTATAGAAGGATGAAGCGCAGTCAAACTGGTTTATAGGAGGATGAAGAGCAGTCAAACTGCTTTATAAGATGATGAAGAGCAGTCAAACTGATTTATAAGAGGATGAAGAGCAGTCAAACTGCTTTATAAAAGGATGAAGAGCAGTCAAACTGTTTTATAAGCGGACGAAGAGCAGTCAAACTGATTTATAATCGGACGAAAAGCAGTCAAACTGATTTATAATCGGACGAAGAACAGTCAAACGGTTTTATAAGAGGATGAAGAGCAGTCAAATTTATTTATAAGAGGATGAAGAGCAGTCAAACTGCTTTATAAAAGGATGAAGAGCAGTCAAACTGTTTTATACGAGGATGTAGAGCGGTCAGACTGTTTTACAAGAGGATGAAGAGCAGTCAACCTGTTTTACAAGAGGATGAAGAGCAGTAAAACTGATTTATAAGAGGATGAAGAGCAGTCAAACTGCGTTATAAAAAGATGAAGAGCAGTCAAACTGTTTTATAAGAGGATGAAGAGCAGTCAAACTGATTTATAATCGGATGAAGAGCAGTCAGACTGTTTTACAAGAGGATGAAGAGCAGTCAAACTGCTTTATAAAAGGATGAAGAGCAGTCAAACTGATTTATAATCGGACGAAGAGCAGTCAAACTGTTCTATAGGAGGATGAAGCGCAGTCAAACTGGTTTATAGGAGGATGAAGAGCAGTCAAACTGCTTTATAAGAGGAAGAAGAGCAGTCAAACTGATTTATAAGCGGACGAAGAGCAGTCAAACTGATTTATAATCGGACGAAGAGCAGTCAAACTGATTTATAAACGGACGAAGAGCAGTCAAACGGTTTTATAAAAGGATGAAGAGCAGTCAAACTGTTTTATACGAGGATGTAGACCAGTCAGACTGTTTTACAAGAGGATGAAGAGCAGTCAACCTGTTTTACAAGAGGAGGAAGAGCAGTCAAACTGTTTTATAAGAGGACGAAGAGCAGTCAAACTGATTTATAATCGGACGAAGAGCAGTCAAACAGTTCTATAGGAGGATGAAGCGCAGTCAAATTGTTTTATAGGAGGATGAAGAGCAGTCAAACTGCTTTATAAGAGGATGAAGAGCAGTCAAACTGATTTATAAGAGGATGAAGAGCAGTCAAACTGCTTTATAAAAGGATGAAGAGCAGTCAAACTGTTTTATAAGCGGACGAAGAGCAGTCAAACTGATTTATAATCGGACGAAGAGCAGTCAAACTGATTTATAATCTGACGAAGAGCAGTCAAACTGATTTATAATCGGACGAAGAACAGTCAAACGGTTTTATAAGAGGATGAAGAGCAGTCAAACTGCGTTATAAAAGGATGAAGAGCAGTCAAACTGTTTTATAAGAGGACAAAGAGCAGTCAAACTGATTTATAATCGGATGAAGAGCAGTCAAACTTTTTTATAAGAGGATGAAGAGCAGTCAAACTGCGTTATAAAAGGATGAAGAGCAGTCAAACTGTTTTATAAGAGGACGAAGCGCAGTCAAACTGATTTATATTCGGATGAAGAGCAGTCAAACTGATTTATAAGCGGACGAAGAGCAGTCAAACTGATTTATAAGAGGATGAAGAGCAGTCAAACTGATTTATAATCGGACGAAGAGCAGTCAAACGGTTTTATAAGAGGATGAAGAGCAGTGAAATTGATTTATAAGAGGATGAAGAGCAGTCAAACTGCTTTATAAAAGGATGAAGAGCAGTCAAACTGTTTTATACGAGGACGAAGAGCAGTCAGACTGTTTTACAAGAGGATGAAGAGCAGTCAACCTGTTTTACAAGAGGATGAAGAGCAGTCAAACTGATTTATAATCCGACGAAGAGCAGTCAAACTGATTTATAATCGGACGAAGAGCAGTCAAACTGTTCTATAGGAGGATGAAGCGCAGTCAAACTGGTCTATAGGAGGATGAAGAGCAGTCAAACTGCTTTATAAAAGGATGAAGAGCAGTCAAACTGATTTATAAGAGGATGAAGAGCAGTCAAACTGCTTAATAAATGATGAAGAGCAGTCAAACTGTTTTATAAGCGGACAAGGAGCAGTCAAACTGATTTATAGTCGGACGAAGAGCAGTCAAACCGATTTATAATCGGACGAAGAGCAGTCAAACGGTTTTATAAGAGGATGAAGAGCAGTCAAATTGATTTATAAGAGGATGAAGAGCAGTCAAACTGATTTATAATTGGATGAAGAGCAGTCAAACTGTTTTATAAGAGGACGAAGAGCAGTCAAACTGTTCTATAGGAGGATGAAGCGCAGTCAAACTGGTTTATAGGAGGATGAAGAGCAGTCAAACTGCTTTATAAGAGGATGAAGAGCAGTGAAACTGATTTATAAGAGGACGAAGAGCAGTCAAACTGATTTATAATCGGACGAAGAGCAGTCAAACTGATTTATAAACGGACGAAGAGCAGTCAAACGGTTTTATAAAAGGATGAAGAGCAGTCAAACTGTTTTATACGAGGATGTAGAGCAGTCAGACTGTTTGACAAGAGGATGAAGAGCAGTCAACCTGTTTTACAAGAAGATGAAGAGCAGTCAAAGTGTTTTATAAGAGGATGAACAGCAGTCAACTTGCGTTATAAAAGCATTCAGAGCAGTCAAACTGTTTTATAATCGGACGAAGAGCAGTCAAACTGTTCTATAGGAGGATGAAGCGCAGTCAAACTGGTTTATAGGAGGATGAAGAGCAGTCAAACTGCTTTATAAGAGGATGAAGAGCAGTCAAACTGATTTATAAGAGGATGAAGAGCAGTCAAACTGCTTTATAAAAGAATGAAGAGCAGTCAAACTGTTTTATAAGCGGACGAAGAGCAGTCAAACTGATTTATAATCGGACGAAGAGCAGTCAAACTGATTTATAATTGGACGAAGAGCATTCTAACGGATTTATAATCGGATGAATAGCAGTCAAACTGATTTATAAGAGGATGAAGAGCAGTCAAACTGCTTTATAAAAGGATGAAGAGCAGTCATATTGTTTTATAAGAGGATGAAGAGCAGTCAAACTGATTTATAATCGGATGAAGAGCAGTCAGACTGTTTTACAAGAGGAGAAAGAGCAGTCAAACTGCTTTATAAAAGGATGAAGAGCAGTCAAACTGCTTTATAAGAGGATGAAGAGCAGTCAAACTGATTTATAAGAGGATGAAGAGCAGTCAAACTGCTTTATAAAAGGATGAAGAGCAGTCAAACTGTTTTAAAAGCGGACGAAGAGCAGTCAAACTGATTTATAATCGGACAAAAAGCAGTCAAACTGATTTATAATCGGACGAAGAGCAGTCAAACTGATTTATAATTGGATGAATAGCAGTCAAACAGATTTATAAGAGGATGTAGAGCAGTCAAACTGCTTTATAAAAGGATGAAGAGCAGTCAAACGGTTTTATAAAAGGATGAAGAGCAGTCAAACTGTTTTATACGAGGATGTAGAGCAGTCAGACTGTTTTACAAGAGGATGAAGAGCAGTCAACCTGTTTTACAAGAAGATGAAGAGCAGTCAAAGTGTTTTATAAGAGGATGAAGAGCAGTCAAACTGCGTTATAAAAGCATTAAGAGCAGTCAAACTGTTTTATAAGAGGACGAAGAGCAGTCAAACTTATTTATAATCGGATGTAGAGCAGTCAAACTGATTTATAAGAGGATGAAGAGCAGTCAAACTGCTTTATAAGAGGATGAGGAGCAGTCAAACTGATTTATAAGAGGATGAATAGCAGTCAAACTGCTTTATAAAAGGATGAAGAGCAGTCAAACTATTTTATAAGCGGACGAAGAGCAGTCAAACTGATTTATAATCGGACGAAGAGCAGTCAAACTGATTTATAATCCGACGAAGAGCAGTCAAACTGATTTATAATCGGATGAATAGCAGTCAAACTGATTTATAAGAGGATGTAGAGCAGTCAAACTGCTTTATAAAAGGATGAAGAGCAGTCAAACTGTTTTATAAGAGGACGAAGAGCAGTCAAACTATTTTTTAATCGGACGAAGAGCAGTCAAACTGGTTTATAGGAGGATGAAGAGCAGTCAAACTGCTTTATAAGAGGATGAAGAGCAGTCAAACTGATTTATAAGAGGATGAAGAGCAGTCAAACTGCTTTATAAAAGGATGAAGAAAAGTCAAACTGTTTTATAAGCGGACGAAGAGCAGTCAAACTGATTTATAATCGGACGAAGAGCAGTCAAACTGATTTATAATTGGACGAAGAGCATTCTAACGGATTTATAATCGGATGAATAGCAGTCAAACTGATTTATAAGAGGATGAAGATCAGTCAAACTGCTTTATAAAAGGATGAAGAGCAGTCATATTGTTTTATAAGAGGATGAAGAGCAGTCAAACTGATTTATAATCGGATGAAGAGCAGTCAGACTGTTTTACAAGAGGAGAAAGAGCAGTCAAACTGCTTTATAAAAGGATGAAGAGCAGTCAAACTGCTTTATAAGAGGATGAAGAGCAGTCAAACTGATTTATAAGAGGATGAAGAGCAGTCAAACTGCTTTATAAAAGGATGAAGAGCAGTCAAACTGTTTTAAAAGCGGACGAAGAGCAGTCAAACTGATTTATAATCGGACAAAAAGCAGTCAAACTGATTTATAATCGGACGAAGAGCAGTCAAACTGATTTATAATTGGATGAATAGCAGTCAAACAGATTTATAAGAGGATGTAGAGCAGTCAAACTGCTTTATAAAAGGATGAAGAGCAGTCAAACGGTTTTATAAAAGGATGAAGAGCAGTCAAACTGTTTTATACGAGGATGTAGAGCAGTCAGACTGTTTTACAAGAGGATGAAGAGCAGTCAACCTGTTTTACAAGAAGATGAAGAGCAGTCAAAGTGTTTTATAAGAGGATGAAGAGCAGTCAAACTGCGTTATAAAAGCATTAAGAGCAGTCAAACTGTTTTATAAGAGGACGAAGAGCAGTCTAACTGATTTATAATCGGATGTAGAGCAGTCAAACTGATTTATAAGAGGATGAAGAGCAGTCAAACTGCTTTATAAGAGGATGAAGAGCAGTCAAACTGATTTATAAGAGGATGAACAGCAGTCAACTTGCGTTATAAAAGCATTCAGAGCAGTCAAACTGTTTTATAATCGGACGAAGAGCAGTCAAACTGTTCTATAGGAGGATGAAGCGCAGTCAAACTGATTTATAGGAGGATGAAGAGCAGTCAAACTGCTTTATAAGAGGATGAAGAGCAGTCAAACTGATTTATAAGAGGATGAAGAGCAGTCAAACTGCTTTATAAAAGGATGAAGAGCAGTCAAACTGTTTTATAAGCGGACGAAGAGCAGTCAAACTGATTTATAATCGGACGAAGAGCAGTCAAACTGATTTATAATTGGACGAAGAGCAGTCAGACTGTTTTACAAGAGGAGAAAGAGCAGTCAAACTGCTTTATAAAAGGATGAAGAGCAGTCAAACTGCTTTATAAGAGGATGAAGAGCAGTCAAACTGATTTATAAGAGGATGAAGAGCAGTCAAACTGCTTTATAAAAGGATGAAGAGCAGTCAAACTGTTTTAAAAGCGGACGAAGAGCAGTCAAACTGATTTATAATCGGACAAAAAGCAGTCAAACTGATTTATAATCGGACGAAGAGCAGTCAAACTGATTTATAATTGGATGAATAGCAGTCAAACAGATTTATAAGAGGATGTAGAGCAGTCAAACTGCTTTATAAAAGGATGAAGAGCAGTCAAACGGTTTTATAAAAGGATGAAGAGCAGTCAAACTGTTTTATACGAGGATGTAGAGCAGTCAGACTGTTTAACAAGAGGATGAAGAGCAGTCAACCTGTTTTACAAGAAGATGAAGAGCAGTCAAAGTGTTTTATAAGAGGATGAAGAGCAGTCAAACTGCGTTATAAAAGCATTAAGAGCAGTCAAACTGTTTTATAAGAGGACGAAGAGCAGTCTAACTGATTTATAATCGGATGTAGAGCAGTCAAAATGATTTATAAGAGGATGAAGAGCAGTCAAACTGCTTTATAAGAGGATGAAGAGCAGTCAAACTGATTTATAAGAGGATGAACAGCAGTCAACTTGCGTTATAAAAGCATTCAGAGCAGTCAAACTGTTTTATAATCGGACGAAGAGCAGTCAAACTGTTCTATAGGAGGATGAAGCGCAGTCAAACTGGTTTATAGGAGGATGAAGAGCAGTCAAACTGCTTTATAAGAGGATGAAGAGCAGTCAAACTGATTTATAAGAGGATGAAGAGCAGTCAAACTGCTTTATAAAAGGATGAAGAGCAGTCAAACTGTTTTATAAGCGGACGAAGAGCAGTCAAACTGATTTATAATCGGACGAAGAGCAGTCAAACTGATTTATAATTGGACGAAGAGCATTCTAACGGATTTATAATCGGATGAATAGCAGTCAAACTGATTTATAAGAGGATGAAGAGCAGTCAAACTGCTTTATAAAAGGATGAAGAGCAGTCATATTGTTTTATAAGAGGATGAAGAGAAGTCAAACTGATTTATAATCGGATGAAGAGCAGTCAGACTGTTTTACAAGAGGAGAAAGAGCAGTCAAACTGCTTTATAAAAGGATGAAGAGCAGTCAAACTGCTTTATAAGAGGATGAAGAGCAGTCAAACTGATTTATAAGAGGATGAAGAGCAGTCAAACTGCTTTATAAAAGGATGAAGAGCAGTCAAACTGTTTTAAAAGCGGACGAAGAGCAGTCAAACTGATTTATAATCGGACAAAGAGCAGTCAAACTGATTTATAATCGGACGAAGAGCAGTCAAACTGATTTATAATTGGATGAATAGCAGTCAAACAGATTTATAAGAGGATGTAGAGCAGTCAAACTGCTTTATAAAATGATGAAGAGCAGTCAAACGGTATATAAAAGGATGAAGAGCAGTCAAACTGTTTTATACGAGGATGTAGAGCAGTCAGACTGTTTTACAAGAGGATGAAGAGCAGTCAACCTGTTTTACAAGAAGATGAAGAGCAGTCAAAGTGTTTTATAAGAGGATGAAGAGCAGTCAAACTGCGTTATAAAAGCATTAAGAGCAGTCAAACTGTTTTATAAGAGGACGAAGAGCAGTCAAACTGATTTATAATCGGATGTAGAGCAGTCAAACTGATTTATAAGAGGATGAAGAGCAGTCAAACTGCTTTATAAGAGGATGAAGAGCAGTCAAACTGATTTATAAGAGGATGAATAGCAGTCAAACTGCTTTATAAAAGGATGAAGAGCAGTCAAACTATTTTATAAGCGGACGAAGAGCAGTCAAACTGATTTATAATCGGACGAAGAGCATTCAAACTGATTTATAATCCGACGAAGAGCAGTCAAACTGATTTATAATCGGATGAATAGCAGTCAAACTGATTTATAAGAGGATGTAGAGCAGTCAAACTGCTTTATAAAAGGATGAAGAGAAGTCAAACTGTTTTATAAGAGGACGAAGAGCAGTCAAACTATTTTATAATCGGACGAAGAGCAGTCAAACTATTCTATAGGAGGATGAAGCGCAGTCAAACTGGTCTATAGGAGGATGAAGAGCAGTCAAACTGTTTTATAAAAGGATGAAGAGTAGTCAATCTGTTTTATAAGAGGATGAAGAGCAGTCAAACTGCTTTATAAAAGGATGAAGAGCAGTCAAACTGTTTTATAAGAGGACGAAGAGCAGTAAAACTGATTTATAATCGATGAAGAGCAGTCAAACTGATATATAAGAGGATGAAGAGCAGTCAAACTGCTTTATAAAAGGATGAATAGCAGTCAAACTGTTTTATAAGAGGATGAAGAGCAGTCAAACTGATTTATAAGAGGATGAAGAGCAGTCAAACTGATTTATAAGAGGATGAAGAGCAGTCAAACTGCTTTATAAAAGGATGAAGAGCAGTCAAACTGTTTTATAAGCGGACGAAGAGCAGTCAAACTGTTTTATAATCGGACGAAGAGCAGTCAAACTGTTCTATAGGAGGATGAAGCGCAGTCAAACTGATTTATAGGAGGATGAAGAGCAGTCAAACTGCTTTATAAGAGGATGAAGAGCAGTCAAACTGATTTATAAGAGGATGAAGAGCAGTCAAACTGCTTTATAAAAGGATGAAGAGCAGTCAAACTGTTTTATAAGCGGACGAAGAGCAGTCAAACTGATTTATAATCGGACGAAGAGCAGTCAAACTGATTTATAATTGGACGAAGAGCAGTCAGACTGTTTTACAAGAGGAGAAAGAGCAGTCAAACTGCTTTATAAAAGGATGAAGAGCAGTCAAACTGCTTTATAAGAGGATGAAGAGCAGTCAAACTGATTTATAAGAGGATGAAGAGCAGTCAAACTGCTTTATAAAAGGATGAAGAGCAGTCAAACTGTTTTAAAAGCGGACGAAGAGCAGTCAAACTGATTTATAATCGGACAAAAAGCAGTCAAACTGATTTATAATCGGACGAAGAGCAGTCAAACTGATTTATAATTGGATGAATAGCAGTCAAACAGATTTATAAGAGGATGTAGAGCAGTCAAACTGCTTTATAAAAGGATGAAGAGCAGTCAAACGGTTTTATAAAAGGATGAAGAGCAGTCAAACTGTTTTATACGAGGATGTAGAGCAGTCAGACTGTTTAACAAGAGGATGAAGAGCAGTCAACCTGTTTTACAAGAAGATGAAGAGCAGTCAAAGTGTTTTATAAGAGGATGAAGAGCAGTCAAACTGCGTTATAAAAGCATTAAGAGCAGTCAAACTGTTTTATAAGAGGACGAAGAGCAGTCTAACTGATTTATAATCGGATGTAGAGCAGTCAAAATGATTTATAAGAGGATGAAGAGCAGTCAAACTGCTTTATAAGAGGATGAAGAGCAGTCAAACTGATTTATAAGAGGATGAACAGCAGTCAACTTGCGTTATAAAAGCATTCAGAGCAGTCAAACTGTTTTATAATCGGACGAAGAGCAGTCAAACTGTTCTATAGGAGGATGAAGCGCAGTCAAACTGGTTTATAGGAGGATGAAGAGCAGTCAAACTGCTTTATAAGAGGATGAAGAGCAGTCAAACTGATTTATAAGAGGATGAAGAGCAGTCAAACTGCTTTATAAAAGGATGAAGAGCAGTCAAACTGTTTTATAAGCGGACGAAGAGCAGTCAAACTGATTTATAATCGGACGAAGAGCAGTCAAACTGATTTATAATTGGACGAAGAGCATTCTAACGGATTTATAATCGGATGAATAGCAGTCAAACTGATTTATAAGAGGATGAAGAGCAGTCAAACTGCTTTATAAAAGGATGAAGAGCAGTCATATTGTTTTATAAGAGGATGAAGAGAAGTCAAACTGATTTATAATCGGATGAAGAGCAGTCAGACTGTTTTACAAGAGGAGAAAGAGCAGTCAAACTGCTTTATAAAAGGATGAAGAGCAGTCAAACTGCTTTATAAGAGGATGAAGAGCAGTCAAACTGATTTATAAGAGGATGAAGAGCAGTCAAACTGCTTTATAAAAGGATGAAGAGCAGTCAAACTGTTTTAAAAGCGGACGAAGAGCAGTCAAACTGATTTATAATCGGACAAAGAGCAGTCAAACTGATTTATAATCGGACGAAGAGCAGTCAAACTGATTTATAATTGGATGAATAGCAGTCAAACAGATTTATAAGAGGATGTAGAGCAGTCAAACTGCTTTATAAAATGATGAAGAGCAGTCAAACGGTATATAAAAGGATGAAGAGCAGTCAAACTGTTTTATACGAGGATGTAGAGCAGTCAGACTGTTTTACAAGAGGATGAAGAGCAGTCAACCTGTTTTACAAGAAGATGAAGAGCAGTCAAAGTGTTTTATAAGAGGATGAAGAGCAGTCAAACTGCGTTATAAAAGCATTAAGAGCAGTCAAACTGTTTTATAAGAGGACGAAGAGCAGTCAAACTGATTTATAATCGGATGTAGAGCAGTCAAACTGATTTATAAGAGGATGAATAGCAGTCAAACTGCTTTATAAAAGGATGAAGAGCAGTCAAACTATTTTATAAGCGGACGAAGAGCAGTCAAACTGATTTATAATCGGACGAAGAGCATTCAAACTGATTTATAATCCGACGAAGAGCAGTCAAACTGATTTATAATCGGATGAATAGCAGTCAAACTGATTTATAAGAGGATGTAGAGCAGTCAAACTGCTTTATAAAAGGATGAAGAGAAGTCAAACTGTTTTATAAGAGGACGAAGAGCAGTCAAACTATTTTATAATCGGACGAAGAGCAGTCAAACTATTCTATAGGAGGATGAAGCGCAGTCAAACTGGTCTATAGGAGGATGAAGAGCAGTCAAACTGTTTTATAAAAGGATGAAGAGTAGTCAATCTGTTTTATAAGAGGATGAAGAGCAGTCAAACTGCTTTATAAAAGGATGAAGAGCAGTCAAACTGTTTTATAAGAGGACGAAGAGCAGTAAAACTGATTTATAATCGATGAAGAGCAGTCAAACTGATATATAAGAGGATGAAGAGCAGTCAAACTGCTTTATAAAAGGATGAATAGCAGTCAAACTGTTTTATAAGAGGATGAAGAGCAGTCAAACTGATTTATAAGAGGATGAAGAGCAGTCAAACTGATTTATAAGAGGATGAAGAGCAGTCAAACTGCTTTATAAAAGGATGAAGAGCAGTCAAACTGTTTTATAAGCGGACGAAGAGCAGTCAAACTGATTTATAATCGGACGAAGAGCAGTCAAACTGATTTATAATTGGACGAAGAGCATTCTAACGGATTTATAATCGGATGAATAGCAGTCAAACTGATTTATAAGAGGATGAAGAGCAGTCAAACTGCTTTATAAAAGGATGAAGAGCAGTCAAACTGCTTTATAAGAGGATGAAGAGCAGTCAAACTGATTTATAAGAGGATGAAGAGCAGTCAAACTGCTTTATAAAAGGATGAAGAGCCGTCAAACTGTTTTAAAAGCGGACGAAGAGCAGTCAAACTGATTTATAATCGGACAAAAAGCAGTCAAACTGATTTATAATCGGACGAAGAGCAGTCAAACTGATTTATAATTGGATGAATAGCAGTCAAACAGATTTATAAGAGGATGTAGAGCAGTCAAACTGCTTTATAAAAGGATGAAGAGCAGTCAAACGGTTTTATAAAAGGATGAAGAGCAGTCAAACTGTTTTATACGAGGATGTAGAGCAGTCAGACTGTTTTACAAGAGGATGAAGAGCAGTCAACCTGTTTTACAAGAAGATGAAGAGCAGTCAAAGTGTTTTATAAGAGGATGAAGAGCAGTCAAACTGCGTTATAAAAGCATTAAGAGCAGTCAAACTGTTTTATAAGAGGACGAAGAGCAGTCTAACTGATTTATAATCGGATGTAGAGCAGTCAAACTGATTTATAAGAGGATGAAGAGCAGTCAAACTGCTTTATAAGAGGATGAAGAGCAGTCAAACTGATTTATAAGAGGATGAACAGCAGTCAACTTGCGTTATAAAAGCATTCAGAGCAGTCAAACTGTTTTATAATCGGACGAAGAGCAGTCAAACTGTTCTATAGGAGGATGAAGCGCAGTCAAACTGGTTTATAGGAGGATGAAGAGCAGTCAAACTGCTTTATAAGAGGATGAAGAGCAGTCAAACTGATTTATAAGAGGATGAAGAGCAGTCAAACTGCTTTATAAAAGGATGAAGAGCAGTCAAACTGTTTTATAAGCGGACGAAGAGCAGTCAAACTGATTTATAATCGGACGAAGAGCAGTCAAACTGATTTATAATTGGACGAAGAGCATTCTACCGGATATATAATCGGATGAATAGCAGTCAAACTGATTTATAAGAGGATGAAGAGCAGTCAAACTGCTTTATAAAAGGATGAAGAGCAGTCATATTGTTTTATAAGAGGATGAAGAGAAGTCAAACTGATTTATAATCGGATGAAGAGCAGTCAGACTGTTTTACAAGAGGAGAAAGAGCAGTCAAACTGCTTTATAAAAGGATGAAGAGCAGTCAAACTGCTTTATAAGAGGATGAAGAGCAGTCAAACTGATTTATAAGAGGATGAAGAGCAGTCAAACTGCTTTATAAAAGGATGAAGAGCAGTCAAACTGTTTTAAAAGCGGACGAAGAGCAGTCAAACTGATTTATAATCGGACAAAGAGCAGTCAAACTGATTTATAATCGGACATTGAGCAGTCAAACTGATTTATAATTGGAAGAATAGCAGTCAAACAGATTTATAAGAGGATGTAGAGCAGTCAAACTGCTTTATAAAATGATGAAGAGCAGTCAAACGGTTTTATAAAAGGATGAAGAGCAGTCAAACTGTTTTATACGAGGATGTAGAGCAGTCAGACTGTTTTACAAGAGGATGAAGAGCAGTCAACCTGTTTTACAAGAAGATGAAGAGCAGTCAAAGTGTTTTATAAGAGGATGAAGAGCAGTCAAACTGCGTTATAAAAGCATTAAGAGCAGTCAAACTGTTTTATAAGAGGACGAAGAGCAGTCAAACTGATTTATAATCGGATGTAGAGCAGTCAAACTGATTTATAAGAGGATGAAGAGCAGTCAAACTGCTTTATAAGAGGATGAAGAGCAGTCAAACTGATTTATAAGAGGATGAATAGCAGTCAAACTGCTTTATAAAAGGATGAAGAGCAGTCAAACTATTTTATAAGCGGACGAAGAGCAGTCAAACTGATTTATAATCGGACGAAGAGCATTCAAACTGATTTATAATCCGACGAAGAGCAGTCAAACTGATTTATAATCGGATGAATAGCAGTCAAACTGATTTATAAGAGGATGTAGAGCAGTCAAACTGCTTTATAAAAGGATGAAGAGAAGTCAAACTGTTTTATAAGAGGACGAAGAGCAGTCAAACTATTTTATAATCGGACGAAGAGCAGTCAAACTATTCTATAGGAGGATGAAGCGCAGTCAAACTGGTCTATAGGAGGATGAAGAGCAGTCAAACTGTTTTATAAAAGGATGAAGAGTAGTCAATCTGTTTTATAAGAGGATGAAGAGCAGTCAAACTGCTTTATAAAAGGATGAAGAGCAGTCAAACTGTTTTATAAGAGGACGAAGAGCAGTAAAACTGATTTATAATCGATGAAGAGCAGTCAAACTGATATATAAGAGGATGAAGAGCAGTCAAACTGCTTTATAAAAGGATGAATAGCAGTCAAACTGTTTTATAAGAGGACGAAGAGCAGTCAAACTGATTTATAATCGTACGAAGAGCAGTCAAACTGTTCTATAGGAGGATGAAGCGCAGTCAAACTGGTTTATAGGAGGATGAAGAGCAGTCAAACTGCTTTATAAGAGGATGAAGAGCAGTCAAACTGATTAATAAGAGGATAAAGAGCAGTCAAGCTGCTTTATAAAAGGATGAAGAGCAGTCAAACTGTTTTATAAGCGGACGAAGAGCAGTCAAACTGATTTATAATCGGACGAAGAGCAGTCAAACTGATTTATAATCGGACGAAGAGCAGTCAAACTGATTTATAATCGGACGAAGAGCAGTCAAATGGTTTTATAAGAGGATGAAGAGCAGTCAAACTGCGTTATAAAAGGATGAAGAGCAGTCAAACTGTTTTATAAGAGGACAAAGAGCAGTCAAACTGATTTATAATCGGATGAAGAGCAGTCAAACTGTTTTATAAGAGGATGAAGAGCAGTCAAACTGATTTATATTCGGATGAAGAGCAGTCAAACTGATTTATAAGCGGACGAAGAGCAGTCAAACTGATTTATAATCGGACGAAGAGCAGTCAAACTGATTTATAATCGGACGAAGAGCAGTCAAACGGTTTTATAAGAGGATGAAGAGCAGTCAAATTGATTTATAAGAGGATGAAGAGCAGTCAAACTGCTTTATAAAAGGATGAAGAGCAGTCAAACTGTTTTATACGAGGACGTAGAGCAGTCAGACTGTTTTACAAGAGGATGAAGAGCAGTCAACCTGTTTTACAAGAGGATGAAGAGCAGTCAAACTGATTTATAAGCGGACGAAGAGCAGTCAAACTGATTTATAATCGGACGAAGAGCAGTCAAACTGATTTATAATCGGACGAAGAGCAGTCAAACGGTTTTATAAGAGGATCAAGAGCAGTCAAATTGATTTATAAGAGGATGAAGAGCAGTCAAACTGCTTTATAAAAGGACGAAGAGCAGTCAAACTGTTTTATACGAGGACGTAGAGCAGTCAGACTGTTTTACAAGAGGATGAAGAGCAGTCAACCTGTTTTACAAGAGGATGAAGAGCAGTCAAATTGATTTATAATCGGACGAAGAGCAGTCAAACTGATTTATAATCGGACGAAGAGCAGTCAAACTGTTCTATAGGAGGATGAAGCGCAGTCAAAATGGTCTATAGGAGGATGAAGAGCAGTCAAACTGCTTAATGAAAGGATGAAGAGCAGTCAAACTGATTTATAAGAGGATGAAGAGCAGTCAAACTGCTTTATAAAAGGATGAAGAGCAGTCAAACTGTTTTATAAGCGGACGAAGAGCAGTCAAACTGATTTATAATTGGACGAAGAGCAGTCAAACTGATTTATAATCGGACGAAGAGCAGTCAAACGGTTTTATAAGAGGATGAAGAGCAGTCAAATTGATTTATAAGAGGATGAAGAGCAGTCAAACTGCTTTATAAAAGGATGAAGAGCAGTCAAACTGTTTTATACGAGGACGTAGAGCAGTCAGACTGTTTTACAAGAGGATGAAGAGCAGTCAACCTGTTTTACAAGAGGATGAAGAGCAGTCAATCTGTTTTATAAGAGGACCAAGAGCAGTCAAACTGATTTATAATCGATGAAGAGCAGTCAAACTGATTTATAAGAGGATGAAGAGCAGTCAAACTGCTTTATAAAAGGATGAAGAGCAGTCAAATTGTTTTATAAGAGGATGAAGAGCAGTCAAACTGATTTATAATCGGATGAAGAGCAGTCAGACTGTTTTACAACTGGAGAAAGAGCAGTCAAACTGCTTTATAAAAGGATGAAGAGCAGTCAAACTGCTTTATAAGAGGATGAAGAGCAGTCAAACTGATTTATAAGAGGATGAAGAGCAGTCAAACTGCTTTATAAAAGGATGAAGAGCAGTCAAACTGTTTTATAAGCGGACGAAGAGCAGTCAAACTGATTTATAATCGGACAGAGAGCAGCCAAACTGATTTATAATCGGACGAAGAGCAGTCAAACTGATTTATAATTGGATGAATAGCAGTCAAACTGCTTTATAAAAGGATGAAGAGCAGTCACACTGTTTTATAAGAGGATGAAGAGCAGTCAAGCTGCTTTATAAAAGGATGAAGAGCAGTCAAACTGTTTTATAAGCGGACGAAGAGCAGTCAAACTGATTTATAATCGGACGAAGAGCAGTCAAACTGATTTATAATCGGACGAAGAGCAGTCAAACGGTTTTATAAGAGGATGAAGAGCAGTCAAATTGATTTATAAGAGGATGAAGAGCAGTCAAACTGCTTTATAAAAGGATGAAGAGCAGTCGAACTGTTTTATACGAGGATGTAGAGCAGTCAGACTGTTTTACAAGAGGATGAAGAGCAGTCAACCTGTTTTACAAGAGGATGAAGAGCAGTCAAACTGTTTTATAAGAGGATGAAGCGCAGTCAAACTGCTTTATAAAAGGATGAACAGCAGTCAAATAGTTTTATAAGAGGACGAAGAGCAGTCAAACTGATTTATAATCGGATGAAGAGCAGTCAAACTGAGTTATAAGAGGATGAAGAGCAGTCAAACTGCATTATAAAAAGATGAAGAGCAGTCAAATTGTTTTATAAGAGGATGAAGAGCAGTCAAACTGATTTATAATCGGATGAAGAGAAGTCAGACTGTTTTACAAGAGGAGAAAGAGCAGTCAAACTGCTTTATAAAAGCATGAAGAGCAGTCAAACTGCTTTATAAGAGGATGAAGAGCAGTCAAACTGATTAATAAGAGGATGAAGAGCAGTCAAACTGCTTTATAAAAGGATGAGGAGCAGTC
The DNA here is from genome assembly GCF_029633865.1 of Lampris incognitus. NCBI lineage: Eukaryota > Metazoa > Chordata > Actinopteri > Lampriformes > Lampridae > Lampris > Lampris incognitus. The sequence goes on from NC_079222.1 coordinate 43,933,154, forward strand.
AAACTGTTTTATAATCGGACGAAGAGCAGTCAAACTGATTTATAATCGGACGAAGAGAAGTCAAACTGATTTATAATCGGACGAAGAGCAGTCAAACTGATTTATAATTGGATGAATAGCAGTCAAACTGATTTATAAGAGGATGTAGAGCAGTCAAACTGCTTTATAAAAGGATGAAGAGCAGTCAAACTGTTTTATAAGAGGACGAAGAGCAGTCAAACTGATTTATAATCGGACGAAGAGCAGTCAAACTGTTCTATAGGGGGATGAAGCGCAGTCAAACTGGTTTATAGGAGGATGAAGAGCAAGCAAACTGCTTTATAAGAGGATGAAGAGCAGTCAAACTGATTGATAAGCGGACGAAGAGCAGTCAAACTGATTTATAATCGGACGAAGAGCAGTCAAACTGATTCATAAACGGACGAAGAGCAGTCAAACGGTTTTAAAAAAGGATAAAGAGCGGTCAAAATGTTTTATACGAGGCTGTAGACCAGTCAGACTGTTTTACAAGAGGATGAAGAGCAGTCAACCTGTTTTACAAGAGGATGAAGAGCAGTCAAACTGTTTTATAAGAGGATGAAGAGCAGTCAAACTGATTTATAAGAGGATGAATAGCAGTCAAACTGCTTTATAAAATGATGAAGAGCAGTCAAACTGATTTATAATTGGACGAAGAGCAGTCAAACTGATTTATAATCGGACGAAGAGCAGTCAAACGGTTTTATAAGAGGATGAAGAGCAGTCAAATTGATTTATAAGAGGATGAAGAGCAGTCAAACTGCTTTATAAAAGGATGAAGAGCAGTCAAACTGTTTTATACGAGGACGTAGAGCAGTCAGACTGTTTTACAAGAGGATGTAGAGCAGTCAACCTGTTTTACAAGAGGATGAAGAGCAGTCAATCTGTTTTATAAGAGGACCAAGAGCAGTCAAACTGATTTATAATCGATGAAGAGCAGTCAAACTGATTTATAAGAGGATGAAGAGCAGTCAAACTGCTTTATAAAAGGATGAAGAGCAGTCAAATTGTTTTATAAGAGGATGAAGAGCAGTCAAACTGATTTATAATCGGATGAAGAGCAGTCAGACTGTTTTACAACTGGAGAAAGAGCAGTGAAACTGCTTTATAAAAGGATGAAGAGCATTCAAACTGCTTTATAAGAGGATGAAGAGCAGTCAAACTGATTTATAAGAGGATGAAGAGCAGTCAAACTGCTTTATAAAAGGATGAAGAGCAGTCAAACTGTTTTATAAGCGGACGAAGAGCAGTCAAACTGATTTATAATCGGACAGAGAGCAGCCAAACTGATTTATAATCGGACGAAGAGCAGTCAAACTGATTTATAATTGGATGAATAGCAGTCAAACTGCTTTATAAAAGGATGAAGAGCAGTCACACTGTTTTATAAGAGGATGAAGAGCAGTCAAGCTGCTTTATAAAAGGATGAAGAGCAGTCAAACTGTTTTATAAGCGGACGAAGAGCAGTCAAACTGATTTATAATCGGACGAAGAGCAGTCAAACTGATTTATAATCGGACGAAGAGCAGTCAAACGGTTTTATAAGAGGATGAAGAGCAGTCAAATTGATTTATAAGAGGATGAAGAGCAGTCAAACTGCTTTATAAAAGGATGAAGAGCAGTCGAACTGTTTTATACGAGGATGTAGAGCAGTCAGACTGTTTTACAAGAGGATGAAGAGCAGTCAACCTGTTTTACAAGAGGATGAAGAGCAGTCAAACTGTTTTATAAGAGGATGAAGAGCAGTCAAACTGATTTATAAGAGGATGAATAGCAGTCAAACTGCTTTATAAAATGATGAAGAGCAGTCAAACTGATTTATAATTGGACGAAGAGCAGTCAAACTGATTTATAATCGGACGAAGAGCAGTCAAACGGTTTTATAAGAGGATGAAGAGCAGTCAAATTGATTTATAAGAGGATGAAGAGCAGTCAAACTGCTTTATAAAAGGATGAAGAGCAGTCAAACTGTTTTATACGAGGACGTAGAGCAGTCAGACTGTTTTACAAGAGGATGAAGAGCAGTCAACCTGTTTTACAAGAGGATGAAGAGCAGTCAATCTGTTTTATAAGAGGACCAAGAGCAGTCAAACTGATTTATAATCGATGAAGAGCAGTCAAACTGATTTATAAGAGGATGAAGAGCAGTCAAACTGCTTTATAAAAGGATGAAGAGCAGTCAAATTGTTTTATAAGAGGATGAAGAGCAGTCAAACTGATTTATAATCGGATGAAGAGCAGTCAGACTGTTTTACAACTGGAGAAAGAGCAGTCAAACTGCTTTATAAAAGGATGAAGAGCAGTCAAACTGCTTTATAAGAGGATGAAGAGCAGTCAAACTGATTTATAAGAGGATGAAGAGCAGTCAAACTGCTTTATAAAAGGATGAAGAGCAGTCAAACTGTTTTATAAGCGGACGAAGAGCAGTCAAACTGATTTATAATCGGACAGAGAGCAGCCAAACTGATTTATAATCGGACGAAGAGCAGTCAAACTGATTTATAATTGGATGAATAGCAGTCAAACTGCTTTATAAAAGGATGAAGAGCAGTCACACTGTTTTATAAGAGGATGAAGAGCAGTCAAGCTGCTTTATAAAAGGATGAAGAGCAGTCAAACTGTTTTATAAGCGGACGAAGAGCAGTCAAACTGATTTATAATCGGACGAAGAGCAGTCAAACTGATTTATAATCGGACGAAGAGCAGTCAAACGGTTTTATAAGAGGATGAAGAGCAGTCCAATTGATTTATAAGAGGATGAAGAGCAGTCAAACTGCTTTATAAAAGGATGAAGAGCAGTCGAACTGTTTTATACGAGGATGTAGAGCAGTCAGACTGTTTTACAAGAGGATGAAGAGCAGTCAACCTGTTTTACAAGAGGATGAAGAGCAGTCAAACTGTTTTATAAGAGGATGAAGCGCAGTCAAACTGCTTTATAAAAGGATGAACAGCAGTCAAATAGTTTTATAAGAGGACGAAGAGCAGTCAAACTGATTTATAAAAGGATGAAGAGCAGTCAAACTGTTTTATACGAGGACGTAGAGCAGTCAGACTGTTTTACAAGAGGATGTAGAGCAGTCAACCTGTTTTACAAGAGGATGAAGAGCAGTCAATCTGTTTTATAAGAGGACCAAGAGCAGTCAAACTGATTTATAATCGATGAAGAGCAGTCAAACTGATTTATAAGAGGATGAAGAGCAGTCAAACTGCTTTATAAAAGGATGAAGAGCAGTCAAATTGTTTTATAAGAGGATGAAGAGCAGTCAAACTGATTTATAATCGGATGAAGAGCAGTCAGACTGTTTTACAACTGGAGAAAGAGCAGTGAAACTGCTTTATAAAAGGATGAAGAGCAGTCAAACTGCTTTATAAGAGGATGAAGAGCAGTCAAACTGATTTATAAGAGGATGAAGAGCAGTCAAACTGCTTTATAAAAGGATGAAGAGCAGTCAAACTGTTTTATAAGCGGACGAAGAGCAGTCAAACTGATTTATAATCGGACAGAGAGCAGCCAAACTGATTTATAATCGGACGAAGAGCAGTCAAACTGATTTATAATTGGATGAATAGCAGTCAAACTGCTTTATAAAAGGATGAAGAGCAGTCACACTGTTTTATAAGAGGATGAAGAGCAGTCAAGCTGCTTTATAAAAGGATGAAGAGCAGTCAAACTGTTTTATAAGCGGACGAAGAGCAGTCAAACTGATTTATAATCGGACGAAGAGCAGTCAAACTGATTTATAATCGGACGAAGAGCAGTCAAACGGTTTTATAAGAGGATGAAGAGCAGTCAAATTGATTTATAAGAGGATGAAGAGCAGTCAAACTGCTTTATAAAAGGATGAAGAGCAGTCGAACTGTTTTATACGAGGATGTAGAGCAGTCAGACTGTTTTACAAGAGGATGAAGAGCAGTCAACCTGTTTTACAAGAGGATGAAGAGCAGTCAAACTGTTTTATAAGAGGATGAAGAGCAGTCAAACTGATTTATAAGAGGATGAATAGCAGTCAAACTGCTTTATAAAATGATGAAGAGCAGTCAAACTGATTTATAATTGGACGAAGAGCAGTCAAACTGATTTATAATCGGACGAAGAGCAGTCAAACGGTTTTATAAGAGGATGAAGAGCAGTCAAATTGATTTATAAGAGGATGAAGAGCAGTCAAACTGCTTTATAAAAGGATGAAGAGCAGTCAAACTGTTTTATACGAGGACGTAGAGCAGTCAGACTGTTTTACAAGAGGATGAAGAGCAGTCAACCTGTTTTACAAGAGGATGAAGAGCAGTCAATCTGTTTTATAAGAGGACCAAGAGCAGTCAAACTGATTTATAATCGATGAAGAGCAGTCAAACTGATTTATAAGAGGATGAAGAGCAGTCAAACTGCTTTATAAAAGGATGAAGAGCAGTCAAATTGTTTTATAAGAGGATGAAGAGCAGTCAAACTGATTTATAATCGGATGAAGAGCAGTCAGACTGTTTTACAACTGGAGAAAGAGCAGTCAAACTGCTTTATAAAAGGATGAAGAGCAGTCAAACTGCTTTATAAGAGGATGAAGAGCAGTCAAACTGATTTATAAGAGGATGAAGAGCAGTCAAACTGCTTTATAAAAGGATGAAGAGCAGTCAAACTGTTTTATAAGCGGACGAAGAGCAGTCAAACTGATTTATAATCGGACAGAGAGCAGCCAAACTGATTTATAATCGGACGAAGAGCAGTCAAACTGATTTATAATTGGATGAATAGCAGTCAAACTGCTTTATAAAAGGATGAAGAGCAGTCACACTGTTTTATAAGAGGATGAAGAGCAGTCAAGCTGCTTTATAAAAGGATGAAGAGCAGTCAAACTGTTTTATAAGCGGACGAAGAGCAGTCAAACTGATTTATAATCGGACGAAGAGCAGTCAAACTGATTTATAATCGGACGAAGAGCAGTCAAACGGTTTTATAAGAGGATGAAGAGCAGTCCAATTGATTTATAAGAGGATGAAGAGCAGTCAAACTGCTTTATAAAAGGATGAAGAGCAGTCGAACTGTTTTATACGAGGATGTAGAGCAGTCAGACTGTTTTACAAGAGGATGAAGAGCAGTCAACCTGTTTTACAAGAGGATGAAGAGCAGTCAAACTGTTTTATAAGAGGATGAAGCGCAGTCAAACTGCTTTATAAAAGGATGAACAGCAGTCAAATAGTTTTATAAGAGGACGAAGAGCAGTCAAACTGATTTATAATCGGATGAAGAGCAGTCAAACTGAGTTATAAGAGGATGAAGAGCAGTCAAACTGCTTTATAAAAGGATGAGGAGCAGTCAAACTGTTTTATAATCGGACGAAGAGCAGTCAAACTGATTTATAATCGGACGAAGAGAAGTCAAACTGATTTATAATCGGACGAAGAGCAGTCAAACTGATTTATAATTGGATGAATAGCAGTCAAACTGATTTATAAGAGGATGTAGAGCAGTCAAACTGCTTTATAAAAGGATGAACAGCAGTCAAACTGTTTTATAAGAGGACGAAGAGCAGTCAAACTGATTTATAATCGGACGAAGAGCAGTCAAACTGTTCTATAGGAGGATGAAGCGCAGTCAAACTGGTTTATAGGAGGATGAAGAGCAAGCAAACTGCTTTATAAGAGGATGAAGAGCAGTCAAACTGATTTATAAGCGGACGAAGAGCAGTCAAACTGATTTATAATCGGACGAAGAGCAGTCAAACTGATTTATAAACGGACGAAGAGCAGTCAAACGGTTTTAAAAAAGGATAAAGAGCAGTCAAACTGTTTTATACGAGGATGTAGACCAGTCAGACTGTTTTACAAGAGGATGAAGAGCAGTCAACCTGTTTTACAAGAGGATGAAGAGCAGTCAAACTGTTTTATAAGAGGATGAAGAGCAGTCAAACTGATTTATAAGAGGATGAATAGCAGTCAAACTGCTTTATAAAAGGATGAAGAGCAGTCAAACTATTTTATAAGCGGACGAAGAGCAGTCAAACTGATTTATAATCGGACGAAGAGCAGTCAAACTGATTTATAATCGGACGAAGAGCAGTCAAACTGATTTATAATCGGATGAATAGCAGTCAAACTGATTTATAAGAGGATGTAGAGCAGTCAAACTGCTTTATAAAATGATGAAGAGCAGTCAAACTGTTTTATAAGAGGACGAAGAGCAGTCAAACTATTTTATAATCGGACGAAGAGCAGTCAAACTATTCTATAGGAGGATGAAGCGCAGTCAAACTGGTCTATAGGAGGATGAAGAGCAGTCAAACTGTTTTATAAAAGGATGAAGAGTACTCAAACTGATTTATAAGAGGATGAAGAGCAGTCAAACTGCTTTATAAAAGGATGAAGAGCAGTCAAACTGTTTTATAAGCGGATGAAGAGCAGTCAAACTGATTTATAACCGGACGAAGAGCAGTCAAACTGATTTATAATCGAACGAAGAGCAGTCAAACGGTTTTATAAGAGGATGAAGAGCAGTCAAATTGATTTATAAGAGGATGAAGAGCAGTCAAACTGCTTTATAAAAGGATGAAGAGCAGTCAAACTGTTTTATACGAGGACGTAGAGCAGTCAGACTGTTTTACAAGAGGATGAAGAGCAGTCAACCTGTTTTACAAGAGGATGAAGAGCAGTCAATCTGTTTTATAAGAGGATGAAGAGCAGTCAAACTGCTTTATAAAAGGATGAAGAGCAGTCAAACTGTTTTATAAGAGGACGAAGAGCAGTAAAACTGATTTATAATCGATGAAGAGCAGTCAAACTGATATATAAGAGGATGAAGAGCAGTCAAACTGCTTTATAAAAGGATGAATAGCAGTCAAACTGTTTTATAAGAGGACGAAGAGCAGTCAATCTGATTTATAATCGTACGAAGAGCAGTCAAACTGTTCTATAGGAGGATGAAGCGCAGTCAAACTGGTTTATAATCGGACAGAGAGCAGCCAAACTGATTTATAATCGGACGAAGAGCAGTCAAACTGATTTATAATTGGATGAATAGCAGTCAAATTGATTTATAAAAGGATGAAGAGCAGTCACACTGTTTTATAAGAGGATGAAGAGCAGTCAAGCTGCTTTATAAAAGGATGAAGAGCAGTCAAACTGTTTTATAAGCGGACGAAGAGCGGTCAAACTGATTTATAATCGGACGAAGAGCAGTCAAACTGATTTATAATCGGACGAAGAGCAGTCAAACGGTTTTATAAGAGGATGAAGAGCAGTCAAATTGATTTATAAGAGGATGAAGAGCAGTCAAACTGCTTTATAAAAGGATGAAGAGCAGTCAAACTGTTTTATACGAGGATGTAGAGCAGTCAGACTGTTTTACAAGAGGATGAAGAGCAGTCAACCTGTTTTACAAGAGGATGAAGAGCAGTCAAACTGTTTTATAAGAGGATGAAGCGCAGTCAAACTGCTTTATAAAAGGATGAACAGCAGTCAAACAGTTTTATAAGAGGACGAAGAGCAGTCAAACTGATTTATAATCGGATGAAGAGCAGTCAAACTGAGTTATAAGAGGATGAAGAGCAGTCAAACTGCATTATAAAAAGATGAAGAGCAGTCAAATTGTTTTATAAGAGGATGAAGAGCAGTCAAACTGATTTATAATCGGATGAAGAGAAGTCAGACTGTTTTACAAGAGGAGAAAGAGCAGTCAAACTGCTTTATAAAAGGATGAAGAGCAGTCAAACTGCTTTATAAGAGGATGAAGAGCAGTCAAACTGATTAATAAGAGGATGAAGAGCAGTCAAACTGCTTTATAAAAGGATGAGGAGCAGTCAAACTGATTTATAAGAGGACGAAGAGCAGTCAAACTGATTTATAATCGGACGAAGAGAAGTCAAACTGATTTATAATCGGACGAAGAGCAGTCAAACTGATTTATAATTGGATGAATAGCAGTCAAACTGATTTATAAGAGGATGTAGAGCAGTCAAACTGCTTTATAAAAGGATGAAGAGCAGTCAAACTGTTTTATAAGAGGACGAAGAGCAGTCAAACTGATTTATAATCGGACGAAGAGCAGTCAAACTGTTCTATAGGAGGATGAAGCGCAGTCAAACTGGTTTATAGGAGGATGAAGAGCAAGCAAACTGCTTTATAAGAGGATGAAGAGCAGTCAAACTGATTTATAAGCGGACGAAGAGCAGTCAAACTGATTTATAATCGGACGAAGAGCAGTCAAACTGATTTATAAACGGACGAAGAGCAGTCAAACGGTTTTAAAAAAGGATAAAGAGCAGTCAAACTGTTTTATACGAGGATGTAGACCAGTCAGACTGTTTTACAAGAGGATGAAGAGCAGTCAACCTGTTTTACAAGAGGATGAAGAGCAGTCAAACTGTTTTATAAGAGGATGAAGAGCAGTCAAACTGATTTATAAGAGGATGAATAGCAGTCAAACTGCTTTATAAAAGGATGAAGAGCAGTCAAACTATTTTATAAGCGGACGAAGAGCAGTCAAACTGATTTATAATCGGACGAAGAGCAGTCAAACTGATTTATAATCGGACGAAGAGCAGTCAAACTGATTTATAATCGGATGAATAGCAGTCAAACTGATTTATAAGAGGATGTAGAGCAGTCAAACTGCTTTATAAAAGGATGAAGAGCAGTCAAACTGTTTTATAAGAGGACGAAGAGCAGTCAAACTATTTTATAATCGGACGAAGAGCAGTCAAACTATTCTATAGGAGGATGAAGAGCAGTCAAACTGGTCTATAGGAGGATGAAGAGCAGTCAAACTGTTTTATAAAAGGATGAAGAGTACTCAAACTGATTTATAAGAGGATGAAGAGCAGTCAAACTGCTTTATAAAAGGATGAAGAGCAGTCAAACTGTTTTATAAGCGGATGAAGAGCAGTCAAACTGATTTATAATCGGACGAAGAGCAGTCAAACTGATTTATAATCGAACGAAGAGCAGTCAAACGGTTTTATAAGAGGATGAAGAGCAGTCAAATTGATTTATAAGAGGATGAAGAGCAGTCAAACTGCTTTATAAAAGGATGAAGAGCAGTCAAACTGTTTTATACGAGGACGTAGAGCAGTCAGACTGTTTTACAAGAGGATGAAGAGCAGTCAACCTGTTTTACAAGAGGATGAAGAGCAGTCAATCTGTTTTATAAGAGGATGAAGAGCAGTCAAACTGCTTTATAAAAGGATGAAGAGCAGTCAAACTGTTTTATAAGAGGACGAAGAGCAGTAAAACTGATTTATAATCGATGAAGAGCAGTCAAACTGATATATAAGAGGATGAAGAGCAGTCAAACTGCTTTAAAAAAGGATGAATAGCAGTCAAACTGTTTTATAAGAGGACGAAGAGCAGTCAATCTGATTTATAATCGTACGAAGAGCAGTCAAACTGTTCTATAGGAGGATGAAGCGCAGTCAAACTGGTTTATAGGAGGATGAAGAGCAGTCAAACTGCTTTATAAGAGGATGAAGAGCAGTCAAACTGATTAATAAGAGGATAAAGAGCAGTCAAGCTGCTTTATAAAAGGATGAAGAGCAGTCAAACTGTTTTATAAGCGGACGAAGAGCAGTCAAACTGATTTATAATCGGACGAAGAGCAGTCAAACTGATTTATAATCGGACGAAGAGCAGTCAAACGGTTTTATAAGAGGATGAAGAGCAGTCAAACTGCGTTATAAAAGGATGAAGAGCAGTCAAACTGTTTTATAAGAGGACAAAGAGCAGTCAAACTGATTTATAATCGGATGAAGAGCAGTCAAACTGTTTTATAAGAGGATGAAGAGCAGTCAAACTGATTTATATTCGGATGAAGAGCAGTCAAACTGATTTATAAGCGGACGAAGAGCAGTCAAACTGATTTATAATCGGACGAAGAGCAGTCAAACTGATTTATAATCGGACGAAGAGCAGTCAAACGGTTTTATAAGAGGATGAAGAGCAGTCAAATTGATTTATAAGAGGATGAAGAGCAGTCAAGCTGCTTTATAAAAGGATGAAGAGCAGTCAAACTGTTTTATAAGCGGACGAAGAGCAGTCAAACTGATTTATAATCGAACGAAGAGCAGTCAAACTGATTTATAATCGGACGAAGAGCAGTCAAACGGTTTTATAAGAGGATGAAGAGCAGTCAAATTGATTTATAAGAGGATGAAGAGCAGTCAAACTGCTTTATAAAAGGATGAAGAGCAGTCAAACTGTTTTATACGAGGATGTAGAGCAGTCAGACTGTTTTACAAGAGGATGAAGAGCAGTCAACCTGTTTTACAAGAGGATGAAGAGCAGTCAAACTGTTTTATAAGAGGATGAAGCGCAGTCAAACTGCTTTATAAAAGGATGAACAGCAGTCAAACAGTTTTATAAGAGGACGAAGAGCAGTCAAACTGATTTATAATCGGATGAAGAGCAGTCAAACTGAGTTATAAGAGGATGAAGAGCAGTCAAACTGCATTATAAAAAGATGAGGAGCAGTCAAATTGTTTTATAAGAGGATGAAGAGCAGTCAAACTGATTTATAATCGGACGAAGAGCAGTCAAATGGTTTTAGAAGAGGATGAAGAGCAGTCAAACTGCGTTATAAAAGGATGAAGAGAAGTCAAACTGTTTTATAAGAGGACAAAGAGCAGTCAAACTGATTTATAATCGGATGAAGAGCAGTCAAACTGTTTTATAAGAGGATGAAGAGCAGTCAAACTGATTTATATTCGGATGAAGAGCAGTCAAACTGATTTATAAGCGGACGAAGAGCAGTCAAACTGATTTATAATCGGACGAAGAGCAGTCAAACTGATTTATAATCGGACGAAGAGCAGTCAAACGGTTTTATAAGAGGATGAAGAGCAGTCAAATTGATTTATAATAGGATGAAGAGCAGTCAAACTGCTTTATAAAAGGATGAAGAGCAGTCAAACTGTTTTATACGAGGACGTAGAGCAGTCAGACTGTTTTACAAGAGGATGAAGAGCAGTCAACCTGTTTTACAAGAGGATGAAGAGCAGTCAAACTGATTTATAAGCGGACGAAGAGCAGTCAAACTGATTTATAATCGGACGAAGAGCAGTCAAACTGATTTATAATCGGACGAAGAGCAGTCAAACGGTTTTATAAGAGGATCAAGAGCAGTCAAATTGATTTATAAGAGGATGAAGAGCAGTCAAACTGCTTTATAAAAGTACGAAGAGCAGTCAAACTGTTTTATACGAGGACGTAGAGCAGTCAGACTGTTTTACAAGAGGATGAAGAGCAGTCAACCTGTTTTACAAGAGGATGAAGAGCAGTCAAATTGATTTATAATCGGACGAAGAGCAGTCAAACTGATTTATAATCGGACGAAGAGCAGTCAAACTGTTCTATAGGAGGATGAAGCGCAGTCAAAATGGTCTATAGGAGGATGAAGAGCAGTCAAACTGCTTTATGAAAGGATGAAGAGCAGTCAAACTGATTTATAAGGGGATGAAGAGCAGTCAAACTGCTTTATAAAAGGATGAAGAGCAGTCAAACTGTTTTATAAGCGGACGAAGAGCAGTCAAACTGATTTATAATCGGACGAAGAGCAGTCAAACTGATTTATAATCGGACGAAGAGCAGTCAAACGGTTTTATAAGAGGATGAAGAGCAGTCCAATTGATTTATAAGAGGATGAAGAGCAGTCAAACTGCTTTATAAAAGGATGAAGAGCAGTCGAACTGTTTTATACGAGGATGTAGAGCAGTCAGACTGTTTTACAAGAGGATGAAGAGCAGTCAACCTGTTTTACAAGAGGATGAAGAGCAGTCAAACTGTTTTATAAGAGGATGAAGCGCAGTCAAACTGCTTTATAAAAGGATGAACAGCAGTCAAATAGTTTTATAAGAGGACGAAGAGCAGTCAAACTGATTTATAATCGGATGAAGAGCAGTCAAACTGAGTTATAAGAGGATGAAGAGCAGTCAAACTGCTTTATAAAAGGATGAGGAGCAGTCAAACTGTTTTATAATCGGACGAAGAGCAGTCAAACTGATTTATAATCGGACGAAGAGAAGTCAAACTGATTTATAATCGGACGAAGAGCAGTCAAACTGATTTATAATTGGATGAATAGCAGTCAAACTGATTTATAAGAGGATGTAGAGCAGTCAAACTGCTTTATAAAAGGATGAACAGCAGTCAAACTGTTTTATAAGAGGACGAAGAGCAGTCAAACTGATTTATAATCGGACGAAGAGCAGTCAAACTGTTCTATAGGAGGATGAAGCGCAGTCAAACTGGTTTATAGGAGGATGAAGAGCAAGCAAACTGCTTTATAAGAGGATGAAGAGCAGTCAAACTGATTTATAAGCGGACGAAGAGCAGTCAAACTGATTTATAATCGGACGAAGAGCAGTCAAACTGATTTATAAACGGACGAAGAGCAGTCAAACGGTTTTAAAAAAGGATAAAGAGCAGTCAAACTGTTTTATACGAGGATGTAGACCAGTCAGACTGTTTTACAAGAGGATGAAGAGCAGTCAACCTGTTTTACAAGAGGATGAAGAGCAGTCAAACTGTTTTATAAGAGGATGAAGAGCAGTCAAACTGATTTATAAGAGGATGAATAGCAGTCAAACTGCTTTATAAAAGGATGAAGAGCAGTCAAACTATTTTATAAGCGGACGAAGAGCAGTCAAACTGATTTATAATCGGACGAAGAGCAGTCAAACTGATTTATAATCGGACGAAGAGCAGTCAAACTGATTTATAATCGGATGAATAGCAGTCAAACTGATTTATAAGAGGATGTAGAGCAGTCAAACTGCTTTATAAAATGATGAAGAGCAGTCAAACTGTTTTATAAGAGGACGAAGAGCAGTCAAACTATTTTATAATCGGACGAAGAGCAGTCAAACTATTCTATAGGAGGATGAAGCGCAGTCAAACTGGTCTATAGGAGGATGAAGAGCAGTCAAACTGTTTTATAAAAGGATGAAGAGTACTCAAACTGATTTATAAGAGGATGAAGAGCAGTCAAACTGCTTTATAAAAGGATGAAGAGCAGTCAAACTGTTTTATAAGCGGATGAAGAGCAGTCAAACTGATTTATAACCGGACGAAGAGCAGTCAAACTGATTTATAATCGAACGAAGAGCAGTCAAACGGTTTTATAAGAGGATGAAGAGCAGTCAAATTGATTTATAAGAGGATGAAGAGCAGTCAAACTGCTTTATAAAAGGATGAAGAGCAGTCAAACTGTTTTATACGAGGACGTAGAGCAGTCAGACTGTTTTACAAGAGGATGAAGAGCAGTCAACCTGTTTTACAAGAGGATGAAGAGCAGTCAATCTGTTTTATAAGAGGATGAAGAGCAGTCAAACTGCTTTATAAAAGGATGAAGAGCAGTCAAACTGTTTTATAAGAGGACGAAGAGCAGTAAAACTGATTTATAATCGATGAAGAGCAGTCAAACTGATATATAAGAGGATGAAGAGCAGTCAAACTGCTTTATAAAAGGATGAATAGCAGTCAAACTGTTTTATAAGAGGACGAAGAGCAGTCAATCTGATTTATAATCGTACGAAGAGCAGTCAAACTGTTCTATAGGAGGATGAAGCGCAGTCAAACTGGTTTATAATCGGACAGAGAGCAGCCAAACTGATTTATAATCGGACGAAGAGCAGTCAAACTGATTTATAATTGGATGAATAGCAGTCAAATTGATTTATAAAAGGATGAAGAGCAGTCACACTGTTTTATAAGAGGATGAAGAGCAGTCAAGCTGCTTTATAAAAGGATGAAGAGCAGTCAAACTGTTTTATAAGCGGACGAAGAGCGGTCAAACTGATTTATAATCGGACGAAGAGCAGTCAAACTGATTTATAATCGGACGAAGAGCAGTCAAACGGTTTTATAAGAGGATGAAGAGCAGTCAAATTGATTTATAAGAGGATGAAGAGCAGTCAAACTGCTTTATAAAAGGATGAAGAGCAGTCAAACTGTTTTATACGAGGATGTAGAGCAGTCAGACTGTTTTACAAGAGGATGAAGAGCAGTCAACCTGTTTTACAAGAGGATGAAGAGCAGTCAAACTGTTTTATAAGAGGATGAAGCGCAGTCAAACTGCTTTATAAAAGGATGAACAGCAGTCAAACAGTTTTATAAGAGGACGAAGAGCAGTCAAACTGATTTATAATCGGATGAAGAGCAGTCAAACTGAGTTATAAGAGGATGAAGAGCAGTCAAACTGCATTATAAAAAGATGAAGAGCAGTCAAATTGTTTTATAAGAGGATGAAGAGCAGTCAAACTGATTTATAATCGGATGAAGAGAAGTCAGACTGTTTTACAAGAGGAGAAAGAGCAGTCAAACTGCTTTATAAAAGGATGAAGAGCAGTCAAACTGCTTTATAAGAGGATGAAGAGCAGTCAAACTGATTAATAAGAGGATGAAGAGCAGTCAAACTGCTTTATAAAAGGATGAGGAGCAGTCAAACTGATTTATAAGAGGACGAAGAGCAGTCAAACTGATTTATAATCGGACGAAGAGAAGTCAAACTGATTTATAATCGGACGAAGAGCAGTCAAACTGATTTATAATTGGATGAATAGCAGTCAAACTGATTTATAAGAGGATGTAGAGCAGTCAAACTGCTTTATAAAAGGATGAAGAGCAGTCAAACTGTTTTATAAGAGGACGAAGAGCAGTCAAACTGATTTATAATCGGACGAAGAGCAGTCAAACTGTTCTATAGGAGGATGAAGCGCAGTCAAACTGGTTTATAGGAGGATGAAGAGCAAGCAAACTGCTTTATAAGAGGATGAAGAGCAGTCAAACTGATTTATAAGCGGACGAAGAGCAGTCAAACTGATTTATAATCGGACGAAGAGCAGTCAAACTGATTTATAAACGGACGAAGAGCAGTCAAACGGTTTTAAAAAAGGATAAAGAGCAGTCAAACTGTTTTATACGAGGATGTAGACCAGTCAGACTGTTTTACAAGAGGATGAAGAGCAGTCAACCTGTTTTACAAGAGGATGAAGAGCAGTCAAACTGTTTTATAAGAGGATGAAGAGCAGTCAAACTGATTTATAAGAGGATGAATAGCAGTCAAACTGCTTTATAAAAGGATGAAGAGCAGTCAAACTATTTTATAAGCGGACGAAGAGCAGTCAAACTGATTTATAATCGGACGAAGAGCAGTCAAACTGATTTATAATCGGACGAAGAGCAGTCAAACTGATTTATAATCGGATGAATAGCAGTCAAACTGATTTATAAGAGGATGTAGAGCAGTCAAACTGCTTTATAAAAGGATGAAGAGCAGTCAAACTGTTTTATAAGAGGACGAAGAGCAGTCAAACTATTTTATAATCGGACGAAGAGCAGTCAAACTATTCTATAGGAGGATGAAGAGCAGTCAAACTGGTCTATAGGAGGATGAAGAGCAGTCAAACTGTTTTATAAAAGGATGAAGAGTACTCAAACTGATTTATAAGAGGATGAAGAGCAGTCAAACTGCTTTATAAAAGGATGAAGAGCAGTCAAACTGTTTTATAAGCGGATGAAGAGCAGTCAAACTGATTTATAATCGGACGAAGAGCAGTCAAACTGATTTATAATCGAACGAAGAGCAGTCAAACGGTTTTATAAGAGGATGAAGAGCAGTCAAATTGATTTATAAGAGGATGAAGAGCAGTCAAACTGCTTTATAAAAGGATGAAGAGCAGTCAAACTGTTTTATACGAGGACGTAGAGCAGTCAGACTGTTTTACAAGAGGATGAAGAGCAGTCAACCTGTTTTACAAGAGGATGAAGAGCAGTCAATCTGTTTTATAAGAGGATGAAGAGCAGTCAAACTGCTTTATAAAAGGATGAAGAGCAGTCAAACTGTTTTATAAGAGGACGAAGAGCAGTAAAACTGATTTATAATCGATGAAGAGCAGTCAAACTGATATATAAGAGGATGAAGAGCAGTCAAACTGCTTTAAAAAAGGATGAATAGCAGTCAAACTGTTTTATAAGAGGACGAAGAGCAGTCAATCTGATTTATAATCGTACGAAGAGCAGTCAAACTGTTCTATAGGAGGATGAAGCGCAGTCAAACTGGTTTATAGGAGGATGAAGAGCAGTCAAACTGCTTTATAAGAGGATGAAGAGCAGTCAAACTGATTAATAAGAGGATAAAGAGCAGTCAAGCTGCTTTATAAAAGGATGAAGAGCAGTCAAACTGTTTTATAAGCGGACGAAGAGCAGTCAAACTGATTTATAATCGGACGAAGAGCAGTCAAACTGATTTATAATCGGACGAAGAGCAGTCAAACGGTTTTATAAGAGGATGAAGAGCAGTCAAACTGCGTTATAAAAGGATGAAGAGCAGTCAAACTGTTTTATAAGAGGACAAAGAGCAGTCAAACTGATTTATAATCGGATGAAGAGCAGTCAAACTGTTTTATAAGAGGATGAAGAGCAGTCAAACTGATTTATATTCGGATGAAGAGCAGTCAAACTGATTTATAAGCGGACGAAGAGCAGTCAAACTGATTTATAATCGGACGAAGAGCAGTCAAACTGATTTATAATCGGACGAAGAGCAGTCAAACGGTTTTATAAGAGGATGAAGAGCAGTCAAATTGATTTATAAGAGGATGAAGAGCAGTCAAGCTGCTTTATAAAAGGATGAAGAGCAGTCAAACTGTTTTATAAGCGGACGAAGAGCAGTCAAACTGATTTATAATCGAACGAAGAGCAGTCAAACTGATTTATAATCGGACGAAGAGCAGTCAAACGGTTTTATAAGAGGATGAAGAGCAGTCAAATTGATTTATAAGAGGATGAAGAGCAGTCAAACTGCTTTATAAAAGGATGAAGAGCAGTCAAACTGTTTTATACGAGGATGTAGAGCAGTCAGACTGTTTTACAAGAGGATGAAGAGCAGTCAACCTGTTTTACAAGAGGATGAAGAGCAGTCAAACTGTTTTATAAGAGGATGAAGCGCAGTCAAACTGCTTTATAAAAGGATGAACAGCAGTCAAACAGTTTTATAAGAGGACGAAGAGCAGTCAAACTGATTTATAATCGGATGAAGAGCAGTCAAACTGAGTTATAAGAGGATGAAGAGCAGTCAAACTGCATTATAAAAAGATGAGGAGCAGTCAAATTGTTTTATAAGAGGATGAAGAGCAGTCAAACTGATTTATAATCGGACGAAGAGCAGTCAAATGGTTTTAGAAGAGGATGAAGAGCAGTCAAACTGCGTTATAAAAGGATGAAGAGCAGTCAAACTGTTTTATAAGAGGACAAAGAGCAGTCAAACTGATTTATAATCGGATGAAGAGCAGTCAAACTGTTTTATAAGAGGATGAAGAGCAGTCAAACTGATTTATATTCGGATGAAGAGCAGTCAAACTGATTTATAAGCGGACGAAGAGCAGTCAAACTGATTTATAATCGGACGAAGAGCAGTCAAACTGATTTATAATCGGACGAAGAGCAGTCAAACGGTTTTATAAGAGGATGAAGAGCAGTCAAATTGATTTATAATAGGATGAAGAGCAGTCAAACTGCTTTATAAAAGGATGAAGAGCAGTCAAACTGTTTTATACGAGGACGTAGAGCAGTCAGACTGTTTTACAAGAGGATGAAGAGCAGTCAACCTGTTTTACAAGAGGATGAAGAGCAGTCAAACTGATTTATAAGCGGACGAAGAGCAGTCAAACTGATTTATAATCGGACGAAGAGCAGTCAAACTGATTTATAATCGGACGAAGAGCAGTCAAACGGTTTTATAAGAGGATCAAGAGCAGTCAAATTGATTTATAAGAGGATGAAGAGCAGTCAAACTGCTTTATAAAAGTACGAAGAGCAGTCAAACTGTTTTATACGAGGACGTAGAGCAGTCAGACTGTTTTACAAGAGGATGAAGAGCAGTCAACCTGTTTTACAAGAGGATGAAGAGCAGTCAAATTGATTTATAATCGGACGAAGAGCAGTCAAACTGATTTATAATCGGACGAAGAGCAGTCAAACTGTTCTATAGGAGGATGAAGCGCAGTCAAAATGGTCTAGAGGAGGATGAAGAGCAGTCAAACTGCTTTATGAAAGGATGAAGAGCAGTCAAACTGATTTATAAGGGGATGAAGAGCAGTCAAACTGCTTTATAAAAGGATGAAGAGCAGTCAAACTGTTTTATAAGCGGACGAAGAGCAGTCAAACTGATTTATAATTGGACGAAGAGCAGTCAAACTGATTTATAATCGGACGAAGAGCAGTCAAACTGATTTATAAACGGACGAAGAGCAGTCAAACGGTTTTAAAAAAGGATAAAGAGCAGTCAAACTGTTTTATACGAGGATGTAGACCAGTCAGACTGTTTTACAAGAGGATGAAGAGCAGTCAACCTGTTTTACAAGAGGATGAAGAGCAGTCAAACTGTTTTATAAGAGGATGAAGAGCAGTCAAACTGATTTATAAGAGGATGAATAGCAGTCAAACTGCTTTATAAAAGGATGAAGAGCAGTCAAACTATTTTATAAGCGGACGAAGAGCAGTCAAACTGATTTATAATCGGACGAAGAGCAGTCAAACTGATTTATAATCGGACGAAGAGCAGTCAAACTGATTTATAATCGGATGAATAGCAGTCAAACTGATTTATAAGAGGATGTAGAGCAGTCAAACTGCTTTATAAAAGGATGAAGAGCAGTCAAACTGTTTTATAAGAGGACGAAGAGCAGTCAAACTATTTTATAATCGGACGAAGAGCAGTCAAACTATTCTATAGGAGGATGAAGAGCAGTCAAACTGGTCTATAGGAGGATGAAGAGCAGTCAAACTGTTTTATAAAAGGATGAAGAGTACTCAAACTGATTTATAAGAGGATGAAGAGCAGTCAAACTGCTTTATAAAAGGATGAAGAGCAGTCAAACTGTTTTATAAGCGGATGAAGAGCAGTCAAACTGATTTATAATCGGACGAAGAGCAGTCAAACTGATTTATAATCGAACGAAGAGCAGTCAAACGGTTTTATAAGAGGATGAAGAGCAGTCAAATTGATTTATAAGAGGATGAAGAGCAGTCAAACTGCTTTATAAAAGGATGAAGAGCAGTCAAACTGTTTTATACGAGGACGTAGAGCAGTCAGACTGTTTTACAAGAGGATGAAGAGCAGTCAACCTGTTTTACAAGAGGATGAAGAGCAGTCAATCTGTTTTATAAGAGGATGAAGAGCAGTCAAACTGCTTTATAAAAGGATGAAGAGCAGTCAAACTGTTTTATAAGAGGACGAAGAGCAGTAAAACTGATTTATAATCGATGAAGAGCAGTCAAACTGATATATAAGAGGATGAAGAGCAGTCAAACTGCTTTAAAAAAGGATGAATAGCAGTCAAACTGTTTTATAAGAGGACGAAGAGCAGTCAATCTGATTTATAATCGTACGAAGAGCAGTCAAACTGTTCTATAGGAGGATGAAGCGCAGTCAAACTGGTTTATAGGAGGATGAAGAGCAGTCAAACTGCTTTATAAGAGGATGAAGAGCAGTCAAACTGATTAATAAGAGGATAAAGAGCAGTCAAGCTGCTTTATAAAAGGATGAAGAGCAGTCAAACTGTTTTATAAGCGGACGAAGAGCAGTCAAACTGATTTATAATCGGACGAAGAGCAGTCAAACTGATTTATAATCGGACGAAGAGCAGTCAAACGGTTTTATAAGAGGATGAAGAGCAGTCAAACTGCGTTATAAAAGGATGAAGAGCAGTCAAACTGTTTTATAAGAGGACAAAGAGCAGTCAAACTGATTTATAATCGGATGAAGAGCAGTCAAACTGTTTTATAAGAGGATGAAGAGCAGTCAAACTGATTTATATTCGGATGAAGAGCAGTCAAACTGATTTATAAGCGGACGAAGAGCAGTCAAACTGATTTATAATCGGACGAAGAGCAGTCAAACTGATTTATAATCGGACGAAGAGCAGTCAAACGGTTTTATAAGAGGATGAAGAGCAGTCAAATTGATTTATAAGAGGATGAAGAGCAGTCAAGCTGCTTTATAAAAGGATGAAGAGCAGTCAAACTGTTTTATAAGCGGACGAAGAGCAGTCAAACTGATTTATAATCGAACGAAGAGCAGTCAAACTGATTTATAATCGGACGAAGAGCAGTCAAACGGTTTTATAAGAGGATGAAGAGCAGTCAAATTGATTTATAAGAGGATGAAGAGCAGTCAAACTGCTTTATAAAAGGATGAAGAGCAGTCAAACTGTTTTATACGAGGATGTAGAGCAGTCAGACTGTTTTACAAGAGGATGAAGAGCAGTCAACCTGTTTTACAAGAGGATGAAGAGCAGTCAAACTGTTTTATAAGAGGATGAAGCGCAGTCAAACTGCTTTATAAAAGGATGAACAGCAGTCAAACAGTTTTATAAGAGGACGAAGAGCAGTCAAACTGATTTATAATCGGATGAAGAGCAGTCAAACTGAGTTATAAGAGGATGAAGAGCAGTCAAACTGCATTATAAAAAGATGAGGAGCAGTCAAATTGTTTTATAAGAGGATGAAGAGCAGTCAAACTGATTTATAATCGGACGAAGAGCAGTCAAATGGTTTTAGAAGAGGATGAAGAGCAGTCAAACTGCGTTATAAAAGGATGAAGAGCAGTCAAACTGTTTTATAAGAGGACA
Source organism: Lampris incognitus (assembly GCF_029633865.1). Lineage (NCBI taxonomy): Eukaryota > Metazoa > Chordata > Actinopteri > Lampriformes > Lampridae > Lampris > Lampris incognitus. Next base: position 43,953,781 of record NC_079222.1, read on the forward strand.
AAGAGCAGTCAAACTGATTTATAATCGGATGAAGAGCAGTCAAACTGTTTTATAAGAGGATGAAGAGCAGTCAAACTGATTTATATTCGGATGAAGAGCAGTCAAACTGATTTATAAGCGGACGAAGAGCAGTCAAACTGATTTATAATCGGACGAAGAGCAGTCAAACTGATTTATAATCGGACGAAGAGCAGTCAAACGGTTTTATAAGAGGATGAAGAGCAGTCAAATTGATTTATAATAGGATGAAGAGCAGTCAAACTGCTTTATAAAAGGATGAAGAGCAGTCAAACTGTTTTATACGAGGACGTAGAGCAGTCAGACTGTTTTACAAGAGGATGAAGAGCAGTCAACCTGTTTTACAAGAGGATGAAGAGCAGTCAAACTGATTTATAAGCGGACGAAGAGCAGTCAAACTGATTTATAATCGGACGAAGAGCAGTCAAACTGATTTATAATCGGACGAAGAGCAGTCAAACGGTTTTATAAGAGGATCAAGAGCAGTCAAATTGATTTATAAGAGGATGAAGAGCAGTCAAACTGCTTTATAAAAGTACGAAGAGCAGTCAAACTGTTTTATACGAGGACGTAGAGCAGTCAGACTGTTTTACAAGAGGATGAAGAGCAGTCAACCTGTTTTACAAGAGGATGAAGAGCAGTCAAATTGATTTATAATCGGACGAAGAGCAGTCAAACTGATTTATAATCGGACGAAGAGCAGTCAAACTGTTCTATAGGAGGATGAAGCGCAGTCAAAATGGTCTAGAGGAGGATGAAGAGCAGTCAAACTGCTTTATGAAAGGATGAAGAGCAGTCAAACTGATTTATAAGGGGATGAAGAGCAGTCAAACTGCTTTATAAAAGGATGAAGAGCAGTCAAACTGTTTTATAAGCGGACGAAGAGCAGTCAAACTGATTTATAATTGGACGAAGAGCAGTCAAACTGATTTATAATCGGACGAAGAGCAGTCAAACGGTTTTATAAGAGGATGAAGAGCAGTCAAATTGATTTATAAGAGGATGAAGAGCAGTCAAACTGCTTTATAAAAGGATGAAGAGCAGTCAAACTGTTTTATACGAGGACGTAGAGCAGTCAGACTGTTTTACAAGAGGATGAAGAGCAGTCAACCTGTTTTACAAGAGGATGAAGAGCAGTCAATCTGTTTTATAAGAGGACCAAGAGCAGTCAAACTGATTTATAATCGATGAAGAGCAGTCAAACTGATTTATAAGAGGATGAAGAGCAGTCAAACTGCTTTATAAAAGGATGAAGAGCAGTCAAATTGTTTTATAAGAGGATGAAGAGCAGTCAAACTGATTTATAATCGGATGAAGAGCAGTCAGACTGTTTTACAAGTGGAGAAAGAGCAGTCAAACTGCTTTATAAAAGGATGAAGAGCAGTCAAACTGCTTTATAAGAGGATGAAGAGCAGTCAAACTGATTTATAAGATGATGAAGAGCAGTCAAACTGCTTTATAAAAGGATGAAGAGCAGTCAAACTGTTTTATAAGCGGACGAAGAGCAGTCAAACTGATTTATAATCGGACAGAGAGCAGCCAAACTGATTTATAATCGGACGAAGAGCAGTCAAACTGATTTATAATTGGATGAATAGCAGTCAAACTGCTTTATAAAAGGATGAAGAGCAGTCACACTGTTTTATAAGAGGATGAAGAGCAGTCAAGCAGCTTTATAAAAGGATGAAGAGCAGTCAAACTGTTTTATAAGCGGACGAAGAGCAGTCAAACTGATTTATAATCGGACGAAGAGCAGTCAAACTGATTTATAATCGGACGAAGAGCAGTCAAACGGTTTTATAAGAGGATGAAGAGCAGTCAAATTGATTTATAAGAGGATGAAGAGCAGTCAAACTGCTTTATAAAAGGATGAAGAGCAGTCAAACTGTTTTATACGAGGATGTAGAGCAGTCAGACTGTTTTACAAGAGGATGAAGAGCAGTCAACCTGTTTTACAAGAGGATGAAGAGCAGTCAAACTGTTTTATAAGAGGATGAAGCGCAGTCAAACTGCTTTATAAAAGGATGAACAGCAGTCAAACAGTTTTATAAGAGGACGAAGAGCAGTCAAACTGATTTATAATCGGATGAAGAGCAGTCAAACTGAGTTATAAGAGGATGAAGAGCAGTCAAACTGCTTTATAAAAGGATGAAGAGCAGTCAAACTGCTTTATAAGAGGATGAAGAGCAGTCAAACTGATTAATAAGAGGATGAAGAGCAGTCAAACTGCTTTATAAAAGGATGAGGAGCAGTCAAACTGATTTATAAGAGGACGAAGAGCAGTCAAACTGATTTATAATCGGACGAAGAGAAGTCAAACTGATTTATAATCGGACGAAGAGCAGTCAAACTGATTTATAATTGGATGAATAGCAGTCAAACTGATTTATAAGAGGATGTAGAGCAGTCAAACTGCTTTATAAAAGGATGAAGAGCAGTCAAACTGTTTTATAAGAGGACGAAGAGCAGTCAAACTGATTTATAATCGGACGAAGAGCAGTCAAACTGTTCTATAGGAGGATGAAGCGCAGTCAAACTGGTTTATAGGAGGATGAAGAGCAAGCAAACTGCTTTATAAGAGGATGAAGAGCAGTCAAACCGATTTATAAGCGGACGAAGAGCAGTCAAACTGATTTATAATCGGACGAAGAGCAGTCAAACTGATTTATAAACGGACGAAGAGCAGTCAAACGGTTTTAAAAAAGGATAAAGAGCAGTCAAACTGTTTTATACGAGGATGTAGACCAGTCAGACTGTTTTACAAGAGGATGAAGAGCAGTCAACCTGTTTTACAAGAGGATGAAGAGCAGTCAAACTGTTTTATAAGAGGATGAAGAGCAGTCAAACTGATTTATAAGAGGATGAATAGCAGTCAAACTGCTTTATAAAAGGATGAAGAGCAGTCAAACTATTTTATAAGCGGACGAAGAGCAGTCAAACTGATTTATAATCGGACGAAGAGCAGTCAAACTGATTTATAATCGGACGAAGAGCAGTCAAACTGATTTATAATCGGATGAATAGCAGTCAAACTGATTTATAAGAGGATGTAGAGCAGTCAAACTGCTTTATAAAAGGATGAAGAGCAGTCAAACTGTTTTATAAGAGGACGAAGAGCAGTCAAACTATTTTATAATCGGACGAAGAGCAGTCAAACTATTCTATAGGAGGATGAAGAGCAGTCAAACTGGTCTATAGGAGGATGAAGAGCAGTCAAACTGTTTTATAAAAGGATGAAGAGTACTCAAACTGATTTATAAGAGGATGAAGAGCAGTCAAACTGCTTTATAAAAGGATGAAGAGCAGTCAAACTGTTTTATAAGCGGATGAAGAGCAGTCAAACTGATTTATAATCGGACGAAGAGCAGTCAAACTGATTTATAATCGAACGAAGAGCAGTCAAACGGTTTTATAAGAGGATGAAGAGCAGTCAAATTGATTTATAAGAGGATGAAGAGCAGTCAAACTGCTTTATAAAAGGATGAAGAGCAGTCAAACTGTTTTATACGAGGACGTAGAGCAGTCAGACTGTTTTACAAGAGGATGAAGAGCAGTCAACCTGTTTTACAAGAGGATGAAGAGCAGTCAATCTGTTTTATAAGAGGATGAAGAGCAGTCAAACTGCTTTATAAAAGGATGAAGAGCAGTCAAACTGTTTTATAAGAGGACGAAGAGCAGTAAAACTGATTTATAATCGATGAAGAGCAGTCAAACTGATATATAAGAGGATGAAGAGCAGTCAAACTGCTTTAAAAAAGGATGAATAGCAGTCAAACTGTTTTATAAGAGGACGAAGAGCAGTCAATCTGATTTATAATCGTACGAAGAGCAGTCAAACTGTTCTATAGGAGGATGAAGCGCAGTCAAACTGGTTTATAGGAGGATGAAGAGCAGTCAAACTGCTTTATAAGAGGATGAAGAGCAGTCAAACTGATTAATAAGAGGATAAAGAGCAGTCAAGCTGCTTTATAAAAGGATGAAGAGCAGTCAAACTGTTTTATAAGCGGACGAAGAGCAGTCAAACTGATTTATAATCGGACGAAGAGCAGTCAAACTGATTTATAATCGGACGAAGAGCAGTCAAACGGTTTTATAAGAGGATGAAGAGCAGTCAAACTGCGTTATAAAAGGATGAAGAGCAGTCAAACTGTTTTATAAGAGGACAAAGAGCAGTCAAACTGATTTATAATCGGATGAAGAGCAGTCAAACTGTTTTATAAGAGGATGAAGAGCAGTCAAACTGATTTATATTCGGATGAAGAGCAGTCAAACTGATTTATAAGCGGACGAAGAGCAGTCAAACTGATTTATAATCGGACGAAGAGCAGTCAAACTGATTTATAATCGGACGAAGAGCAGTCAAACGGTTTTATAAGAGGATGAAGAGCAGTCAAATTGATTTATAAGAGGATGAAGAGCAGTCAAGCTGCTTTATAAAAGGATGAAGAGCAGTCAAACTGTTTTATAAGCGGACGAAGAGCAGTCAAACTGATTTATAATCGAACGAAGAGCAGTCAAACTGATTTATAATCGGACGAAGAGCAGTCAAACGGTTTTATAAGAGGATGAAGAGCAGTCAAATTGATTTATAAGAGGATGAAGAGCAGTCAAACTGCTTTATAAAAGGATGAAGAGCAGTCAAACTGTTTTATACGAGGATGTAGAGCAGTCAGACTGTTTTACAAGAGGATGAAGAGCAGTCAACCTGTTTTACAAGAGGATGAAGAGCAGTCAAACTGTTTTATAAGAGGATGAAGCGCAGTCAAACTGCTTTATAAAAGGATGAACAGCAGTCAAACAGTTTTATAAGAGGACGAAGAGCAGTCAAACTGATTTATAATCGGATGAAGAGCAGTCAAACTGAGTTATAAGAGGATGAAGAGCAGTCAAACTGCATTATAAAAAGATGAGGAGCAGTCAAATTGTTTTATAAGAGGATGAAGAGCAGTCAAACTGATTTATAATCGGACGAAGAGCAGTCAAATGGTTTTAGAAGAGGATGAAGAGCAGTCAAACTGCGTTATAAAAGGATGAAGAGCAGTCAAACTGTTTTATAAGAGGACAAAGAGCAGTCAAACTGATTTATAATCGGATGAAGAGCAGTCAAACTGTTTTATAAGAGGATGAAGAGCAGTCAAACTGATTTATATTCGGATGAAGAGCAGTCAAACTGATTTATAAGCGGACGAAGAGCAGTCAAACTGATTTATAATCGGACGAAGAGCAGTCAAACTGATTTATAATCGGACGAAGAGCAGTCAAACGGTTTTATAAGAGGATGAAGAGCAGTCAAATTGATTTATAATAGGATGAAGAGCAGTCAAACTGCTTTATAAAAGGATGAAGAGCAGTCAAACTGTTTTATACGAGGACGTAGAGCAGTCAGACTGTTTTACAAGAGGATGAAGAGCAGTCAACCTGTTTTACAAGAGGATGAAGAGCAGTCAAACTGATTTATAAGCGGACGAAGAGCAGTCAAACTGATTTATAATCGGACGAAGAGCAGTCAAACTGATTTATAATCGGACGAAGAGCAGTCAAACGGTTTTATAAGAGGATCAAGAGCAGTCAAATTGATTTATAAGAGGATGAAGAGCAGTCAAACTGCTTTATAAAAGTACGAAGAGCAGTCAAACTGTTTTATACGAGGACGTAGAGCAGTCAGACTGTTTTACAAGAGGATGAAGAGCAGTCAACCTGTTTTACAAGAGGATGAAGAGCAGTCAAATTGATTTATAATCGGACGAAGAGCAGTCAAACTGATTTATAATCGGACGAAGAGCAGTCAAACTGTTCTATAGGAGGATGAAGCGCAGTCAAAATGGTCTAGAGGAGGATGAAGAGCAGTCAAACTGCTTTATGAAAGGATGAAGAGCAGTCAAACTGATTTATAAGGGGATGAAGAGCAGTCAAACTGCTTTATAAAAGGATGAAGAGCAGTCAAACTGTTTTATAAGCGGACGAAGAGCAGTCAAACTGATTTATAATTGGACGAAGAGCAGTCAAACTGATTTATAATCGGACGAAGAGCAGTCAAACGGTTTTATAAGAGGATGAAGAGCAGTCAAATTGATTTATAAGAGGATGAAGAGCAGTCAAACTGCTTTATAAAAGGATGAAGAGCAGTCAAACTGTTTTATACGAGGACGTAGAGCAGTCAGACTGTTTTACAAGAGGATGAAGAGCAGTCAACCTGTTTTACAAGAGGATGAAGAGCAGTCAATCTGTTTTATAAGAGGACCAAGAGCAGTCAAACTGATTTATAATCGATGAAGAGCAGTCAAACTGATTTATAAGAGGATGAAGAGCAGTCAAACTGCTTTATAAAAGGATGAAGAGCAGTCAAATTGTTTTATAAGAGGATGAAGAGCAGTCAAACTGATTTATAATCGGATGAAGAGCAGTCAGACTGTTTTACAAGTGGAGAAAGAGCAGTCAAACTGCTTTATAAAAGGATGAAGAGCAGTCAAACTGCTTTATAAGAGGATGAAGAGCAGTCAAACTGATTTATAAGATGATGAAGAGCAGTCAAACTGCTTTATAAAAGGATGAAGAGCAGTCAAACTGTTTTATAAGCGGACGAAGAGCAGTCAAACTGATTTATAATCGGACAGAGAGCAGCCAAACTGATTTATAATCGGACGAAGAGCAGTCAAACTGATTTATAATTGGATGAATAGCAGTCAAACTGCTTTATAAAAGGATGAAGAGCAGTCACACTGTTTTATAAGAGGATGAAGAGCAGTCAAGCAGCTTTATAAAAGGATGAAGAGCAGTCAAACTGTTTTATAAGCGGACGAAGAGCAGTCAAACTGATTTATAATCGGACGAAGAGCAGTCAAACTGATTTATAATCGGACGAAGAGCAGTCAAACGGTTTTATAAGAGGATGAAGAGCAGTCAAATTGATTTATAAGAGGATGAAGAGCAGTCAAACTGCTTTATAAAAGGATGAAGAGCAGTCAAACTGTTTTATACGAGGATGTAGAGCAGTCAGACTGTTTTACAAGAGGATGAAGAGCAGTCAACCTGTTTTACAAGAGGATGAAGAGCAGTCAAACTGTTTTATAAGAGGATGAAGCGCAGTCAAACTGCTTTATAAAAGGATGAACAGCAGTCAAACAGTTTTATAAGAGGACGAAGAGCAGTCAAACTGATTTATAATCGGATGAAGAGCAGTCAAACTGAGTTATAAGAGGATGAAGAGCAGTCAAACTGCATTATAAAAATATGAAGAGCAGTCAAATTGTTTTATAAGAGGATGAAGAGCAGTAAAACTGATTTATAATCGGATGAAGAGCAGTCAGACTGTTTTACAAGAGGAGAAAGAGCAGTCAAACTGCTTTATAAAAGGATGAAGAGCAGTCAAACTGCTTTATAAGAGGATGAAGAGCAGTCAAACTGATTAATAAGAGGATGAAGAGCAGTCAAACTGCTTTATAAAAGGATGAGGAGCAGTCAAACTGTTTTATAATCGGACGAAGAGCAGTCAAACTGATTTATAATCGGACGATGAGAAGTCAAACTGATTTATAATCGGACGAAGAGCAGTCAAACTGATTTATAATTGGATGAATAGCAGTCAAACTGATTTATAAGAGGATGAAGAGCAGTCAAACTGTTTTATAAGCGGACGAAGAGCAGTCAAACTGATTTATAATTGGACGAAGAGCAGTCAAACTGATTTATAATCGGACGAAGAGCAGTCAAACGGTTTTATAAGAGGATGAAGAGCAGTCAAATTGATTTATAAGAGGATGAAGAGCAGTCAAACTGCTTTATAAAAGGATGAAGAGCAGTCAAACTGTTTTATACGAGGACGTAGAGCAGTCAGACTGTTTTACAAGAGGATGAAGAGCAGTCAACCTGTTTTACAAGAGGATGAAGAGCAGTCAATCTGTTTTATAAGAGGACCAAGAGCAGTCAAACTGATTTATAATCGATGAAGAGCAGTCAAACTGATTTATAAGAGGATGAAGAGCAGTCAAACTGCTTTATAAAAGGATGAAGAGCAGTCAAATTGTTTTATAAGAGGATGAAGAGCAGTCAAACTGATTTATAATCGGATGAAGAGCAGTCAGACTGTTTTACAAGTGGAGAAAGAGCAGTCAAACTGCTTTATAAAAGGATGAAGAGCAGTCAAACTGCTTTATAAGAGGATGAAGAGCAGTCAAACTGATTTATAAGAGGATGAAGAGCAGTCAAACTGCTTTATAAAAGGATGAAGAGCAGTCAAACTGTTTTATAAGCGGACGAAGAGCAGCCAAACTGATTTATAATCCGACGAAGAGCAGTCAAACTGATTTATAATCGGACGAAGAGCAGTCAAACTGATTTATAATTGGATGAATAGCAGTCAAACTGATTTATAAGAGGATGAAGAGCAGTCAAACTGTTTTATAAGCGGACGAAGAGCAGTCAAACTGATTTATAATTGGACGAAGAGCAGTCAAACTGATTTATAATCGGACGAAGAGCAGTCAAACGGTTTTATAAGAGGATGAAGAGCAGTCAAATTGATTTATAAGAGGATGAAGAGCAGTCAAACTGCTTTATAAAAGGATGAAGAGCAGTCAAACTGTTTTATACGAGGACGTAGAGCAGTCAGACTGTTTTACAAGAGGATGAAGAGCAGTCAACCTGTTTTACAAGAGGATGAAGAGCAGTCAAACTGATTTATAAGCGGACGAAGAGCAGTCAAACTGATTTATAATCGGACGAAGAGCAGTCAAACTGATTTATAATCGGACGAAGAGCAGTCAAACGGTTTTATAAGAGGATCAAGAGCAGTCAAATTGATTTATAAGAGGATGAAGAGCAGTCAAACTGCTTTATAAAAGGACGAAGAGCAGTCAAACTGTTTTATACGAGGACGTAGAGCAGTCAGACTGTTTTACAAGAGGATGAAGAGCAGTCAACCTGTTTTACAAGAGGATGAAGAGCAGTCAAATTGATTTATAATCGGACGAAGAGCAGTCAAACTGATTTATAATCGGACGAAGAGCAGTCAAACTGTTCTATAGGAGGATGAAGCGCAGTCAAAATGGTCTATAGGAGGATGAAGAGCAGTCAAACTGCTTTATGAAAGGATGAAGAGCAGTCAAACTGATTTATAAGGGGATGAAGAGCAGTCAAACTGCTTTATAAAAGGATGAAGAGCAGTCAAACTGTTTTATAAGCGGACGAAGAGCAGTCAAACTGATTTATAATTGGACGAAGAGCAGTCAAACTGATTTATAATCGGACGAAGAGCAGTCAAACGGTTTTATAAGAGGATGAAGAGCAGTCAAATTGATTTATAAGAGGATGAAGAGCAGTCAAACTGCTTTATAAAAGGATGAAGAGCAGTCAAACTGTTTTATACGAGGACGTAGAGCAGTCAGACTGTTTTACAAGAGGATGAAGAGCAGTCAACCTGTTTTACAAGAGGATGAAGAGCAGTCAATCTGTTTTATAAGAGGACCATGAGCAGTCAAACTGATTTATAATCGATGAAGAGCAGTCAAACTGATTTATAAGAGGATGAAGAGCAGTCAAACTGCTTTATAAAAGGATGAAGAGCAGTCAAATTGTTTTATAAGAGGATGAAGAGCAGTCAAACTGATTTATAATCGGATGAAGAGCAGTCAGACTGTTTTACAAGTGGAGAAAGAGCAGTCAAACTGCTTTATAAAAGGATGAAGAGCAGTCAAACTGCTTTATAAGAGGATGAAGAGCAGTCAAACTGTTTTATAAGCGGACGAAGAGCAGTCAAACTGATTTACAAGTGGAGAAAGAGCAGTCAAACTGCTTTATAAAAGGATGAAGAGCAGTCAAACTGCTTTATAAAAGGATGAAGAGCAGTCAAACTGTTTTATAAGCGGACGAAGAGCAGTCAAACTGATTTATAATCGGACAGAGAGCAGCCAAACTGATTTATAATCGGACGAAGAGCAGTCAAACTGATTTATAATTGGATGAATAGCAGTCAAACTGCTTTATAAAAGGATGAAGAGCAGTCACACTGTTTTATAAGAGGATGAAGAGCAGTCAAGCTGCTTTATAAAAGGATGAAGAGCAGTCAAACTGTTTTATAAGCGGACGAAGAGCAGTCAAACTGATTTATAATCGGACGAAGAGCAGTCAAACTGATTTATTATCGGACGAAGAGCAGTCAAACGGTTTTATAAGAGGATGAAGAGCAGTCAAATTGATTTATAAGAGGATGAAGAGCAGTCAAACTGCTTTATAAAAGGATGAAGAGCAGTCAAACTGTTTTATACGAGGATGTAGAGCAGTCAGACTGTTTTACAAGAGGATGAAGAGCAGTCAACCTGTTTTACAAGAGGATGAAGAGCAGTCAAACTGTTTTATAAGAGGATGAAGCGCAGTCAAACTGCTTTATAAAAGGATGAACAGCAGTCAAACAGTTTTATAAGAGGACGAAGAGCAGTCAAACTGATTTATAATCGGATGAAGAGCAGTCAAACTGAGTTATAAGAGGATGAAGAGCAGTCAAACTGCATTATAAAAATATGAAGAGCAGTCAAATTGTTTTATAAGAGGATGAAGAGCAGTCAAACTGATTTATAATCGGATGAAGAGCAGTCAGACTGTTTTACAAGAGGAGAAAGAGCAGTCAAACTGCTTTATAAAAGGATGAAGAGCAGTCAAACTGCTTTATAAGAGGATGAAGAGCAGTCAAACTGATTAATAAGAGGATGAAGAGCAGTCAAACTGCTTTATAAAAGGATGAGGAGCAGTCAAACTGTTTTATAATCTGACGAAGAGCAGTCAAACTGATTTATAATCGGACGATGAGAAGTCAAACTGATTTATAATCGGACGAAGAGCAGTCAAACTGATTTATAATTGGATGAATAGCAGTCAAACTGATTTATAAGAGGATGAAGAGCAGTCAAACTGTTTTATAAGCGGACGAAGAGCAGTCAAACTGATTTATAATTGGACGAAGAGCAGTCAAACTGATTTATAATCGGACGAAGAGCAGTCAAACGGTTTTATAAGAGGATGAAGAGCAGTCAAATTGATTTATAAGAGGATGAAGAGCAGTCAAACTGCTTTATAAAAGGATGAAGAGCAGTCAAACTGTTTTATACGAGGACGTAGAGCAGTCAGACTGTTTTACAAGAGGATGAAGAGCAGTCAACCTGTTTTACAAGAGGATGAAGAGCAGTCAATCTGTTTTATAAGAGGACCAAGAGCAGTCAAACTGATTTATAATCGATGAAGAGCAGTCAAACTGATTTATAAGAGGATGAAGAGCAGTCAAACTGCTTTATAAAAGGATGAAGAGCAGTCAAATTGTTTTATAAGAGGATGAAGAGCAGTCAAACTGATTTATAATCGGATGAAGAGCAGTCAGACTGTTTTACAAGTGGAGAAAGAGCAGTCAAACTGCTTTATAAAAGGATGAAGAGCAGTCAAACTGCTTTATAAAAGGATGAAGAGCAGTCAAACTGTTTTATAAGCGGACGAAGAGCAGCCAAACTGATTTATAATCCGACGAAGAGCAGTCAAACTGATTTATAATTGGATGAATAGCAGTCAAACTGCTTTATAAAAGGATGAAGAGCAGTCACACTGTTTTATAAGAGGATGAAGAGCAGTCAAGCTGCTTTATAAAAGGATGAAGAGCAGTCAAACTGTTTTATAAGCGGACGAAGAGCAGTCAAACTGATTTATAATCGGACGAAGAGCAGTCAAACTGATTTATAATCGGACGAAGAGCAGTCAAACGGTTTTATAAGAGGATGAAGAGCAGTCAAATTGATTTATAAGAGGATGAAGAGCAGTCAAACTGCTTTATAAAAGGATGAAGAGCAGTCAAACTGTTTTATACGAGGATGTAGAGCAGTCAGACTGTTTTACAAGAGAATGAAGAGCAGTCAACCTGTTTTACAAGAGGATGAAGAGCAGTCAAACTGTTTTATAAGAGGATGAAGCGCAGTCAAACTGCTTTATAAAAGGATGAACAGCAGTCAAACAGTTTTATAAGAGGACGAAGAGCAGTCAAACTGATTTATAATCGGATGAAGAGCAGTCAAACTGAGTTATAAGAGGATGAAGAGCAGTCAAACTGCATTATAAAAAGATGAAGAGCAGTCAAATTGTTTTATAAGAGGATGAAGAGCAGTCAAACTGATTTATAATCGGATGAAGAGCAGTCAGACTGTTTTACAAGAGGAGAAAGAGCAGTCAAACTGCTTTATAAAAGGATGAAGAGCAGTCAAACTGCTTTATAAGAGGATGAAGAGCAGTCAAACTGATTAATAAGAGGATGAAGAGCAGTCAAACTGCTTTATAAAAGGATGAGGAGCAGTCAAACTGTTTTATAATCGGACGAAGAGCAGTCAAACTGATTTATAATCGGACGAAGAGAAGTCAAACTGATTTATAATCGGACGAAGAGCAGTCAAACTGATTTATAATTGGATGAATAGCAGTCAAACTGATTTATAAGAGGATGTAGAGCAGTCAAACTGCTTTATAAAAGGATGAAGAGCAGTCAAACTGTTTTATAAGAGGACGAAGAGCAGTCAAACTGATTTATAATCGGACGAAGAGCAGTCAAACTGTTCTATAGGAGGATGAAGCGCAGTCAAACTGGTTTATAGGAGGATGAAGAGCAAGCAAACTGCTTTATAAGAGGATGAAGAGCAGTCAAACTGATTTATAAGCGGACGAAGAGCAGTCAAACTGATTTATAATCGGACGAAGAGCAGTCAAACTGATTTATAAACGGACGAAGAGCAGTCAAACGGTTTTAAAAAAGGATAAAGAGCAGTCAAACTGTATTATACGAGGATGTAGACCAGTCACACTGTTTTAAAAGAGGATGAAGAGCAGTCAACCTGTTTTACAAGAGGATGAAGAGCAGTCAAACTGTTTTATAAGAGGATGAAGAGCAGTCAAACTGATTTATAAGAGGATGAATAGCAGTCAAACTGCTTTATAAAAGGATGAAGAGCAGTCAAACTATTTTATAAGCGGACGAAGAGCAGTCAAACTGATTTATAATCGGACGAAGAGCAGTCAAACTGATTTATAATCGGACGAAGAGCAGTCAAACTGATTTATAATCGGATGAATAGCAGTCAAACTGATTTATAAGAGGATGTAGAGCAGTCAAACTGCTTTATAAAAGGATGAAGAGCAGTCAAACTGTTTTATAAGCGGATGAAGAGCAGTCAAACTGATTTATAATCGGACGAAGAGCAGTCAAACTGATTTATAAACGGACGAAGAGCAGTCAAACGGTTTTAAAAAAGGATAAAGAGCAGTCAAACTGTTTTATACGAGGATGTAGACCAGTCACACTGTTTTAAAAGAGTATGAAGAGCAGTCAACCTGTTTTACAAGAGGATGAAGAGCAGTCAAACTGTTTTATAAGAGGATGAAGAGCAGTCAAACTGATTTATAAGAGGATGAATAGCAGTCAAACTGCTTTATAAAAGGATGAAGAGCAGTCAAACTATTTTATAAGCGGACGAAGAGCAGTCAAACTGATTTATAATCGGACGAAGAGCAGTCAAACTGATTTATAATCGGACGAAGAGCAGTCAAACTGATTTATAATCGGATGAATAGCAGTCAAACTGATTTATAAGAGGATGTAGAGCAGTCAAACTGCTTTATAAAAGGATGAAGAGCAGTCAAACTGTTTTATAAGAGGACGAAGAGCAGTCAAACTATTTTATAATCGGACGAAGAGCAGTCAAACTATTCTATAGGAGGATGAAGCGCAGTCAAACTGGTCTATAGGAGGATGAAGAGCAGTCAAACTGTTTTATAAAAGGATGAAGAGTACTCAAACTGATTTATAAGAGGATGAAGAGCAGTCAAACTGCTTTATAAAAGGATGAAGAGCAGTCAAACTGTTTTATAAGCGGATGAAGAGCAGTCAAACTGATTTATAATCGGACGAAGAGCAGTCAAACTGATTTATAATCGAACGAAGAGCAGTCAAACGGTTTTATAAGAGGATGAAGAGCAGTCAAATTGATTTATAAGAGGATGAAGAGCAGTCAAACGGTTTTATAAGAGGATGAAGAGCAGTCAAACTGCGTTATAAAAGGATGAAGAGCAGTCAAACTGTTTTATAAGAGGACAAAGAGCAGTCAAACTGATTTATAATCGGATGAAGAGCAGTCAAACTGTTTTATAAGAGGATGAAGAGCAGTCAAACTGATTTATATTCGGATGAAGAGCAGTCAAACTGATTTATAAGCGGACGAAGAGCAGTCAAACTGATTTATAATCGGACGAAGAGCAGTCAAACTGATTTATAATCGGACGAAGAGCAGTCAAACGGTTTTATAAGAGGATGAAGAGCAGTCAAATTGATTTATAAGAGGATGAAGAGCAGTCAAACTGCTTTATAAAAGGATGAAGAGCAGTCAAACTGTTTTATACGAGGACGTAGAGCAGTCAGACTGTTTTACAAGAGGATGAAGAGCAGTCAACCTGTTTTACAAGAGGATGAAGAGCAGTCAATCTGTTTTATAAGAGGATGAAGAGCAGTCAAACTGCTTTATAAAAGGATGAAGAGCAGTCAAACTGTTTTATAAGAGGACGAAGAGCAGTAAAACTGATTTATAATCGATGAAGAGCAGTCAAACTGATATATAAGAGGATGAAGAGCAGTCAAACTGCTTTATAAAAGGATGAATAGCAGTCAAACTGTTTTATAGGAGGATGAAGAGCAGTCAAACTGCTTTATAAGAGGACGAAGAGCAGTCAAACTGATTTATAATCGTACGAAGAGCAGTCAAACTGTTCTATAGGAGGATGAAGCGCAGTCAAACTGGTTTATAGGAGGATGAAGAGCAGTCAAACTGCTTTATAAGAGGATGAAGAGCAGTCAAACTGATTAATAAGAGGATAAAGAGCAGTCAAGCTGCTTTATAAAAGGATGAAGAGCAGTCAAACTGATTTATAATCGGACGAAGAGCAGTCAAACTGATTTATAATCGGACGAAGAGCAGTCAAACGGTTTTATAAGAGGATGAAGAGCAGTCAAACTGCTTTATAAAAGGATGAAGAGCAGTCAAACTGATTTATAAGAGGATGAAGAGCAGTCAAACTGCTTTATAAAGGGATGAAGAGCTGTCAAACTGTTTTATAAGCGGACGAAGAGCAGTCAAACTGATTTATAATCGGATGAAGAGCAGTCAGACTGTTTTACAAGAGGAGAAAGAGCAGTCAAACTGCTTTATAAAAGGATGAAGAGCAGTCAAACTGCTTTATAAGAGGATGAAGAGCAGTCAAACTGATTAATAAGAGGATGAAGAGCAGTCAAACTGCTTTATAAAAGGATGAGGGGCAGTCAAACTGTTTTATAAGCGGACGAAGAGCAGTCAAACTGATTTATAATCGGACGAAGAGAAGTCAAACTGATGTCTAATCGGACGAAGAGCAGTCAAACTGATTTATAATTGGATGAATAGCAGTCAAACTGATTTATAAGAGGATGTAGAGCAGTCAAACTGCTTTATAAAAGGATGAAGAGCAGTCAAACTGTTTTATAATCGGACGAAGAGCAGTCAAACTGATTTATAAACGGACGAAGAGCAGTCAAACGGTTTTAAAAAAGGATAAAGAGCAGTCAAACTGTTTTATACGAGGATGTAGACCAGTCAGACTGTTTTACAAGAGGACGAAGAGCAGTCAAACTGATTTATAATTGGATGAATAGCAGTCAAACTGATTTATAAGAGGATGTAGAGCAGTCAAACTGCTTTATAAAAGGATGAAGAGCAGTCAAACTGTTTTATAATCGGACGAAGAGCAGTCAAACTGATTTATAAACGGACGAAGAGCAGTCAAACGGTTTTAAAAAAGGATAAAGAGCAGTCAAACTGTTTTATACGAGGATGTAGACCAGTCAGACTGTTTTACAAGAGGATGAAGAGCAGTCAACCTGTTTTACAAGAGGATGAAGAGCAGGCAAACTGATTTATAAGAGGATGAAGAGCAGTCAAACTGATTTATAATCGGATGAAGAGCAGGCAAACTGATTTATAAGAGGATGAAGAGCAGTCAAACTGCTTTATAAAAGGATGAATAGTAGTCAAACTGTTTTATAAGAGGATGAAGAGCAGTCAAACTGATTTATAATCGGACGAAGAGCAGTCAAACTGTTCTATAGGAGGATGAAGCGCATTCAAACTGGTCTATAGGAGGATGAAGAGCAGTCAAACTGCTTTATAAAAGGATGAAGAGCAGTCAAACTGATTTATAAGAGGATGAAGAGCAGTCAAACTGCTTTATAAAAGGATGAAGAGCTGTCAAACTGTTTTATAAGCGGACGAAGAGCAGTCAAACTGATTTATAATTGGATGAAGAGCAGTCAGACTGTTTTACAAGAGGAGGAAGAGCAGTCACACTGCTTTATAAAAGGATGAAGAGCAGTCAAACTGCTTTATAAGAGGATGAAGAGCAGTCAAACTGATTAATAAGAGGATGAAGAGCAGTCAAACTGCTTTATAAAAGGATGAGGAGCAGTCAAACTGTTTTATAAGCGGACGAAGAGCAGTCAAACTGATTTATAATCGGACGCAGAGAAGTCAAACTGATTTATAATCGGACGAAGAGCAGTCAAACTGATTTATAATTGGATGAATAGCAGTCAAACTGATTTATAAGAGGATGTAGAGCAGTCAAACTGCTTTATAAAAGGATGAAGAGCAGTCAAACTGTTTTATAAGAGGACGAAGAGCAGTCAAACTGATTTATAATCGGACGAAGAGCAGTCAAACTGTTCTATAGGAGGATGAAGCGCAGTCAAACTGGTTTATAGGAGGATGAAGAGCAGTCAAACTGCTTTATAAGAGGATGAAGAGCAGTCAAACTGATTTATAAGCGGACGAAGAGCAGTCAAACGTATTTATAATCGGACGAAGAGCAGTCAAACTGATTTATAAACGGACGAAGAGCAGTCAAACGGTTTTATAAAAGGATAAAGAGCAGTCAAACTGTTTTATACGAGGATGTAGACCAGTGAGACTGTTTTACAAGAGGATGAAGAGCAGTCAACCTGTTTTACAAGAGGATGAAGAGCAGTCAAACTGTTTTATAAGAGGATGAAGAGCAGTCAAACTGCGTTATAAAAGGATGAAGAGCAGTCAAACTGTTTTATAAGAGGACGAAGAGCAGTCAAACTGATTTATAATCGGATGAAGAGCAGGCAAACTGATTTATAAGAGGATGAAGAGCAGTCAAACTGCTTTATAAAAGGATGAAGAGCAGTCAAACTGTTTTATAAGAGGATGAAGAGCAGTCAAACTGATTTATAATCGGACGAAGAGCAGTCAAACTGTTCTATAGGAGGATGAAGCGCAGTCAAACTGGTCTATAGGAGGATGAAGAGCAGTCAAACTGCTTTATAAAAGGATGAAGAGCAGTCAAACTGATTTATAAGAGGATGAAGAGCAGTCAAACTGCTTTATAAAAGGATGAAGAGCTGTCAAACTGTTTTATAATCGGACGAAGAGCAGTCAAACTGTTCTATAGGAGGATGAAGCGCAGTCAAACTGGTTTATAGGAGGATGAAGAGCAGTCAAACTGCTTTATAAGAGGATGAAGAGCAGTCAAACTGATTTATAAGAGGATGAAGAGCAGTCAAACTTTTTTATAAAAGGATGAAGAACAGTCAAACTGTTTTATAAGCGGACGAAGAGCAGTCAAACTGATTTATAATCGGACGAAGAGCAGTCAAACTGATTTATAATCGGACGAAGAGCAGTCAAACTGATTTATAATCGGATGAATAGCAGTCAAACTGATTTATAAGAGGATGTAGAGCAGTCACACTGCTTTATAAAAGGATGAAGAGCAGTCAAACTGTTTTATAAGATGACGAAGAGCAGTCAAACTGATTTATAATCGGACGAAGAGCAGTCAAACTGTTCTATAGGAGGATTAAGCGCAGTCAAACTGGTTTATAGGAGGATGAAGAGCAGACAAACTGCTTTATAAGAGGATGAAGAGCAGTCAAACTGATTTATAAGAGGATGAAGAGCAGTCAAACTTCTTTATAAAAGGATGAAGAGCAGTCAAACTGTTTTATAAGCGGACGAAGAGCAGTCAAACTGATTTATAATCGGACGAAAAGCAGTCAAACTGATTTATAATCGGACGAAGAGCAGTCAAACGGTTTTATAAGAGGATGAAGAGCAGTCAAATTGATTTATAAGAGGATGAAGAGCAGTCAAACTGATTTATAAAAGGATGAAGAGCAGTCAAACTGTTTTATACGAGGATGTAGAGTGGTCAGACTGTTTTACAAGAGGATGAAGAGCAGTCAACCTGTTTTACAAGAGGATGAAGAGCAGTCAAACTGATTTATAAGAGGATGAAGAGCAGTCAAACTGCTTTATAAAGGGATGAAGAGCAGTCAAAGAGTTTTATAAGAGGACGAAAAGCAGTCAAACTCATTTATAATCGGATGAAGAGCAGTCAAACTGTTTTATACGAGGATGTAGAGCGGTCAGACTGTTTTACAAGAGGATGAAGAGCAGTCAACCTGTTTTACAAGAGGATGAAGAGCAGTCAATCTGTTTTATAAGAGGATGAAGAGCAGTCAAACTGCTTTATAAAAGGATGAAGAGCAGTCAAACTGTTTTAAAAGATGACGAAGAGCAGTCAAACTGATTTATAATCGGATGAAGAGCAGTCAAACTGATTTATAAGAGGATGAAGAGCAGTCAAACTGCTTTATAAAAGGATGAAGAGCAGTCAAACTGTTTTATAAGAGGACGAAGAGCAGTCAAACTGATTTATAATCGGACGAAGAGCAGTCACACTGTTCTATAGGAGGATGAAGCGCAGTCAAACTGGTTTATAGGAGGATGAAGAGCAGTCAAACTGCTTTATAAGAGGATGAAGAGCAGTCAAACTGATTTATAAGAGGATGAAGAGCAGTCAAACTTCTTTATAAAAGAATGAAGAGCAGTCAAACTGTTTTATAAGAGGACGAAGAGCAGTCAAACTGATTTATAATCGTACGAAGAGCAGTCAAACTGTTCTATAGGAGGATGAAGTGCAGTCAAACTGGTTTATAGGAGGATGAAGAGCAGTCAAACTGCTTTATAAGAGGATGAAGAGCAGTCAAACTGATTTATAAGAGGATGAAGAGCAGTCAAACTTTTTTATAAAAGGATGAAGAACAGTCAAACTGTTTTATAAGCGGACGAAGAGCAGTCAAACTGATTTATAATCGGACGAAGAGCAGTCAAACTGATTTATAATCGGACGAAGAGCAGTCAAACTGATTTATAATCGGATGAATAGCAGTCAAACTGATTTATAAGAGGATGTAGAGCAGTCACACTGCTTTATAAAAGGATGAAGAGCAGTCAAACTGTTTTATAAGATGACGAAGAGCAGTCAAACTGATTTATAATCGGACGAAGAGCAGTCAAACTGTTCTATAGGAGGATTAAGCGCAGTCAAACTGGTTTATAGGAGGATGAAGAGCAGACAAACTGCTTTATAAGAGGATGAAGAGCAGTCAAACTGATTTATAAGAGGATGAAGAGCAGTCAAACTTCTTTATAAAAGGATGAAGAGCAGTCAAACTGTTTTATAAGCGGACGAAGAGCAGTCAAACTGATTTATAATCGGACGAAGAGCAGTCAAACTGATTTATAATCGGACGAAGAGCAGTCAAACGGTTTTATAAGAGGATGAAGAGCAGTCAAATTGATTTATAAGAGGATGAAGAGCAGTCAAACTGATTTATAAAAGGATGAAGAGCAGTCAAACTGTTTTATACGAGGATGTAGAGCGGTCAGACTGTTTTACAAGAGGATGAAGAGCAGTCAACCTGTTTTACAAGAGGATGAAGAGCAGTCAAACTGTTTTATAAGAGGATGAAGAGCAGTCAAACTGCTTTATAAAGGGATGAAGAGCAGTCAAACAGTTTTATAAGAGGACGAAAAGCAGTCAAACTGATTTATAATCGGATGAAGAGCAGTCAAACTGTTTTATACGAGGATGTAGAGCGGTCAGACTGTTTTACAAGAGGATGAAGAGCAGTCAACCTGTTTTACAAGAGGATGAAGAGCAGTCAGTCTGTTTTATGAGAGGATGAAGAGCAGTCAAACTGCTTTATAAAAGGATGAAGAGCAGTCAAACTGTTTTAAAAGATGACGAAGAGCAGTCAAACTGATTTATAATCGGATGAAGAGCAGTCAAACTGATTGATAAGAGGATGAAGAGCAGTCAAACTGCTTTATAAAAGGATGAAGAGCAGTCAAACTGTTTTATAAGAGGACGAAGAGCAGTCAAACTGATTTATAATCGGACGAAGAGCAGTCAAACTGTTCTATAGGAGGATGAAGCGCAGTCAAACTGGTTTATAGGAGGATGAAGAGCAGTCAAACTGCTTTATAAGAGGATGAAGCGCAGTCAAACTGATTTATAATCGGATGAAGAGCAGTCAAACTGATTTATAATCGGACGAAGAGCAGTCAAACGGTTTTATAAGAGGATGAAGAGCAGTCAAATTGATTTTTAAGAGGATAAAGAGCAGTCAAACTGCTTTATAAAAGGATGAAGAGCAGTCAAACTGTTTTATACGAGGATGTAGAGCGGTCAGATTGTTTTACAAGAGGATGAAGAGCAGTCAACCTGTTTTACAAGAGGATGAAGAGCAGTCAAACTGTTTTATAAGAGGATGAAGAGCAGTCAAACTGCTTTATAAAAGGATGAAGAGCAGTCAAACAGTTTTATAAGAGGACGAAAAGCAGTCAAACTGATTTATAATCGGATGAAGAGCAGTCAAACTGATTTATAAGAGGATGAAGAGCAGTCAAACTGCGTTATAAGCGGACGAAGAGCAGTCAAACTGTTCTATAGGAGGATGAAGCGCAGTCAAACTGTTTTATAATCGGACGAAGAGCAGTCAAACTGATTTATAATCGGATGAATAGCACTCAAACTGATTTATAATCGGATGAAGATAAGTCAAACTTCTTTATAAAAGCATGAAGAGCAGTCAAACTGCGTTATAAAAAGATGAAGAGCAGTCAAACTGTTTTATAAGAGGATGAAGAGCAGTCAAATTGTTTTATAAGAGGACGAAAAGCAGTCAAACTGTTCTATAGGAGGATGAAGCGCAGTCAAACTGGTTTATAGGAGGATGAAGAGCAGTCAAACTGCTTTATAAAAGGATGAAGAGCAGTCAAACTGATTTATAAGAGGATGAAGAGCAGTCAAACTTCTTTATAAAAGGATGAAGAGCAGTCAAACTGTTTTATAAGAGGACGAAGAGCAGTCAAACTGATTTATAATCGTACGAAGAGCAGTCAAACTGTTCTATAGGAGGATGAAGTGCAGTCAAACTGGTTTATAGGAGGATGAAGAGCAGTCAAACTGCTTTATAAGAGGATGAAGAGCAGTCAAACTGATTTATAAGAGGATGAAGAGCAGTCAAACTTTTTTATAAAAGGATGAAGAACAGTCAAACTGTTTTATAAGCGGACGAAGAGCAGTCAAACTGATTTATAATCGGACGAAGAGCAGTCAAACTGATTTATAATCGGACGAAGAGCAGTCAAACTGATTTATAATCGGATGAATAGCAGTCAAAC
The DNA here is from genome assembly GCF_029633865.1 of Lampris incognitus. NCBI lineage: Eukaryota > Metazoa > Chordata > Actinopteri > Lampriformes > Lampridae > Lampris > Lampris incognitus. The sequence continues at coordinate 43,975,395 of NC_079222.1, forward strand.
TGATTTATAAGAGGATGTAGAGCAGTCACACTGCTTTATAAAAGGATGAAGAGCAGTCAAACTGTTTTATAAGATGACGAAGAGCAGTCAAACTGATTTATAATCGGACGAAGAGCAGTCAAACTGTTCTATAGGAGGATTAAGCGCAGTCAAACTGGTTTATAGGAGGATGAAGAGCAGTCAAACTTCTTTATAAAAGGATGAAGAGCAGTCAAACTGTTTTATAAGCGGACGAAGAGCAGTCAAACTGATTTATAATCGGACGAAGAGCAGTCAAACTGATTTATAATCGGACGAAGAGCAGTCAAACGGTTTTATAAGAGGATGAAGAGCAGTCAAATTGATTTATAAGAGGATGAAGAGCAGTCAAACTGATTTATAAAAGGATGAAGAGCAGTCAAACTGTTTTATACGAGGATGTAGAGCGGTCAGACTGTTTTACAAGAGGATGAAGAGCAGTCAACCTGTTTTACAAGAGGATGAAGAGCAGTCAAACTGTTTTATAAGAGGATGAAGAGCAGTCAAACCGCTTTATAAAGGGATGAAGAGCAGTCAAACAGTTTTATAAGAGGACGAAAAGCAGTCAAATTGATTTATAATCGGATGAAGAGCAGTCAAACTGTTTTATACGAGGATGTAGAGCGGTCAGACTGTTTTACAAGAGGATGAAGAGCAGTCAACCTGTTTTACAAGAGGATGAAGAGCAGTCAATCTGTTTTATAAGAGGATGAAGAGCAGTCAAACTGCTTTATAAAAGGATGAAGAGCAGTCAAACTGTTTTAAAAGATGACGAAGAGCAGTCAAACTGATTTATAATCGGATGAAGAGCAGTCAAACTGATTTATAAGAGGATGAAGAGCAGTCAAACTGCTTTATAAAAGGATGAAGAGCAGTCAAACTGTTTTATAAGAGGACGAAGAGCAGTCAAACTGATTTATAATCGGACGAAGAGCAGTCAAACTGTTCTATAGGAGGATGAAGCGCAGTCAAACTGGTTTATAGGAGGATGAAGAGCAGTCAAACTGCTTTATAAGAGGATGAAGCGCAGTCAAACTGATTTATAATCGGACGAAGAGCAGTCAAACGGTTTTATAAGAGGATGAAGAGCAGTCAAATTGATTTATAAGAGGATGAAGAGCAGTCAAACTGCTTTATAAAAGGATGAAGAGCAGTCAAACTGTTTTATACGAGGATGTAGAGCGGTCAGACTGCTTTATAAAAGGATGAAGAGCAGTCAAACAGTTTTATAAGAGGACGAAAAGCAGTCAAACTGATTTATAATCGGATGAAGAGCAGTCAAACTGATTTATAAGAGGATGAAGAGCAGTCAAACTGCGTTATAAGCGGACGAAGAGCAGTCAAACTGTTCTATAGGAGGATGAAGCGCAGTCAAACTGTTTTATAATCGGACGAAGAGCAGTCAAACTGATTTATAATCGGATGAATAGCAATCAAACTGATTTATAAGAGGATGTAGAGCAGTCAAACTGTTTTATAAGAGGACGAAGAGCAGTCAAACTGATTTATAGTCGGACGAAGAGCAGTCAAACTGTCCTATAGAAGGATGAAGCGCAGTCAAACTGGTTTATAGGAGGATGAAGAGCAGTCAAACTGCTTTATAAAAGGATGAAGAGCAGTCAAACTTCTTTATAAAAGGATGAAGAGCAGTCAAACTGTTTTATAAGAGGACGAAGAGCAGTCAAACTGATTTATAATCGGACGAAGAGCAGTCAAACTGTTCTATAGGAGGATGAAGCGCAGTCAAACTGATTTATAATCGGACGAAGAGCAGTCAAACTGATTTATAATCGGACGAAGAGCAGTCAAACGGTTTTATAGGAGGATGAAGAGCAGTCAAACTGCTTTATAAGAGGATGAAGAGCAGTCAAACTGCTTTATAAAAGGATGAAGAGCAGTCAAACTGATTTATAAGAGGATGAAGAGCAGTCAAACTTCTTTATAAAAGGATGAAGAGCAGTCAAACTGTTTTATAAGAGGACGAAGAGCAGTCAAACTGATTTATAATCGTACGAAGAGCAGTCAAACGGTTTTATAGGAGGATGAAGTGCAGTCAAACTGGTTTATAGGAGGATGAAGAGCAGTCAAACTGCTTTATAAGAGGATGAAGAGCAGTCAAACTGATTTATAAGAGGATGAAGAGCAGTCAAACTTTTTTATAAAAGGATGAAGAACAGTCAAACTGTTTTATAAGCGGACGAAGAGCAGTCAAACTGATTTATAATCGGACGAAGAGCAGTCAAACTGATTTATAATCGGACGAAGAGCAGTCAAACTGATTTATAATCGGATGAATAGCAGTCAAACTGATTTATAAGAGGATGTAGAGCAGTCACACTGCTTTATAAAAGGATGAAGAGCAGTCAAACTGTTTTATAAGATGACGAAGAGCAGTCAAACTGATTTATAATCGGACGAAGAGCAGTCAAACTGTTCTATAGGAGGATTAAGCGCAGTCAAACTGGTTTATAGGAGGATGAAGAGCAGACAAACTGCTTTATAAGAGGATGAAGAGCAGTCAACCTGTTTTACAAGAGGATGAAGAGCAGTCAAACTGTTTTATAAGAGGATGAAGAGCAGTCAAACTTCTTTATAAAAGCATGAAGAGCAGTCAAACTGCGTTATAAAAAGATGAAGAGCAGTCAAACTGTTTTATAAGAGGATGAAGAGCAGTCAAACTGTTTTATAAGAGGACGAAAAGCAGTCAAACTGTTCTATAGGAGGATGAAGCGCAGTCAAACTGGTTTATAAAAGGATGAAGAGCAGTCAAACTGTTTTATACGAGGATGTAGAGTGGTCAGACTGTTTTACAAGAGGATGAAGAGCAGTCAACCTGTTTTACAAGAGGATGAAGAGCAGTCAAACTGTTTTATAAGAGGATGAAGAGCAGTCAAACTGCTTTATAAAGGGATGAAGAGCAGTCAAACAGTTTTATAAGAGGACGAAAAACAGTCAAACTGATTTAGAATCGGATGAAGAGCAGTCAAACTGTTTTATACGAGGATGTAGAGCGGTCAGACTGTTTTACAAGAGGATGAAGAGCAGTCAACCTGTTTTACAAGAGGATGAAGAGCAGTCAATCTGTTTTATAAGAGGATGAAGGGCAGTCAAACTGCTTTATAAAAGGATGAAGAGCAGTCAAACTGTTTTAAAAGAGGACGAAGAGCAGTCAAACTGATTTATAATCGGATGAAGAGCAGTCAAACTGATTTATAAGAGGATGAAGAGCAGTCAAACTGCTTTATAAAAGGATGAAGAGCAGTCAAACTGTTTTATAAGAGGACGAAGAGCAGTCAAACTGATTTATAATCGGACGAAGAGCAGTCAAACTGTTCTATAGGAGGATGAAGCGCAGTCAAACTGGTTTATAGGAGGATGAAGAGCAGTCAAACTGCTTTATAAGAGGATGAAGCGCAGTCAAACTGATTTATAATCGGATGAAGAGCAGTCAAACTGATTTATAATCGGACGAAGAGCAGTCAAACTGCTTTATAAAAGGATGAAGAGCAGTCAAACTGTTTTATACGAGGATGTAGAGCGGTCAGACTGTTTTACAAGAGGATGAAGAGCAGTCAACCTGTTTTACAAGAGGATGAAGAGCAGTCAAACTGTTTTATAAGAGGATGAAGAGCAGTCAAACTGCTCTATAAAAGGATGAAGAGCAGTCAAACAGTTTTATAAGAGGACGAAAAGCAGTCAAACTGATTTATAATCGGATGAAGAGCAGTCAAACTGATTTATAAGAGGATGAAGAGCAGTCAAACTGTGTTTTAAAATGATGAAGAGCAGTCAAACTGTTTTATAAGAGGATGAAGAGCAGTCAAACTGATTTATAATCGGATGAAGAGCAGTCAAACTGATTTACAAGAGGATGAAGAGCAGTCGAACTGCTTTATAAAAGGATGAAGAGCAGTCAGACTGTTTTATAAGAGGACGAAGAGCAGTCAAATTGATTTATAATCGGAGGAAGAGCAGTCAAACTGTTCTATAGGAGGATGAAGCGCAGTCAAACTGGTTTATAGGAGGATGAAGAGCAGTCAAACTGCTTTATAAAAGGATGAAGAGCAGTCAAACTGATTTATAAGAGGATGAAGAGCAGTCAAACTGCTTTATAAAAGGATGAAGAGCAGTCAAACTGTTTTATAAGCGGACGAAGAGCAGTCAAACTGTTCTATAGGAGGATGAAGCGCAGTCAAACTGTTTTATAATCGGACGAAGAGCAGTCAAACTGATGTATAATCGGATGAATAGCACTCAAACTGATTTATAAGAGGATGTAGAGCAGTCAAACTGTTTTATAAGAGGACGAAGAGCAGTCAAACTGATTTATAATCGGACGAAGAGCAGTCAAACTGTCCTATAGAAGGATGAAGCGCAGTCAAACTGGTTTATAGGAGGATGAAGAGCAGTCAAACTGCTTTATAAGATGATGAAGAGCAGTCAAACTGATTTATAAGAGGATGAAGAGCAGTCAAACTGCTTTATAAAAGGATGAAGAGCAGTCAAACTGTTTTATACGAGGATGTAGAGCGGTCAGACTGTTTTACAAGAGGATGAAGAGCAGTCAACCTGTTTTACAAGAGGATGAAGAGCAGTCAATCTGTTTTATAAGAGGATGAAGGGCAGTCAAACTGCTTTA